>NC_059128.1:121573430-121906430 GCF_020740605.2 Lemur catta | reverse complement strand
AAGTGACCTTGGGTTTGGTGATGAGTTTTTAAATACAATACCAAAAACACAATCCATGAATGAAAAAAATTGGCAAAGCAGACCTCATTAAAATTAAAAATTTCTGCTTTGCAAAAGACCCTGTTAAGAGAACAGAAAGATAAGCAAGCCACAGACTGGGAAAAATATTGCAAGACACTACTTGATAAAGGACTTACATCCAAAATACACAAAGAACTCTCAAAACTTAACAAGAAGAAAATAAACAACCCAAACACAAATTCAATATGAGATAACACTACTAATGTAGTAGAACTGCTAAAATAAAAAACTGACACCACCAAATGCTGACAAGGATGCAGAGCAACAAGAACTCTCATTCATGGCTGACAGGAATGCAAAATGCTTCTGCTACTTTGGAAGACAGCTTGAGAGGCTCTCACAAAGCTAACATAGTCTTAACATATGATCTAGCAATCACACTCCTAGGTATTTTACCCAACTGAATTGAAAATTTATGTCCACTAAAAAAATTACACATGAATGTTTATAGGAGCCTTATTCAAAATTGTCAAAAACTGGAAGTAATCAAGTAGGTGAAAGGATAAAATGAATTGTCATACACATTCATACAACAGAATATCATTTAGTGATAAAAGAAATGAATTATCAAGCCACAAAAAGACATCGAAGAACCTTAAATGCATATTGTTAAGTGAAAGAAGCTAGTCTAAAAAGGCTACATATTTGTATGATTCCAACCATATAAAATTTTGGAAAAAGCAAATTTATAGAGATAGTAGTAAAAACAACAGCTGCCAGAGGTTCACAGAGTAGGGATAAATAGATAAAGTACAGGGAGTACGTTAGGATGGTAAAACTACTCTAAAAGATATCGTAATGATGAATCTACAATATTATGCATTTTAAAAAATCTATACACCTATAAAACACAAAGAATGAACTGCAATGTAAAAATAAAAAGAAGTGGAACTCAAACAGTGCTTACTGATGAAAAGAATTATGTGTAAATGACAAAACTACCAAGGATCTTTTTGTTTTTTTAAATTACCTATTTGCAAGGCTGACTTATTTTCAAAATGTTATAATGATATATTGAAAAAAGCAGTCTAGGAGTCTTGGAACCTGTATTCTATGTCTGGTTCTGCCACTAGCCATTTCCACTCTTTATTTTCTCTATCTTTACCACTTTTCACTTAAATTATGATTATTTGAAAATGAAGGCCGGGCGTGGTGGCTCACACCTGTAATCCTAGCACTCTGGGAGGCCGAGGCAGGTGGATGGTTTGAGCTCAGGAGTTTGAAACCAGCCTGAGCAAGAGCGAGACCCCGTCTCTACTAAAAAATAGAAAGAAATTATATGGACAACTAAAAATATATAAAAAAAAATTAGCCGGGCATGGTGGCGCATGCCTGTAGGCCCACCTACTCGGGAGGCTGAGGCAGGAGGATTGCTTAAGCCCAGGAGTTTGAGGTTGCTGTGAGCTAGGCTGACGCCATGGCACTCTAGCCTGGGAAACAGAGAAGACTCTTGTCTCAAAAAAAGAAAATGAAAGGGAAAGATTTTTCTTAAAAAAGTTGAAAAATCTATAAAGCTAATTTTGAACAATACCTTTCTAGGGTTCAGTGATATGAAATAAATCTACTTTCCCATCCTAGAAGATCCCCACATCTCTGCATCTCATGTTGCTTCACCAGAATAAACAGGATAGGGCATAATGTTCAGACAGATGGTGTAAGACAGAAAGTCAAGTCACCTGGTATTTAAAAATAACACTTTTCCTTTGTTTCAATGAGGTGAGTCAACATAAGGAAATGACATATGAGAAGAGTAATAAGAATCCTTGCCTCCACCAACAAAGAGCAACTTTCAACAACACACTGGACAGAAGGAATGTGTGCTCAATATTGAAAACTTTTATTTCATTTCCAACTCTTGTTAAACTGGGCTTCTCAGCAGGCTTTCACTATAAACCCAAGTATAAGTTTCTTCTCTGTTACTATAATTAGGCTTATATCGAAAGGTAAAGTCCAAACAAATAGCTAATGCAACATAGAAATCTTTCATGTATATGTGATGTTTTTGCAGTTAAGAATCTCAGTTTGCATTTTGGTCTGAATTTCTAAGTCTCCCAGGTCACATACCTAATGTTAATATGATCAATATTAGTGTCCTTAAAAAGACTGTAAGAAAAAGGCACAAAATAAAGTAAGTACGGCAATATTTTGGAGTTCATTATTCTCTCTAATACTGTATGTTTGAAATTTTTCATGCAAAATTAAAAAAGGAATTAAGTAGTGCTCATCTTTCTTTTACCTTTATTTAACACTTAAAGCAACAACAGGCTAAATCATTTATGAGTTTACTTGCTGAGCTAATCTCCACTATTGGTACAATCACATACTTTCATGTATGGTAATTTATTAAGATAATTTCTAAGTGTGAAATCTTTACATTGTAAAAAATCAAAAAAAAGTTCAATAAATGCTACTTACTGAATACGTCTATATTGGTGCTCCTTATTCTCACCCTCCCCCCTCATCTATTCAAAATGGAGTTAATATCATCTACCACACATGGCTGTTGTGAAGTTGAGGTAACTGGTAGGAAGAACTTTGAAAAAAAAATAAGTAGCAAACAAAAGTGCAAGCTGCATACAGGCAATTATACTTAAAATCTTATTATATTTACCTTTACATCATTATTTCCCACAGCAATTCCTATTTCTGCAAGGTCTTTTAATAACGATGCCATCATCTCAGCTGCTCGTTTTTTCTGGTGGTTGGTCATTTCCTTAAGTTTCTGAAGCTCGGCATCTATACTTGCTAAAGTTGCCTAACATAACCCAAAACAAAAAGTATATAGTTAAATCTACTAAATAAAAACTCAATTCAAATATTCATAGGCATTTCAAGTTTTTTACCCAGCCCACACAAAACCATGTTATTTCCTGCTTTCCTTTTCTTGAATTATCTACTGAGTTCTGGACTAGCTCCCAGCTCAAACTTAAAAAATATTTTAGACCTCATCAGCTATGGTAAAAGTAGCCATACTGTATTCCATTAAGAGCAGGCAGCTTGTATTATTCCACTAAATTTTTGAGACTGAATAATGTTTCTGCCTAGAAATGGGAAACTTTAAAATTAATTAAATTTATCATTTATTACTATATTATCACTTATCTTTGAAAGTTGAGTCTGAGATAATTCATGTTAGAATGGAACTGACAGTTTCTAGATGGTTACATGCTTTCTTCATCTACTTTCTATATACTTACTGAAAATCTACTTGATGATAATTATCACTGTTTTTCATACTATGATACAAGCAATTATCCAGGAGCTAATGATAAAAGTAGTATTACTATCTGGGTTTAATTACTATAATTATAAATTTAAAATAATAGCTGGTTTACTAGCTATAAAGTCACCAAATTTTGAAAAGTCAAACCCAATCTGGCCACTTTTAAAACTGTTCATTGTATCTTGGATCAGACACAGGTTGAACATCCCTAATCCAAAATGCTCCAAAATCTGGAACTTTTTGAGTGCTTACATGATGCTCAAAGAAAATGCTCATTAAAGCATTTCAGATTTCGGATTAGAAATACTCAACCATTAAGTATAACGCAAATATTCCAAAATCTGAAATGCCTGGGACCAGAAGTTGAGTATAAGGGATACTCAACCTGTAGTGCATTTTTAATGCAACTTATTGACTTTTAGTCATTATATTTTAATAACGGTGCCATCATTCAACTACTCTTTCTTCTGGTGGTTGGTCATTTCCTTCAGTTTCTGAGTATCAGTAGAGTATATGTTCACCCAGGTTAATCTACGATATGACACCAATTATCTTGCAAGTCTAATAATGTAGCATCCTTCTACCATAAATGTTTAAATTAGCACACATTTTCTCTAAGAAATGAATAGCAACACTGTTTAAGCATATGAAAAGATGCTAAACACTAGGGGTTTCTAACTCCTATTATCAATGTAATGCTGATAAATTTCAGCTCCACAACTGAGACAACAAATGTTAACTATCTTGAAGACTGAAATCAGCTGGGCAAGATGGTTCACGCCTATAATCCTAGCACTCTGGGAGGCCAAGGTGGGAGGATCCCTTGAGCTCAGGAATTCAAGACCAGCCTGAGCAAGAGTGAGACCTCATCTCTATAAAAAATAGAAAAATTAGCCTGGTGTGGTGGCATGCACCTGTAGTCCCCACTACTCGGGGAGGCTGAGGCAGGAGGATCCTTTGAACCCAGGAGTTTGAGGTTGCAGTAAGCTACGATGATACCACTGCACTCTAGCCTGGGTGACAAAGTGAGAATCTGTCTCAAAAAAAAAAAAAAAAAAGACTAAAATAAGTGGCCAAGGACCAACCCATAGAGTTGTAAGAAAGTCTTGTTGCTTTTCCAAGCAGCAAATAGGTTTGCTAATAATGCAACTCAGTAAGAGTTGTAACAGTGTCTTGGATCTCCAGGGTATTAAATTTTAACTTCAAGCTAACTGTATCTTTGTAGATTAAAAAGGGAAAGTCAACCCATCAGGTACAGTAAATCTTTTGCAAATGCTATTTCATACTGTTGACTGCTTTCCTTCATACAAATGAGCATGGATAGGTAAGTAAGTGGTGGGCACAGATCCTGAGTGCAAGTCTAGGTACTGATCTCTAAAGAAGCAGCTAACATTAACAACAAAACCAAAAGAAGACAGCTCATTCATGACAGTGTTGAGGCCGGGTGCAGTGGCTCACGCCTGTAATCCTAGCACCCTGGGAGGCCGAGGCAGGCGGATCGTTTGAACTCAGGAGTTCGAAACCAGCCTGAGCAAGAGTGAGACCCCCGTCTCTACTAAAAAATAGAAAGAAATTAGCTGGACAACTAAAAATATATAGAAAAAATTAGCCGGGCATGGTGACGCATGCCTGTAGTCCCAGCTACTTGGGAGGCTGAGGCAGGAGGATGGCTTGATCCGAGGAGTCTGAGGTTGCTGTAAGCTAGGCTGACGCCACGACACTCTAGCCAGGGTGACAGAGCGGGACTCTGCCTCAAAAAAAAAAAAAATAAATAAAAAAAAAAAATAAAAATAAATAAATAAATAAATAAATAAATAAAATGACAGTGTTGAAACAATCGTAGCTCTATACTATCTCTGGCATCATTGTTGGTTTACAATCCCTGTCCTACAGCAACGATAAAAAGTAAAAATCCCCATCTAGCAGGGAACCACAAGGAAGACCCTACTGCATTTTGCCAGGAAGGCACTGTTTCAGGTGGTGGGAATAAACAGTAAACAAAACACAAAGTATATAAAGTTATACATCCTTATGGCTATTCCAAATAATTCACGTAGTTGATCAAACAACATTTTTATTTTTCGGTTCATGTTTATTAATTTATAGTTTGAAAAATCATCTAACTAGAGATGATCCAACTCAGCTTTACTGAGCAACCAAAGGTTGAACTTTTAATTTTTTTCTCTTTAACATCAGGAATGGTAACATCTTTTAAAATAGCATTTAAATTAGATAATTAACGATCTTTAGGAACTAAAAAGATAACTTGTCTTCCTTCATCTCTAAGGCTTCATATACAGAAGGAATGGAAATTGAGACCCCAGTCCCTGGAGAATTAATACTATCACTCTTGGGCTTATACAGAAAGAAGTAACAAGTAAATTTTAAATTAAGAATACTTGTACTAAAGTATTAAGAAAGGAAACAAAACTATATCCTACCGATTTCTGATTCAGTTCATCACTAAGCAATTCATACTCCTTAGTTTTGTCTTCAACTTCCTGAGACTTCTGGTCATAATTGACAGCAAGTTCCTCTAAGGCCTGTAAAACTTCTTTTACTTCTTCTTTAGAGGCATCATTTTCTGCTTGAAGGCGATTCAGCTCAGCTTGCATATTGTCTTGATCCCTTCTGGTAGATGCCAGAAGCTGTAAGAAAGAGTATAAAATATTTATTTTCATCAAAAGTATACAGGTTTTTAAAAAACATCAATGAAGTTTCACCATTTGCTAAGCACAAAGAGAGTGAAATGTGGATACCATTAAGTGTGGCAACATTTACTCAACAGATTTACTGAATGCCTACTATATGCAGGCACAGTGCTGGATGCTGAAAGACAATAACGAAGTCAAAGACTTTGCTTTTTTTTGAAGACAGAGTCTTACTCTCACCCCAGCTACAGTAGTGTCATCATCATAGCTCACTGCAACCTCAAACTCCTGGGCTCCAGTAATCCTCCTGCCTCAGCCTCCCAAGTAGATACAGGCGTGCACCACCACACCCAGCTAATTTTTCTATTATTGTGTACAGACAGGGTCCCAATCTTGCTCCAGCTGGTCTCGAACTTCTGACTTCACATAATCCTCCCACCTCGGTGTCCCAGAGTGCTAGGATTACAGATGTGAGGCGCCGCGCCCAGTTAAGACTTTATGTTCAAGGAACCGAAGTCAAAGAGAAGACAGGTACATAAGTAAGTGCAATACAAGATGGAATGTAAGAGCCACAAAAGAGGGACGAGACAAAGTGCTTAGCAGTATAAGAAAGGAGGATATTTCTGGAGAATATTCATGGAGAAGTTGGTCAGATAGATTTAGTCATGTGTAAACTAATGTGATAGAAGAACATGGCATTCTAGGCCCATGAATGGTGTGTATAGAACCATGAAATTAGATGTGTAGAAGAGGTGCTTAAAAGTTTAGATCTGCTATGGCAAGAAGTGATGGCATCTGTGCTATGCCTCAGAAAAACACAAAATCTGAACTGGAGGGAAGCCAAGAGACTGATTAGGATACTGCAATCATCCAGGCCAGTGTCTCTTCAATAGAGATATTTGGAAATGGGTGTGAGAGTTGTAAATGGGGTGGGATGCTAACAGCATTTAGGAGTAGGGGCCAGGGATGCTAAAGGTTCTATAACACACAGGACAGAACATAATTATCCAACCCAAAATGTCAACGGTGCCCCTCTGAAAAACAATGCTATTGCTGACATAAGTATAAAGATAATTTTATCAAGATTAATTTCACTGATAGTAATTCTTTCCTACTAAAGCTTTATAGTCTTTGTCTCCACTCCCCCACCCCCCAAAATACCTTAAACAAAGGACTGATTATCCCCATGCTGTGCCCAGGGAGATAAAAATAAGGGTCTAAAGTAGGTGAGAAGAAGACAAATGTGTAAGAACTAAGAAGAAATTCTCATTCTCATAAAAAGTCATACACGAAATTATATAAGACAATTATTAAAGACAAAGTCAATGGGATTTAGAAACCAGTATCTTCTTTCTTTATAATCCTTTAGACCTACATCTTGGATTTAAGCAAACACAAAAACTTATGTTTTCATATTTCTTCCCTCATATCCATATGTAAATACTTTTCATTGAGGGAGGGAAAATCTAAGATTGCTTCAGCCCACAGATGAATAAAAAATGTTTAGGGGAGAATAAGGTGATATACAACATTGTACTTTGAAATAGGTAAATAAAATTAAAAGTTTTTCTCCCCTTTGGATTAGAAGAAACTCAAACTTCAAAAAGAAACAATCAGGGGCCAGGCATGATGGCTCATACCTACAATCCCAGCACTTTGGGAGGCCAAGGTAGGAAGATCACTTGAGACCAGGAGTTTAAGACCAGCCTGGGCAACATAGTGAGACACCATCTCTTAAAAAAAAAAGACAAAAACACAGCCAGGCATGGTGGTGCGTGACACCCGTAGTAGTCCCAGCTACTAGGGAGGCTGAGGCAGGCTCGAGCTCAGGAGTTCAAAGCTGCAGTGAGCTACAACAGCGCCACTGCATTCCAGCCTGAATGACAAAGACCCTGTCTCAAAAAAATAAAAAAGAAACAATCTTTGCTTCAATCCACTAGATCTCATAGGATATCCACAATAAAGCAGGAAGATATTTAAAATTTTTTAAAATATAACAGCACATTCTGAGCACTATAGATTCCTTCATCGTTTATGCTTAAATCATAATGATAAACTATAAAGCTTTTCTGGAAGCAATATGAAAGCTATTTAACTCACCTCTTCCTGATCCAACATTTGTGTCTTCAGTTTTTCTACCAGTTGACTCTGCTGGTTAATTTCTTCATCCTAGAATTTTTAATACCCAGTTAACAATGTAGCCCACAACCTGGTTCTAATTGTTTCCTAATGCAAGTTGTAAGACCACTACTCCCCCAGAGATACTTCAAACCCGTTTCTCCAAATTCAATATAGGTATTTTAATCTTTCTTAAGTAAATGACAAAACAGAAGGAATTATCAGTAAGTGTAACTTATTTTTCACACAATAAGACAAAAGGCTTATGTTTATGAAAGCCATTCATTCATTAAATACTTTAAATGCTAAAAAATAACATGTTTAAGGCTAATATTGAAAATAATGGTCATGTAACTACTCAGTACCTGCCATCTCCAATTAAAATACTAAAAATATCAACTTAAAAAAAAATGATTTTTCTCTTGTCTCTTTTTTGCTCTTGTCCCTGTCTTCTGTTCATAATTTTTTCCACACTACTAACATTACTGACGTGAGCAAAGCAGCGTATGATTTCCATGCTGTTGTGTTCCCCTAGTCTTTTGTCTCCTCATCTTTTGAGAGGGTCCTCAGATCTGATTTTAGGAGGTCATATCATTAAGGCTCTTTAATGCCAAATTTTCTTTAGAAAGTTCTATTAGCTTAAAAAAGAGGGAATAAAAGGATATGCCCTCATATACAGTGTACACACAGAAACTGAAATTATTTTACATTTTCTGTTAATACAGTGATTTTTAAAAGGTTAACAGAAACCAAAGAAGATGTATAACCATAGTACCCACAATACTGAAATTAATTAGAAAAAAGCAACTATATCAATAATATTCTCAAAACAGACCTAAAACAAACAATACCTACCTTGTCATCAAGTTGTTTGTATAATTTAGCAATTTCTTCTTCACACTTTCTTTTTTCAGCATCAGTAAAATTCCCTGTAACTCCAATTGTGGTTGCTGGTTTATCATTGGTAATAGTAATATCCTTATCCACTGTAAAAGCTTCCAAGTTGGCTTTCTCTTTGTCGAACTGTTCATCAATGGGCACTTTCTCCCCTAAAATAAGACCACAGACTGGTTAATAGAAATCTCCATGTCTAAAACTAATTTTAATTAGTTTCCTTTTTTTCATTTTTCTTCTCTGATTGTATGTTTCCAAATAACCTGTCTTCAAGTCCACAGATTCTTTCTTCTGCTTGATCAATTCTGCTGCTGATGCTCTCTACTATATTTTTCATTTTGTTCATTGTATTTGTCAGCTCCAGGATTTCTGTTTGATTTTTAAAAATAATTTCAATGTCTCTGTTAAATTTCTTGCTCTGGTCATTTATTGTTTTCCTCATTTCATTGTACTGTTTCTATGTATCTTCTTGAAGTTTACTGAGCTCCCTTAAAAGCTTTTCATATTCTTTGTCAGGTAGTGCACACATTTCCATTTCTTCAGAGTCCATGCTGGCACTTTATTTTATCCCTTTGGTGATGTCATGCTTCCCTGACTGTCCTTTAACATTGTGGCTTGTGTCGATGTCTGCACATTTGAAGACCTAAGTACTTATTCCAGTCTTCACAGACTGGCTTTGTCTGAAGAAGCCCTTCAATAGTCAGCCCATCCAAAGATTCTAGGCAGGCCATCTGGTATGGTTCTGAAGCCCAGGGCCACTGCAGTGGTACAGTGCTGAACAGGCCAGAAGTCCAGGGCCACTGAAGTCTAAGATAAAGTCTGCCTTGCAGGCCTCAACCCTGGAACTGCAGGCTCCCAGTGATGCTGGGTTTTACTGTGGTGGGCCCAGTGGTGGGCTCCAAGGCAAAGTCCTGTGCTCACTTCCCTTTTTCCCCAAAGTGGACATTATCTCTCTCCATGCTGTGCTGCCTGGAGTTGGCAGAGAGGTAATGTGGGTAGTGTAAAACTATCCTTCCTACCCTTTTCAATGTATCTTTTCTTATTATTGTGCCACAACCAGGTACTATGACTGCTCGCCTGGTTTTCCTGGCTCTTCCAAAGGTATTTTTCTGTGTGGATTAGTTATTCAAATAGATGTTTCTGCATGGTGTGATCTCTAGAGAATCCTATTCTACCACCCTACCATCTTGTGACTTTCTAATTGGCCTCTGGGCCTCTATACTTGTTATTTCAGGTAAAATCAAAATTTAATATAAAAGATTTTATTCATTTTTGATGATCCCTAAATGCATAAGTGCATAAAAAGTAACAATGGATATGCTTTGTTCTTTTCTTTTTTTTTTTTTTTGAGACAGAGTCTCACTCTGTTGCCTGGGCTAGAATGCTGTGGCATCAGCCTAGCTCATAGCAACCTCAAACTCCTGGTGGCTCAAGTGATTCTCCTGCCTCAGCCTCCTGAGTAACTGGGACTACAGGTGCACGCCACCACGCCCAGCTAATTTTTTCTATTTTTTGTAGAGATGGGGTCTCATTCTTGCTCGGGCTGTCTCAAACTCCTGAGTTTAAGCAGTCCTCCCATCTCAGCCTCCCAGAGTGCTGGGATTACAGGTGTGAGCCACTGCACCCACTCTTTTCCTTTTCATTCCTTTTTTTCAGAGACACGGTCTCACTCTGTTACCCAAGTTGGAGTGCAGTGGCACAACCATAGCTCACTATAACCTCAAACTTCTGGGCTCAAGAGATTTTCCCATCTCAGCCTCCCAAGTAGCTAGGACTACAGCTAGGACAACACACCAGGCTACTTTCAAGAATTTTTTTGTAGATATGGGGGTCTCACTACGTTGTTCAAACTAATCTAGAACTCGTGGCCTCAAGCAATCCTCCCACCTTGGCTTCCCAAAGTACTAGGATTATAGGAATGAGCCACTGCACCTGGCCTGTTATTTTCATTTATAATCATGTCAAAATCTCAAATTTAAAAATTAGCTCAACTCTGTATCCAACAAACCTAAGATGACAAATTCTTAAGTTATTACCATTACGCCATCGGTTGAGTTCATTTTCAAGCCACTGAATGGTGTTCCGCAGGATCTTATTCTTTTCTTTTTCTTTCTCATACTTCTTTTTCCACTGTTCTGCAGTTAACTCTACATTGACACAAACTGTGTTCTTAATTGTTTTGGCCCTAAGAGACGTAATTGGAGGGGAAAAAAAGATGTGACTAAAATTATTTTTAACTGACATCCTATGTAACATACGTATATAGGGCTACATAATTTAACTATTCTTGTCCAGTTATCTGTTAAATACTAAAAATAGTGCTTTTTCACAATTCAACTAAATTTGAGTCAGCCCCCAAAATCTGAATTAAAAAAAAAGGAACAACCCACTGAAAATAAAAAAAAAAAGGCCTATATTTTTCCTATTCATTTGCAAGTCTAAATTAAGAAATTATTGTTGAAAGCCAAAGATAAATTATTGACTTTCCTAGGCTAACCATCTCATAGAATTTGAACCTGTCAGTTATGTCAACAGGATTGTTTTTGCTAGGCTTTTACTTTATCATCTGATTCAAATACTTATATTCTTTAATATTAAAGACTGCCACAAAAATTTGCCTAAATTAACATCCGACTTTAATATATACTGAAACTTAAACCAAGCAGCCTAAAAAAATGGACCTTGCTTGTATTATCTTTCAATTAAAAACGAGTGTCTAGCAAACTAACAACATACACTGATTTGAATAACAACTACCTGACATTTTCTTAGATTTAATAAATAAAAGGCCATCTACATTTAGGCTTTGTATTTTCTTAACAAACCTTTGACCAAATAAGAGTGTAGATTTTGTTTCAGACTCATTGTATGATGATGGAGAGCAGCAAATTACAATAGTGGTTCTACAGTTGCCACCTAGTGAATCTTGAAGGATTCTTGTCATTTTACTATCTCGATATGGAACATATGTCTGCATAAAAAAACAAAGAAAACATAGAAGGATCAGTGGGTTTCTGGATAATAAAATTTATTATATAAATATGCTACTTTAAATAAAAAATTATTTCAGTTATTTTAACTGCTTGATGTTCAGGTGCGAAGTAGGATATATGTACTAATACTATAAAATAAACTCCTAAATGACAACTAATTTACACATACTGATTCAAACACAGCGAATCTCTCTCTCATGAGTGTGCACACACATTCATGCATACATATACATTTGTATTTAAATAATTTCCCATAAGATAATGGGGAAATAGAAGACATGTATACTCACACTACCCTCAGCCAAAGCAGAAATGACATTTCCAAGAGCAGAAAGTGACTTGTTGATGTTCTTAGCTTCATCCAGCACAGCACCTTCAGCTCCAGTTTTACTAACCTATACATAATATTTTAAAAGAATGAAACAAAATTACAAGTTTAAGATAACGTTGAGTTTTCTAAAAAGTTCACACATCATTGATAACCAGTAAAAAAGAAAGAAAAACATGAAAAGCTTCATGATGTTATCTGCCAAGCATTTACTCTACGGTACCACTATTTCTTGAGTACTATTCTTCTAAGAACTTGGTCAAGCAACTAGTTATATGACAAGATTATGATTAAAGAGACATCAAATCTTATTTTTAATTTGTGGGTGTTCTTTAAAATAACCAATTTACATGTAAATTTTGTAGTTCATTAATTCTGTAGTCCTCTTTTGCTACATTAGAAGAGAGAAATCTAAAACTTGCAAACACATAATGTTGATATAATTGTTAGAAAACGGAGACTGAGTTTAAACACATAAGCAAACTTGTTTCTTTTTTAAAAATATAAGATGTATAAATACCTATGTTAAAGATAGGTTAGACAAATAAATAAGCAATGTTGGCAGAAGAGATGGCTTCTAAGAATTCACAAGATTAGAGATGATCTTTGAAAGACGTGTATAAGACTTTTGAGTAAAATGAAATAGGTACATCATTCTTTTTTTTGAGACAGAGTCTCGCTTTGTTGCCCGGGCTAGAGTGAGTGCCGTGGCGTCAGCCTAGCTTACAGCAACCTCAAAGTCCTGGGCTTACACAATCCTACTGCCTCAGCCTCCCGAGTAGCTGGGACTACAGGCATGCACCACCATGCCCAGCTAATTTTTTCTATATATATATTTTAGTTGGCCAGATAATTTCTTTCTATTTTTTTTTTAGTAGAGACGGGGTCTCGCTCTTGCTCAGGCTGGTCTCGAACTCCTGAGCTCCAGTAATCCACCCGCCTCGGCCTCCCAGAGTGCTAGGATTACAGGCGTGAACCACCGCGCCTGGCCTAGGTACATCATTCTTGCAGAAGAAACAAAATTAGCAGAACAACAAAAATGGTCACAGAAGTCCACATTAAAACAGACTTCTGAATGAGAATATTCTGATTTCAATATAAACTAGAATCAGACTGTGTAGAACTATAAAAACGAAATAATCATCTAAAGGAAAGAATTAAGTACAACCAAACCAGAAAGGATTGACGGATATTTACCAGTTGTAACAGGGAGCCCACTGCAATATGGATAAAATAGATAGCAAAAATTAAGAAAGGGATACCTAATGAAATTTTTAATGACATATGACAAACAAATGCTCAATAAAAATATACATCTTAAATAAAAGGTAGCACGTATTGGCTGAACTGGACTATGGTCAAATAACAGTAATTTAGAACTGATTATTCAGTTTATATAATCACAAAGCACTGGTATCAATAGTTGTAAATTCTCAGATTACCAAACCCAATTTGGTAAATTTTCAAGATGTAACAATGAATCCTTCATGAGTCACAATTCAAGCTAAAGTTTATAAAAATATTTAAATATTTATCAAAATGTATAAAGATTTACCTTTTCACTACCAGCTAAATCGACCAGATAAAGTTTTCCACTCAGCTTTTGTTCCGTTTGCGTGTTCTCTTGTTTTACATTAATAAGAAATATACTGTGACTCCTAGAGCTATGTTCATTCATATCTGCAATGAAATTACACAAACAACTATAAACAAACATGGCTTTCCTTTACTAACAATTTTCCTGCAGCATTAATTTACATAAATAAAAAACTTATAATTAATCAACTGGATAAGAATATTTTAAGGTTGTTTTATACCCTAGCCCCAGTGTTAAATACTCTACTTACTTGTAACTGCTACATGTCTGTTCGATTTTCCTTCATCTATGGTATCCATAACTTCATCTGGACTACATACAAAACGCTCTGTGCACCCCTGTGAAATAATTTTTAAAAAATTACGTTGATATCTTTTAAAAAACTTATTACATGGCTTTTCTTAACAGCTATTAATATATTATTTTAAAAGTACCTTTACATAGGGAACTCGGTTTTTGTCTTCATGGACTGAAAGGTTCGTCTTTGAAACTGAAAAAGAAAAATAAATACTATTAGCAACTTCTCCTAAACTATAATACTGGCTGTGAAATAAATAATTCAACTGAAAGACTTCCCAAGCAGCCTAACAGCAGTAAGTGAACTTTAAAGAAAAATAGAAACATTGCTTTTTAAAGCAGACCTTGTAGACGTAGTAGGAGATTTAAACAGAAACCAATGCAAGAACACATAAATTTTAAGTCTACTCCAACCTCTACTACCCACATTTTATAAATAAGAGCATTAAGACTGAGTGGTTCATGGTTTGCCCAAGGACAATATATCCAACTGACACATGACAGAAGACTAGAACTCAGGGCTCAGGTTCTCTAACTTCCAATGCAATGCTCTAATAACTACTTAAAACAAGTATTCATAATGTGTGCTTTAAACAAGTTATTCTACATATCAAAAAGCAGTCATCTAAAACTTTAAAATATAAAATTTTAAATGTCTGTTTCCTATGGTTTAAGACAATTTCATATAGGTTACCAAAAATGGTCTCACATCTACAATTAAAAATGAAGAACGGGGCCAGGGGCAGTGGCTCATGCCTATAATCCTAGCACTCTGGGAAGCTGAGGCAGGAGGACCACTTGAGCCCAGGAGTTCAAGACCAGCCTGAGCAACATAGAAAAATCAGCTGGGCATGGCAGTGCATGCCTGTAGTTCCAATTACTTGGAAGGCTGAGGCAGGAGAATGGCTTGAGCCCAGGAGTTTGAGGTTGCAGTGAACTATGATCATGCCACTGTACTCTAGCCAGGGCAACAAGCTACACACTGTCTCTAAAAAAAGAAGTAACAGGTGCTAGTCAAAACTGATCGAAAAGTAAGAATTTAACTTACCATCTAATAGGTCCCTTATCTTATCCAAATATATTTCAAAATATGAAACCTAAACGGCAATAAAAAAGGAAAAAAGGTCAACCAATTAAAATTACAAAACAGCCCATGCATTTATTCATTAAATATTTATTGAGGTCTAAGTGCCAGGTACTGTCTATACTAGGAGGACAGAGTTATCAACATACCAGCCATAGCTCACATTCTAATGGCAAGACAAAAATTAGCAAAACTCCTTAAATAACTAAAATTAAAAGTCATTTCCATCATACATCCTCATCTAAAATGAATCAGAATAGTTAGAGTAGGAACCTTCGTGTTCTGTAGTAAAGCAAACTCCTTTATTTTACGGAGAAGGAGGCTAAAAGCAAGAAAAACTTAGCTAACTTATTTAAGGTCATCTAATGGCAGATGAACAAGAATCCAAGTTTACTAATTCTAACGATCTTTCAACTATGCTTGTCCATAAAAATAATTTTTAAAATTACTTTAAGAAACTAGCATTTAATTATTCTAGTTGTAAAATAAAATACAATATTTACCTTAATGTGAAATTCCAAATTTTCGTCCATGGAGTAAATATAATTAAAAATATCTTGTACTATTCTTGGAATAATTCCCATGCCTTCTGGATCATGAAGTTTACCCTAAACAGGAAACAAAACTAGATTTCTTGAACAAATTATAAAATATGAACTAAAAACAAAAACTTCCCATCTACAATTTACAGTCAATAAAGGATAGGAATTTTAATTCTTATTTTTTGTGGCAATGGCTGACAAATGCCTAAAAACTCAATTCAACGATGACATATATATGAACATATTCAAAAAAGTTTGAGTTTCTTTCCATATAAAGCTACATTGTTCCTTCCATTTCATGTAAAATTCAGGCAAATGCCAACAATGTCCTTGTTCTCTGAAACTGTGAAAATGAGTAATACAAATCACGCTAAAATAAGCAGTTATTTTCTTCTGTAGTAGTGGAAGATCATCACGGGTTGTTTTCTAGAAGAAAAGCTAGAGCAGGTCCACATGGATTAACAGCAACACCAATAACTGTGGCAATATTCTTATTAGAGAAGAGTGCAGGTATTTTTGGGAGGAGCCAAGAAAAGGAAAAAATTAATCATTCTGAATACAAGCAATAACACATAAGCATTCAAAAATTTCCCATATAACAGGGTCACAGAAAGTTCATGTTTAACTCTAAAATGTCCATTATTTTGTGCTTATTAACTAATAAAACAAAGCTATATATAATCTCAAACATAGGTATCCCTTACTATTCAAACTCAGGAACTGGTTAGACTCTAACAATGATGTTATCTGATGATGTCACCTGTATATTATTTGTATGAGAAAACGCAATAAAGAGTAAAGATGTTTCAGCATGGTAAAATAATTTCACAAATGAATGAATATACTACATCAAAATACAGATTATACAACATTATTACCTCCATTGTATGTGTCTTTCCAGATGATGTTTGCCCATATGCAAATATTGTCCCATTGTATCCCTCAAGTACATCTAGGAGAAAATAAGAGATTTTAAACTTCAGAGAATTTTTTCCTTAAAATTCATAAGAAATTACTTAAAGAATGTTATAGGAAAACATCATATGTTTATCCTTAGTGATGCAGGAAAAAACTCTAAAATAAATTCACACACACACAACCCTATTCCTAATCCATGCATACTCAATTCTGCATAATTAAGTATTTGTGCAAAGAATGGTGACAAAGATTCAGATTTTCTTTACACTAATATGAAAGATCCATTAAGGTCAAAGTTTAGTACATAAAGGATTTATAAAGACATTAAAGGAAACAATATATTAATATTTTATAGTAATTTTCTTAGTGATGATCCATCCATCTAAGCATTACTTTCTCTTGGACCCAGATTGCTTTCCGTGGTTAATTAAGAAATTTTAAATTCCACTGCTTATAATCAATAATCTCTTGTATCAGTCTACATCTCAAATGTCATTACATTTGTATTCCAAAGCTTTATGTGACCTAAAAGAAAAAATCGCTTGCCAATTTACGTATAGACATGAATTAAGATTTTAGAAACAGGACTAATTGGTGGTTAACTGGTGGTTAAACCTCACAAACCCCTACCTTCCTCTTTATCCCATGCTCAGTCCTACCTCAAAATCAATTATTCAGAAAGTTCTTATGAAATTAAAGAAAAAATCTTTTCTAGCCCTCAGTGTACCCCCAAGATTTGTCATTAACATTTAAGTATATGCCTTTAATTAGGTCAAAGGGAAAAATAAAAGAATGTGGGCAAACAAGGTGACAAGAAAGGTACAATGAAATCAATTTCCATTCTAGAGGAAGCCAATTTAAAAAGAGAAGGCTCTGCTGGCAACAGTAGATAACAGTAAGTAAAGCAGTAAGCAAGCCAATCCTTGTTTTTACAGATTATTTAAAAAAGAAAAAAGAAACAAAAAACCCAACACTGGACACAATTAACTAGATAATAGCTTTCTTACAGAAACATTTATTAATGAGAAAAAGAAGCCATCAGTACTTATTTTCCGGGGAAGATTTTAAGATCTTAAGAGACTCCAAACATTTGAAACTTTCCTTCAAAATCTTCTCATTTTTAGGAAGGGAAGCAAAATCATTTCATAAATCACATTTCCAACAGATGGGATTGTAGCACTTCTGTCTACAATTCTGAAGAAGAAATCGTCTGGGGAAAAAAGCACTAGGCCCATTCAAATGCCCTTCCTTTACATACAATCATTCTCAATATGTCTATGTCACGGCCCCTACTTAAGACCTTTTAATCAAGCACATAAAATCTAA
Source organism: Lemur catta (assembly GCF_020740605.2). Taxonomy (NCBI): domain Eukaryota; kingdom Metazoa; phylum Chordata; class Mammalia; order Primates; family Lemuridae; genus Lemur; species Lemur catta. The sequence continues at coordinate 121,888,378 of NC_059128.1, read as the reverse complement.
GCACAAAATTCAAATTTCTGTCAGATCTTTAAAACATACGATCCATGATATGATTCAATTATGTAGCTACTACCACAACAGGTACATCTGCACCATGTGAAACTATTAATATACAGTATATGAGAGCTCCCAGAATAAATGCATGTATGTAACATGTTAGGGACTTCAAGCAGAACTTTAAAATTTTCATATGATTACAGAGATTATGGAATATTCAACATTAAAATATTTACTGCCACATAACTTTAAAATTTTCATATGATTACAGAGATTATGGAATATTCAACATTAAAATATTTACTGACCACCTGCTATGATCTATGCTCTGCTCTGGGTGCAAGGGATACAACTGATCAGGTGATTTCTGGGTATGCCATGCATAACTACAGCAGTAACATTTTTATCAACTAGAAACATAATCACTTTTCCCCTATCTTCAAATCTATTCTTGACTGCTTTCCATAGTGAAATCACCCCTAAACTCTATTATTAAAAGATATAAGTGTAGAGAAAAATTGAGTGAATTTTACAGTAAACACTCCTGTAATTACAAAGATTCTACCCCTAACATTTTATCATTTTATTATTTTAATCATGTATCTATATCTATCCATCCCTCTATTCATCCATCTTTTTAAAAATAAATGTCAAAGTAAATTGTAGATATCAGTACATTTCCACCTACATCCTTCACCATGTATATATCATTAACTAGAATTCAGTATTTTATATTTTTCCTCTGAGGTGAAATGTACAATGAAATGCAGATATCATAGCATGGATCTTCTAAATATGAATAATAATCATTTTTGAATATTCTGAAAAGCCTAGTGAGTATGAAAAACCTAGTGAGTGGGCATCTGTAATCAGATAAAATCAGGCACTTTTTGACCTGGCTCTCCTTTCTTTTTCAGCTCCATCCCCCATAATCTCTGTCCTCACATTGCTGTTTTTGTTGATAGTCAAGTCTAATGATTTCATATGGTTCAACCCCACAGTTATACCATAATGTATGCTGCTCCTCACACATGTAATACACCCTTCGCATGTGAGCATGCCTTTGCCCAGGTGTCATCTCTGTGCCTGGAAGACATGCCCTCCCTTTTTGCTACTTTTTGTGCATCCTTTGTGCTCTGGCTTTATTTCTTCCTCTAACTCAGCTCCACAAATAACCCACCACAAACAAATCTGGGTTAAAGTTTCATTCTATGTGTTCTTATAATATCTGCATTTAATAAAAATACTCATCACTGAGCATTCTGTCAATTTATTGGTCTGCTTCCCTCACCAGCCAGTCAACTTACTGAGATCAGGACTGCGTTTAACTCTCAGCACAGTGCCTGCCACTCAGTAGGAACTCGAATGTTTGCTGAATGATCATTACCATCACTAATACACAGCACCTTTCTAAAGCCTCCCTCCCCCTCTTAATTATACTTTTGTCATTCTTATGAGAAACAGACAAGTAAACAACTATGGATAAGGATTACTTCTTTCTACAAACAGGAAAAATATATTTGGCTAGTGAGCACATCACCTTCTAAAAGTCACTTAATCTCTCTGAACTTCAGCTTTCTCATCAGCAAAATATCTGTCTGCTTAGGGGAAGGCTGTGAGAATCAGAAATATCACATAAAATTATTATTTGAGAGCTTATGTGCCAGGCTATAAACACTTTTCATATATTATTGTATTTAGTCACCACAAAACTCTATGCAAGGTACTATTAGCAGTTCCATTTTACAGATGAGAAAACTAAGGCAAAGAGAGGTTAAATAACCTGCCTATAGTTCCACAGCTAGTAAGATGAAGCTGGGACGCAAACACTGTCTTGGCACAAGACATGCTCTTAACCACTGTACTATATTCCTGGGAACAAAAATAAATATATGACAGTCCACATCTGGAAAAACCAAAGTATCCTCCTCCAAAGGTGACACTATGGTAGACAGTTCAGGTCAGGAAGCCATGGTGGAAACTAGGAAATCTACGAAGGCTTGATATGATGCCTGGCATACAGTAGGCACTGAATAAACACACACAACACAGAGGAAACAAACTTACAGAAATCACTTAGATTTGGAATTCAAGAGAACACAAGTGGGTGAACCTTGTGCAAAGGAAACAATTCTATCTGATGAATCTACAAAAAGGGAAGGGTGACAGCCCTATACATAATACAGTTACACACTTGTACAGAAATTTAGAAACCAATGCAACCTCAATGAACTGGCAGGGGCCCAGAGAATATTATCTGCTTTCAGGTCATTCCTGGAAGCTTGCTCATCAAATCCATATCTCAAAAGAGATCCCAGCTGGCCCATCATTCTGCTGATCCTTGCCTACCAACAGTTTCTAACCATGGATTCCCACCTAATCTGTTTATTAATGATTGTCCCAAGTCCAACCTGCCATGTATTTAATTGGTTTCCTGTCCTCTCACCTCACTAGACACCCACCACCTACCCCCACACCAACTCTCTCCTTAAATCTATGTATCTATTGGTAACGCTGTCACATTCATATCCTTGTCCAGGGCAAGTCCCCCCAGCTACTACATAAAATGGTAGAAAGCATTTGGGTGAAGAAAAAAGGAAAAAGTCACAGCCAGGTGATACTGACATAATATAAATTGCAAAGCTGGCAGAGAAGAGGAAAGAGATAGTGACAGAAACTTTCTATTCTAACACTTACTGGAAGTCTAATTTTACACAGTGGAAATATCTTAGACTATGAGTTTATCTCAAGCATAACTGTGGTTGATTAAATTAAGAAAATGATTTCCTCTCTCAGAAGAAAGAAGAAACAATTAATGACTAATATCTATGTGTGCTTAAATACTCCTGATACCTCCTATTTTGCAGAAGAAGAAATGGAGACTCAGGTTAGTTAACTTGCCAAAAGTCACACTACTAGACACTAGGCTTCAGTCTAGATCTGTATGATTGCAAAGACTATACTCTTACCACGCTGCAAAGAAAGGAACTATTATCCTGCACGCGGTTCCAAAAAATAAAGCAGGAAACATGCTGGAGAAGAAGGGACTGAAATTTTGAGAAAAAGAGGGAAATTTCAGGAAATGAATTATTTCATCTTAGAATTGTGAATAGTAATAAAATAGAACAAAAGTAGTAAATATACATATCCTAGACGTCAGGACAATAGATTTCAAAAAGTGCTGAAAAAGGTGGGTATGAGCCTATAATTAGAGACTATTTATAACCAAAGATGTATAAAAATCAGATAAAACTCCTCTAGAATAGTAGGAGAAAGGTAAAAGCCTAGGATAAATAAGTCTTATAAAAGCAAAACAAAATCAAAACTAAGGCCCTAAAAAGAACTTTTAAAGTCATATTCAGAAAAATAACGAATAAACTTGCATTGCCTAGAAAAGATGATAAAATATTAACTGACAATATTAAGACATCATCCACATCATTTTCCACAAACATGATCCTCACAACAGACCAACAGACAGAATAAACACTGTTGAGTGTTTATGTGGGTAGGACAACAGCAAAAGAATGGTTTTAAATTAGTCCAAGTTTCTAGTTATAAAAGAACTGCATTCCAGGGAAAAATCTCACAGCTACTATAGGTTAAGTTTTAAAAGTCAGAGAGAACAAAGGTAACAAAAAGAAGGTGAGTAACTTGCAACTGTTATCTCATTTTCAAAAAGGGAAAAATGATAGATTATGGGAATAAGTATATTAAAATTTCACTAAGGAAAAACTACGGTTGATCTAACTTCAATTCCTGTTTGTACAGGGTCATTCAACTGGTACTCTGGTCAAAGACCAGAGTCATGCACCATGGTATCATAAAAATATTCAAGTTTCTCATCATATTCTTCTGGGCGTGTTGACAAACTAAGAACTAGATAACTGCACAGGTAAGAGGCTCTGAATTGGTTGAATACCCAACTGTGGGATTTAATTAATTGCCAACAATCTTATTCAGTTTTTAGAAGATTAAGCTAAGGATCATGGCCCATTAAACATTTTATAAATGACTTAGAAGAGTATTTTTCACACCTCAATGTCTTTGATACTAATCAACTCATCAAATATGCTGCAAGCCAACTTAGTGGATCTCTAGTAAGATAATTATAAAAAAAAAACCAAAAAACAAACGTTAAAACATGATCAAGAGCTAAAATGAACAAAACAGAATCTGCATGTTAAATGCTTGCACTCCAAAGCCCAAGCATGGCATGGGGTTTAAGGCTGACTGCAACAGATATGAGAAAGACCTGTATGTACATTTAAATTGCCCATGAGTTCATGAATCAATAACTCTTTATTATTTAAAAAGCAAAGGTAATCCATAATTATAAACAGGTGACAAAAGTATACCATAATCAAAGAATGTAATATAATTGGACTCTATGATAGATTCATACAGAAAACTATTTGATGCTTACAACCTAAGATGACACTGCCTGTTCCTCTTTGTTGTAGTCACTTACAGAATCACAAGTTAATTCTCCCTCATTTTATAAAGATTTCAGACCCAGTTCACTATCTCTCACCAACACCACTCCCGTTGCAATTCTTGGTGGTTTTAACATCCATGTAGCAGATAACCCCACTAAAATACCCTGTTCTCTCAGATCTTTAATCTACTTTTCTCCACAATCGTATCCTTTACTACTTCAGATGCCAACTCCATGGTAATACCCTGACCTTTTCATTGCTAACTGCATTGCCTCCATAAATAATCTCAAGTGTAAGGAAGATGCTCCTTGACTTACAGTGGGGCTACATCCCAATGAATCATAAGGTGAAAATGTATTAAATACACCTAACCTACTGAACATCATGGCACTGACTAGGCCACCCTAAATGTGCTCAGAACACTTACATAAGCCTACAGTTGGGCAAAACCATCTAACACAAAGCCTGTTTTATAATAAAGTGTTGAAAGTTTCATGTAATTTATTGAATATCGTACTGAGAGTGAAAAACTGGTTGTATGGGTACTCCAAGTATGGTTTTTAGTGAATGTACATCACTTCTGCACCATTGTAAAGTCAAAAATTTTTAAACTGAAATATCCTAAGTTGGAGACTGTCTATCCACCTTCTATTACTTCTTCTCACACTAATTCCAAAAACCTTTGACCCTACAGAGATCTATAACCCACTAATCTTAGCACCTTTTCCCACTATCTTTCAGCCTTCCTCATGTCCTCCTTCCTATAACTTACCCACCTTAGATTCCATGGTCCACCATTATAATCACTCCCTTGACAATATTCTCAATTCTCTTGCCCTTCTCTCCCTCTTTCATACTTCCATGGCAAAACTCCAAATGGGCAAATTCATTTCTTCCAGCAGCTACCCTCAAGTGGGCCCTTAATACATCCCAGCAATACTGTCACATTTCCTGAATCTATCCATTTCATGCCTTTTCCTAGAACTTCTTCCCCATTCCTCAATCTCTGTGATGACTTTATTCCCTATATTAGACAAGACAGAATTAACACAAAGAGAACGTCTACATCTCCCCTCCATCACATCTATAAACCTGCTTCTATAATTCTCCCTCTCCTGTTACTAGGTTGAACTGTCTGTGCTCCTATATTATCCTAACCCGTCCACTTTTATACTGGATCCCAACCCCTCTAATCTGGTGAATGCCACAAGACAGATTTTGTCTCAGTCTAATAAGAAGCACTTTTTAACAGCTAGAGCTGTCAAAAAATGAATAAATCATATCACAAAGTAACAGCCATTTAACTGTTAAGATTCCTTTGATAAAAGGCATTTGCATAGTGAGTGGAATTAACTCCAGATAATCACTTAGCACCCTCTCAGCTCTGGAGTTCTATGGTTTTAGAAAATATAAAATTGATAATACCGTAGTCTAAGTTAATAGTATTAACTGGAATACACACATTTTTCTCACCCTCGGCAACCCGTGTTAAATTTCTCAAGAGAGTCTCTGATAAGTCTTTGGGGAGAGAATGACAGTGGAATGGAAGAGTGACAGGCTGCCATTTTCTACTACATTTTAGAAACTTGTCTAGCCATTTTGTTTTCATTCTCATGGTGTTCAATTTCTAGAATTGCCACCCTGGAAACTCCCGGGAATATCTAATAGAAATTATCTTTCAAGAATAAGTGTGTAACATAATTCTTATAATGTCCTTCACCAGGTACTGTATATAATTAGGTTATGGAATTTGAGTGAGATAGTTATGTTTACTAATTGTATTTGACCTTTTTATTAAACAATTTTCTTCTGCAATTAACTTAGAAGAAAGGGGCATTAAAATGAAAAAGAAAATGTTGAATGAGTGGTAAAGATCACAAAATTTTACTTACTGCTGGGATAACTCAGCAGGTTAAATATATTTACCTTTAACAATCTTCTTTGCACAGTCATTATACACTTGCTCTTGAGATGTGCTTGACTGGAACACCCGATCAAATGCATAAGGCTTGGACTAAAAATACAAAAACAAAAATATTTCAACTACACAAATTAAAGGTAAACAGACATTTCTAAGCTTCTTTACAGATACCGTCACATATTTAATCTTCAAAATAGTATACCTAACATGCATTACTTCATGTCATTGAATCTTTTGAGTAGAAAGGACCTTAGAGGGTCATCATGTACAAATCAACTACTATAAACTCCAGGAAAACAAGAATTCTGTCTCAGTCTTTGCTGTATTCTCCGAGGTAGCATAGTAATTATAAACAGCACTACTATGTCAGCCACTCAAATACCGCCAAGGAAATTTTTTAAAAATAAGTGTCTACTCTGGTAGGTATCGAGACTCTATTTTCAATACTAATACAATTTTGTGGGGAAAAAAGAACCCAGAATCTTAAAAGGTACAAAAGTTGTTAATGACAAAACTAAATTAAAATTCAAACCCAGATCATCAGTTCAGGCCTCTTTCCACTACTCCAGTTAGCTTTTCAATTTACTGCAACAGCGTTTCCTTCTTGTTTTCTTTGTTGTTGGTTTGTTTTGACACAGGGTCTTGCTCTGTTGCCTGGGTTAGAGTGCAGTGGCATGATCACAGCTCCCTGTCCCTTCAAACTGCTGAGCTCAAGCAACCCTCCTGCCTCAGCCTCCCAAGTAGCTGGGACTACAGGTGTGCACCACCATGCCCAGATAATTTTTAAAAAAACTTTTAGGTCTTGCTATGTTGCTCCGGGTGGTCTTGAACTTCTGGCCTCAAGTGATCTTCCTGTCCTGGCCTCCCAAAGAGCCAGGTTTACAGGCATGACCCACTGTGCCTGGCCTGCAACAGCCTTCCAGTCATTCTTTCGTCTAACAAATATTTATGGAATGTAAAGCGCCATGCTAGAATGATGACCAAGACAGAGTCACTCTCTGCTTTAGTGGACCTCAGTAACAGAGGAGTAGACGTTAGACAATTAGGTGAATAGAATTCTAATTCATGCAACTCAGTGCTATGAAAATTGCAGAGTGCATATAAGAAGAGAACCTGAGTCTAGGGGAGACCGGAAGTATGTCAGAGAAACACTCTCAGAGAAGGGATGTTTAAGGTTAAGGGATATTTAAGAACTAAGGAATAGCACCTAGCTCAATATCAACTCTTTCAATATTAGTCATGAAGGGGGAGGGAGGTTTAATGTGGGAAAGTAGTCTAGATGTTGGGACTAGGATGCTTACAGCATTCAAGAAACCAAAAGAAGCTGTTAAGCTTAATGTATTAATACAAGGAGCAAGGATCAAATGCAAATGTCAATAGCGTAAAAGACAAATAGCATCTTATTTTGAAAAGTTTTGACCCTGTAGACCCCTCAAATGATCTTGGGGACTCCATGGACCACTTTTGGAGAAATGCTAATATAGTCCAAGGAGGAGCCAGAGGCGTTGAATGAAAAAAAATCAGAATATAGTGTCCATGCCAGTCAAGGAAAAAATTTTCAGGAAGGGAGTGATTATGTGAGGTCAAGACAGAACTGAAAAATATCCAATGACAAAAGTAAGACTGGAATGGGTTGGAAACATAATGGTAGGTAACCAAGTAGAGCAGAAAATTTGGCTTTGGATCCAAGAAAGATTTTTTTGTTTTAAAGATAGGTGAGGCCAGGCGCGGTGGCTCACGCCTGTAATCCTAGCACTCTGCGAGGCCAAGGTGGGAGGATTGCTTGAGCTCAGGACTTCAAGACCAGCCAGAGCAAGAGCAAGACCCCACCCCTATTAAAAATAGAAAAAAATTAGCTGGGTGCACCTGTAGTCTCAGCTACTTGGGAGGCTGAGGCAGATGGATCGCTTGAGCCCAGGAGCTGGAGGTTGTAGTGAGTTACAATGACACACTGCACTCTACCTGGGGCGATAGAGCGAGACTCTGTTTCAAAAGAAAAAAAGAAAGAAAAGGAAAAAGAAAGAAAGAAAGATAATCTGGGAGACAGAATGAGCATCTGAAGATAAGCAAGGCAAGGAGACTCTAGGTATTTGCAAGTATCTGCCTGTTCTCTAGTTTCTTCTAAAGGAAAGGAAAGCAGCTGGGCCTTAAAAAACAAAACAACACCTTAATATTATAGAATACTTCCCAGGTCTTAGCCGAAAAAGGTCTACCTTTTAGATACTATACCTCACAATCTTGCCCCACCCAAAGCTTGGAATAGCAGCAATAATAAAGCAGATACTCCTGAAAGGCTATCCAAAGCCACTCCCAGTTCCCCTTTGCCTTGCTACCTCCCACTGAATAAGCTGGAAAGCCAAATGCCTGCTAGCCTAGTCTCCTTGCAACTAGTGGTCAGATGACCAAGTTCTGGATAACATGAAGTGGTGGTCTGCTAGGAGGTGTTTGAGAAGGGTGTTATTTTCCTGATAAAAGGGACCATCTCAGCTGAAACTGCCCCTTCTCCTTCCTGGGATGAATGCCTGGAGCTGTAGTATCCATCTTGCAAACATGACAAATATGATGATGAAAAGTCAACAGCTAAGGATGACAGAGTGTAACAGAGTTAGGGTCCTTGAAGTAGTAGTAGTAGGACCTATTTCCAGGCTTTTTGTTATATGAGAAAAACAACTTCTAGTTTATTTAAGCCACTACTAACTGTTTGTTATCCCTATGAAGCTGAAAACATTCCTGACAGATATACTAAGATGACCTCACCTTGGCATCAATTTAAAAGAGGCATCAACATCTGATTATTCTTTAGCTATGACAAACATGAAAGTATCTTTTTACTCAGATGCTGAGATATTAACAATCAATTCTATAAGTGTGGCTAAAAAAACCCGTAATCTATTATTTTACTGATGATCCAAGGTATATTAATGGTGAATAACTGTAAAAACATATACAAGTACAAAGTTAACAATCACCACCCAGAAATAAACCATACTCTTTTTCTATGCAAAAAGAAAGTAATTTTCTCTTTATTTATATAGCAAACATTTATTTAGCAACTGTATCAGATATTATAGATGAATAACACATTCATTTATCATTTTATAAATATTTTAGTTAGTACAGACCATTTAATTAATCTTACTAATATTTCTAAAATCATTAAATATCATTTCAGGCTGTAGGGTTCAAACAGTAATAGAGGATAAGGCAGAGTAAAGTCTTGAATACTAAGCTAAGAAGCTATATACTAAGATCTAATACAAGTGACAATGTCAATGAATTGAAATCGAGGCAGCCTCTAGCCTTAAAGAACTCATAATCTGGTAAAGAAGTCGAGAAGAGATGGTAACTAGCCCAAATATATATTAATGAATGTGTAAAAATAATACAAAAGCAAAAAAATTATTAATTCTAATTTTGCTTGGAAGAAACAAGTTACTCAATAGAAAACAGGTAAAAGTATGAAGACAAATGCATCCCTACAAAATAAGTCTAATGATATTACTAAAATACACATTTAAAGAATAGAAAGAACAGCCGGGCACGGTGGCTCACGCCTGTAATCCTAGCACTCTGGGAGGCCGAGGCGGGTGAATCTTCTGAGCTCAGGAGTTCGAGACCAGCCTGAGCAAGAGTGAGACCCTGTCTCTACTAAACAATAGAAAGAAAGTATCTGGCCAACTAAAATATATATAGAAAAAATTAGCCGGGCATGGTGGCGCATGCCTGTAGTCCCAGCTACTCGGGCGGCTGAGGCAGAAGGATCGCTTAAGCCCAGGAGTTTGAGGTTGCTGTGAGCTAGGCTGATGCCACAGCACTCACTCTAGCCAGGGCAACAAAGTGAGACTCTGTCTCAAAAAAAAAAAAAAAAGAATAGAAAGAACAATACTGAGCTTTGAATCATATTTCGATTTTTACATCAATGGAAAATAGTGCTCCTAAACCATTTACAAAGAGATATGCCAAAAATAATATAATAAAGCCTGCCTTAATACTTTATGGGCAGCTGTTTACTCTAGCATCATCTTACAGCAAATACGAAAACTATCACTACAACCTTACTAAAATAATATAAATGGCAATTATTAAAAGGCACCACACAAACATGAAAATACCTAACTTGAGAGTGAGTATTTTTGTAGAAGTTATAACATTGTTAAATAAAAAATTAATAGAAGTACCTGGCATCAAGTTTACAAAAGTCTCCTTATTTTGACTGCAAAACCAAATCATAGGCCGGGCGTGGTGGCTCACGCCAGTAATCCTTGCCCTCTGGGAGGCCGAGGTGGGTGGATCGCTCGAGGTCAGGAGTTCAAGACCAGCCTGAGCGAAACCCCGTCTCTACTAAAAATAGAAATAAAAATTATCTGGACAACTAAAAATATATATAGAAAAAATTAGCCGGGCATGGTGGTGCATGCCTGTAGTCCCAGCTACTCAGGAGGCTGAGGCAGTAGGATCGCTTAAGCCCAGGAGTTTGAGGTTGCTGTGAGCGAGGCTGACGCCAAGGCACTCACTCTGGCACTCACTCTAGCCCGGGCAACAAAGTGAGACTCTGTTTAAAAAAAAAAAAAAATCATAATTCAGTATATTAAATAAGGTAAATGTTTTGATTAAAGATCTAGCCCTAAGTTACCAACTGACCCTGGCTTCCTGGGATAAATATCATGACTCCGTGAAACATAAAAATTTCTAATGTTCTATAACTAAGGCATTATTTCTATCTCTATCTTTCAAATAAATTAAACAAAGGAAAACTCAATATCTGGACACCTATATTTTAAACACCTGGTTCTTAGCCTTGAAATGTACATCATGCAGCCTTTTATTCTATGTATCTTCAAATATATTCCAAGTTTCAAACTTCAATTTTACTAACTCCAAGTCACAAAATGCATTCACTTTTGACTTAGGCTTCAAGGGGACAAACCAAATAGGAATACATTATCTGAGCTGCAACCATACCTTAGATTTCATAAGTGAAGTGATTCCTATTTGAGTCTGAACAGACCAGGCTGAACACCAAATTTAGTTACGAAGGACACCTTTCTGGCAGGGATATGCCTTTCTCCGCAATTTTGAATAGTAATCTTTTCAGATCACATGGGATGGTATTATATTAGATTTTCCTTAGTCACTGCTTGTGGGCTAACATTCCACAAGTGTAAAGGTATTTCTCTTTTAATTTTCACTCTTGAAGGTAATCAAAGAGGTTCAAACACCAAATCATCACTCAAATGAAAAGGAAAATCATGTTTTGCTTTAGGCAAGGAACTGGGAAAGATTAATTAGTTTTATTCTCTTCTAATTTCTATGATTAGTAAAGATACTCAACAATGCAAACGAGCACGTTCTACTTTCATAATGCATAAACAGATGTAGAAGTAATTTTTTCTATTCCTTTTTTCCTAGTAGTTTCAGCAAGTTCATTTAACCTTAAGTGGTTGTTTCCTTTGTTCTCCCTGTTTTGTGGATAACAAGTTCTCTAATTTAAAGCAAGTAGGTTTAGGTTATATCTGTATCACTTAAAAGTTTTTGTAAAATAATCCATTTATTTCATTCGATATGTTAGCACTTCACTAAGCGCCACCCCATTATAAATAAATCTGTATTAAAGGCTGCACAACACACAGAGAAACACCATAAAATTGAAAGACTTGACTGTCACGGGGTCATATTATATTAAAAATCACTGATTACATGAGTGACAGGGAAAAAATTTAGACAAAGTACTTTTTCTTGGACAAAGTATTAAAAACTGAATCAGAAGAAAATCAGGCTCCTTAAAAATTATTTTCTCCATGAGCACTGATTATGTTTTTAACTCAGTAACATCATAAACTATTCTTTAAATTTTGACTTAAATAGAAGACTGTATACAAATGTTCTTAAATCATATTTTAAAAATTTAGTTTTAAATGCTTCATTGTAGCAATTCTCTATTTATTATGAATCAGGATCCAGGAAAATGAACAAAACAAATTAAGAGATGACTTTACCTAGAGATTTTCTAATTCCGATCCTCCCAGCTGCCCTTATAAATTCCCAAACAAGCTTTTAAAAAATAAAATAATTCATTTTAAAAAATTGGAAAAAAAAACCCTCAGAGTAATTAGTCACTATATACAAGAAACCAGTGCCTGAAAACAACGAACTAAACATGAACATGTTGCCTTACATTTTTAAGGCTATGTTATTCAGTTGTAATGTATTTTTGCTTACACTTTAAAAAAACAGACTAAAATGTTTATCAGTTTACCTAAAGGCCAACTAACAACTAACTGTTCATTGCCGATTCACAAACCAATCACCTGTCCATTACTTCCAATATAATTTAAATGTATTTACACCACTGAAGAAATTTTGAAACAGAACTTACAAATAATTTTCTCCAATGGAAACCTAGAATAAATTTGTTACTGTGGTAATTATTTGTTTTCTTTTAGCTCTTTCTTCATGATTCCATGCAAAATAAGCCATCTTAAAGGAAAAGGATTACTACCCTTAACGTCTCCACCTCTGCCTCAATATGACATCATTTATAGCGAAGAGTTTTTCTTGTGGATTTGTTAACAAAGAACCTGCCTGACAGTCTTCACACAGTAGTAGCAGCTGGCAGTTCTTAGGGACCTAATAACTTGCCTGCCAAAAGCCTACCAAGCGCGATGTGGAGCTAAGATATTCATTTTCTAGAGGTGAATTTTGGAAACCTTTACATTAAAATCCTAAAGAACTTTAGTCTGGTCTTAGATCTCAATGCTTTCAGTCCTCAATGTCCCATCTCCTGTGACCCCTCTGCCCTATTTCCAAATTAAATGGCCCTAACCATATAGTACTAGATATAGAATGCAATTAGAGGGAAAATTAGCACATTAAAATTTTGTACCATGACAACAACGTAAAAAACTTCTGCCATACGGCATTACCAGCAAAGGTGAATTTAATTTTTAGTCATAGTTCACTGTTCTGTATGCAGTATCTTACTACCTATTTTTTAATCTCCTTGAACCAGGGAGTGTTATATTCAGAGTCCTTTCAATACCAGAGATTAGACCTCAAAAATCCTCACATTCTGGTCTCCCTGACAATGATCAGCCAACTCTGGTTAAGTCTGACACTACAAAAGAACAATATCTCACTATTCTTAGGATTATCAAAATCAATATTCTTCAAGGTAAGTCTTAATTGTGTAAGTATGAATCTAATACTGGTCAATTTTTATCTTTTTTGTAAGCTTGCTCTTATAATACTTTCTGTCTGATACACAAAAAGTTAACACTTTTTCCTAAGCTGTTATCCCATAAAACCCAGTAAGACTGGAGATTCTGTATCTTTCTGAGCACTTACTGACTGACCCAGTCAGAATCAGTCAGAACTGCTAGAAGATTAAACAAAGTTGATCATTCCCATTTCACAAGAAAACTCAACTACTTCTTTTTACAGTCCTCGATTTGCCATTTGTTAACATGAGAAGTCATTCATCATTCAAAAGGCGAGTGGGTGAACACTTGAGGTATTAGCATAGCTGCAGTTATTTGGTGGCTTTTTCTTCTCCCCGGGGAAAACAATATGGTTCAACACCTAGTTCTGTGTTTCCATAAAACTAAGTATCTTTACTATTTAAGGTATAGTAGGGCTGGTCTCAGAGCTCAATGTTCCCAGCTGAACTTGAAATTATTCTCCCTTATCTTATGAGTAGATAAACGTGAGGGTAGTCCAAAACACCAAAAGCATCAGCAACCGTAACTGCACACACATAAACACAGACAGACAGGCACTAAACTTGCTTCCCGGACGGTTCCTCCAGTGCCCCAGGTGGGGGAGTGTCCCAGCCTGCGAGTGGTGCTTCCTGTCTCACGGCCCTGGAGACCGGGGTGGGGGCGATCCAGGAACGCCCGTGGAGCCGCGCAGTCTCCCTCCCCTGGGTTATCCGAGCCGGCAAACCCCGCGAGGGAAGGTTGGGGACACCACCGCTGCCTCTCGATTCTGCACCCGCTACTTCCCTAAACTCCCGGCCCAGCCAGGCCCGAAGGAGCGAAACGGGGGTGGGCAAAGGTGGTAAGGGTCACTCACCGCTATCATGACCGTGTCTTCCCCCTGAAACTTGGCGATGTACTTATCGCCGCGGTTCACCTCGGAGTCGTTGAGAGGTCTGAAGCGACACATCACTTTGATGTTGCACTCGGCCGGGTCCGCCATCTTCCTCGGGGCCGGGGCCGGCAGCCGGGAACCACTCCCCGCCTCTCAGTCTCGGAAGAAGGGGGCCGGCGCTGAGAGCCTGGAGTCGCGAGGTCGTGCGAGTCAGCAGTCGGCGGGCCGCGATTCCCCGGGCGAAGGCGGCCGGGGACCGGGGACTCCAAGCGCCGGCAGCCGTCGCCCTGAGGCTCACTTCCGACCCATCATGGCAGCCATGGCGGCGGCGGCACCGGGTAGAGCGTCTGCAGCTCCTCACCTTCTCCCTCGCCGGCCTCGCAGGCTGCAAGGGGCTGGGGAGATTCTGGGGGCCGGGAAAGGGGCCCCCTCCTTCCTCCTCGTAAAGAGCAGGGCGGGCCCACCCGTCCGTCCGCTTTGCTGCCCGCTTGCCGGCTACCGCCCGGTCTCTCCTGAGACTGCAGACCCGCGGCAGGGCGGCGGGCTGGGCGGCGCGGGAGGAGGACTGCGCAGGCGCATGGGTCCGGGCGGCCGGACGACCAATCAGCGCGCACGCCGGGCCGCCGTCGGTTCGGCAGGCGTCGGTTCGGCGGCAGCTCCTCGCCCCGAGTAGCAGATTCAAGTTTTACCGGACTGAGGTTAGCGGCGGTGCCTTCGGCCTCGGCGCGGTCGCTCCCCGCCACCATCCTGAGCCGCCGGACGATTCCCCAGAGCTAAGGCGGACGCGCTTAGCTTTCTTTTCTTTGGGGGAGAAGGAGTTTGTTGTAACTTCTTAATGTTGTAGTTCGTTTAAATAAACTGCTATATTCCTATAAGGAAGTGTGTGCTTTCAGTTTGGTAGGGGGCGGGGGTGCGGAATCAATCCGGGCCCACGTATTTAGAGCAGGTTTGCAAAAAAGGAGGATCTGAATGACAGGTGGGACGTGGCTCTCCAGTCGAACCGGTGGCGCCTTCCTGAGAGAGTGGGTTGGGGAGACAGGAATAAGAAAGTGAAAGGAAGTTTCTCCTAAGGAGTGAAGAAGGTTGCTGGAGAGATGTGGCACAGTAGGGGGAGGTGGGAGGAGAACCCCTGTGTCCTCGCTGTCATCCTCAGCTGCCTTGGCCTGGCATCCCAGCCCTGCACTCGCGGGAACTCAGAGGTCTCACCTCCCGATGATGAACACGTGGAACTCATCAGTCTCGATACCGCAGGAATGACTGACCTGGGGCTAAAGATGGTCTTAAAAGGCCTAGATAGATTTGTGGATTACATGTTTAAGGAAAACCACTCCATAGTTGACTTCAGCGTATATTTTTAGAAGATGGGTACCATGAAAATTCTTCGCGTGGAAGTGGGTCTGGGGTAAGGAGAACTGCAATTGAGACAGGAGTCAGATACCCTGCGGGCAAGGAGGGGAGGGGTCAGAAGAAGGCCAACGGGAAAAGAAAGTCACAAGAATGTGAATATGCTTAGCTAAGATAAATGTAACCAATAGTTGTTTTACTTTAGCCATAACATCTTTAAGGTAAAAGGGGGAATTCCTTTAATTGGAGCATGTGCACCTGGAGGCCACTTGTCCCTGAATGAACTAGATTCGTTAGCATAATAAAAAAACACACCTACCAGCACCATGACAGTTTACAAATGCCATGGCAACCCCTAGAAATTACCCTATATGGAGGAAAAAAGTTCGAAGAACTGTCCACCCCTTTCCCAGAAAATCCATTAATATTCTGCCCACGGTTTAGCAAAGCATTAAGATTCCACAAAAAAAAAAAAAAAAAAAAAAACGGACCTTAACCCTAGGGGACACTGCTCCTTTGTGGGTCAGTCCACTCAGCTCTTTTCTGTAAGAGTGTACTTTGCTTTCAATAAACCTCTCTGCTTTCACTCCTATCTCGTGTCTGAACTCTTTTCTCTCACTGTGCGCCTGCATTTGAATTCCTTTCTGTGTGGAGGTCAAGATCCCTCTCTGCCAGGGTAGGTGGTGGTCTGCACCAGTATCACAATGACAATTGGGAACCTTTCTTCTAGTCCCCAGTTTTTGTTTGTAAAATGAAAGATTGGGCTATGAAAACCTCCAATGCCTCCCCCCTCCCACCCAGTCATTGTAATAACCTCCAGAAACAAATCCACAGTTCGACAGATTCAGGTTTAATAAAGATCCACTGCAATGAGAAAGAGCTCATACCAGAAAAACTGGAGGATCTCACCAAAGGAAAAGATTGAGTTATCTCAGGGTTTTAGGGGAAGTGTGGAGTTTTGGGAAAATTTAAATGAAGCAGTGTTTTAAGCAGCTCCAAGCAAAGCAGATCTGTGAGTAAAGGCATCAACGTCATGTCTGGACTACACGAGACCCCAGGTCCTATTTCCTTGAATACTACAAAATTAAGATAGATGTGAAATGTCTTCAGAAACCCCTTTTTCTGAACTCTTCACTTGCCTTGGAAATCCAGGCTTCTTTTCTAAGTCTCAGATCCTTCAGGCAAGAGTGGGATTATTTATTCGTAATGATACAATCTCAAGGAGCCATTTCTAACATTCTATGATTTTACAGAACCAAGTTTCTCCGTGAGTAAGAAATCAGTAGTCACTCAAAGAAGGCTGTTGTGACACTTTATGGATGTAGCATGTCCTTGAAAGAAATACTTTTTCCTGCTTACTTTGTAACTGACTTTATCTGTGGCTGTTATATTCCAGTCTGATGAATGAAGGGTAGGTTACCTTCTCACTCCTTCAGTCTTATTATTCTTCATCTGGTTTCTTCATCATATCTACATCCTGTCATCATTATCTCTAATTTCAGAAGAAGACAGCTCTCTCCCTCTCTATAACTGATTTTTCAGTTACCTTTGGAATTCTTACCAACTTCATCCAATACCTGGACCCTATCAACGGTCAACATCTTTTTACACCTTTGATTTCTCCATTTTCTCAGCTTCCTGGAAGGCAAAAAAAGGAAACAAATATGCTCCGCCTCCTCATCTTTAAAACAACAACGAATCCTAACCCCTTCATTGGTTTCGGTTGACTAGCAGCCTTCTGTCAAAAACAAACAGAGCCAGACACCAGTCAAGTGGTAAGGACAGATTTTAATCATAAGAAAGTATTGCAAGGGGGAAGAGAGCCCAGAGTGGACTTAACTCAGCATTGATTTGTACAGAGATAACTGGATGTTGAAAAAGGGAGAAAGGGATGCAGAGGGGGATGAACTGGGACCCAGTAGAGCCAGGGAAGTGAAAAATTACAAAAAGAGAGAAGTGGGGGAGAGGTTGGTCCATGTGAAACCCATCTGGGCTTGTTGACTGGCACTAATGGATGTTAGGTACCTGCCCTCCCAGGAGGCTGGGAGGCTGGAATCTTATCTTCAGGTTTGGCTGGAATAAACGGTGTTTTTTTGGTGATCTTGACTTTTCTCATTAAGGCACTTTAAAGGAGGCTGGGGTCATCCCAGGGATGTGGTCTTAAGCTGTTAGAAACTATGTTAGTGTTTGTTCAAGTCTTTATGGGCCAAGTTTGAGGCCTAGTTGAGAAAGGGTTCATAGGAGCCTGGCTAGAGTTTGGTCAGGGAGAGAATCTTTGTCACTTCTTGCTGCCGTTAAATGGGTGAAGTTGACTAGAGGGACTGTGTCTGACCACTCAGAGGCAGTGCCATCTGACACAGCAGAGGCCACTGAACTCTCGCCACAGGAGAATGTGGGCCCAACACTGTCAAGTCTTCCTATTTTCCAGAAAAGGCATCCAGATTTCATTAAAACTCCCAGTTTTTATATTAAGTTAAATTAACCATTAATTTAAAAATAATTTAAGCAATGTTTAAACGAAGTAAAACATGCCTGTGCACTGGCTGGAGCAGGTGGGCCCCCAGTTTTCAACCTTTGCAGGATGTCTTAAAGCCTCTGTCCTCAGTCTCTGCTCTCTTATCTCTGTGCTCACTTCTTCAGCAGTGGCTGGAATCTCTCATCTACATCTCGGACCTTTTCATCTGTGTGTCATTCCATCTCTCCAGCTGCTTATCAGCTACCTTGTTTAGGGTGTTGTAACATAACCTCAAACTTAGTATTACAGAAATGAAATTAATTATTCTTCACTCCCTGCCAATATTTAATATTCAAGAGTGAATACTCAGCTCTCCAGTTTCCATGACACCAGTTGAATAGCAGCAAGATTACTCGCTGGTATTTCAAATATCCGCGTTCTTCCATATGTCCAGGCTAAAAAAGTTGCAATCACCTTTAACTCTACTATTTTCTTTATCCCCTACACATGCAAAAGAGAAACATGGTCGTCTGTATCTGAAGTTCCCCAACTTCTGCCATTCCCCTATGTTTCCCAACTCAGAGGAGCTGAGGAATGACTGATCTAGAGCAATGATTTTCAAATTATTCTCCACAGAAACAGAGATTCCAAAGAGGTGGCTTTGGGAGACTCCATGAGTATGGGGAGGGAAAGGAAGTAGATGGAAAGGAGGTGGAGCAAAGCTCTGGAAACCTACCTGCTCAAGGCACTGGCTAACTTCTGTTGCCTTTCAACTCTTGCCTCTTCCATCCTATCCTCCTACACAAAAGATTCTGGAAGTGCAGGCTTCATGAAAATAAAAGCCAGAAAGGGAAGTGTCTGCAAGAGCCTTCTGCTTTCAGACCTGGGCAAGGGAACACAAACAGCCTGACTGTCATCACAAAACCAGGAAGGAGAAAAATGCTGTGGGAAAAACAAAATATTTCTAAAACGTGTCCTATCTTACCACTAAGGAATAATGGTATCAGGCAGCAAGAGTTTAAGAAACAATTTCATGGGGAAACAAAAGATTGAATTAAAAAAAAAGCCCTGGTTAATCCTAGTTTTTCTTCCAAATATAGAACAGACTGTCATTATTCAACATTAGCAGTGAAACAGTAGGTTTCCTTGGCAGTACAGTTTGAGACTCATTAACATAACTTTTTCTTATGAAAATGTGAGTGGTGCTTTCACCTATACAGATTAAGAACATTAATTGGAACTTCGTATCCAGTGACTGTCCACCAACGAACCATGCCTCCCTGGATTCACACCTGTGTGTAGCCTCTCTCCTTGGATCTTGGCCCTATAGCTCACTTGTAACATGTATAATGTGGCAGAAGTGTGACAATACATGCTATCTGAGACTTGGTCAAAAGAAGCCTTGAAGCTTCCACCCTGGTCTCTTGGAACACTCTTTCTAGGAGCTCTGAACTGGCAAGATGACCAAGCACCCTGGAAAGGCCATATGTAGGCACTAGGCAGTAGCCCTAGCTGATTCCAGCCTTCCAGCCATCCCCACCCAGGGAACAGACTTGTTAGTGAAGCCTTCTTGAACCCCAGCATACCCAGCAGTTGAACACCAGTGAGTAATCTCAATTAACACTCTTGGAGCAGAAGAATCACCCAGCTGAGGCCTGCTCAAATTTCTGACTCACAAAATCATGAGATTATAATAAAAGGGTTATTGTTTTAAGCTGCTCGGTTTTGAATAATTTGTTAGCTATCAGGAGCTCCCTGGAATAATAACCTAAAACTTGGAACCTAAAATTCATCTCCTGGAAATAATCCTATGAAATGTTACTTATGCATAATGTACTTAGATTGTATTATATTCTAGATTAATTATAAATTAAATAGTTGGAGGGGATCTAAGAACATAACCACTATTGATAACATTATTAGCGTGAGAAAATTTGTTTTATATTTCATGTGAAATGACTTTTTTAAAATGTTCTTTTAGAATAGGAAGTTATAGCATCTTTCTTTTTCAAACGTGTAAAGACACACCTGTTGCTTTCCATTTCCACTAACCCTTCCCAGTCCAGGGCTTCACTACTTTAGCCCTAGAGCATAAAAGCTCTCATCTTCTTTCCCATTTGATCATTCAGTAAATATGGATTGAGTTATCACTATGGGCCAGGTACTGAGTTAGCTGCTGGGGATACAATTGTGAAAAAACTAAATAATTCCTCCCATGTCCACTATTTTGCCTGCAAGTTTCAGATTAACTTTCCTAAAACGCTGCTTTTATTACATCATTTCATTGCTCAAGAACCCACAACTCCCTTTTTTCCTATTCAAACAAGTTCCAATTCCTCTGCTTGCATTCCAAGGCCTTCTATCACCTGACTTCCCCTTACGTACGTAGGGGGTTCCACTGCTGCACAGCTTACTTTCTGAACTCCTGGAAACTGGCCTTTTCACTTTCCCTCCTTATCATTTGCTAATTTCGTAGTCATGCTGATCTCACCATGTATGTACCTTATGCTTGTCCAAATCCTATCCATTTTTTGTCAGTTCCATCTTCTGCATTTCATTCAGAACTGCTAGATCATGAACGGGCATGGTGTCTCACACCTGTAATCCCAGCACTTTGGAGACCAAGGTGGGAGGACTACTTGAGGCCAGGAGTTCGAGAACCCCCAAAATAGAAATATTAACCAGGTATGGTGGAGCACACCTGTAGTCCCAGCTACTTGGGAGGCCGAGGCAGGAGGATCACTTAAGTCCAGGAGTTCAAGGTTGCAGTGAGCTATGATGATGCCACTGTACTCTACTGCACTCTTGCCCGGGCAAGACCCTGTGTCCAAAACAAAAAACAAACAAACAAACAAACAAATCCCAAAAAGAGAATTGCTAAATATGGTAGTTTTTAATTTTTTGATGACTCTCCTTACTGCTTTCCCTAATGGCTGTACTAATTTACACTACCACCAATAGTGTGCAAAGGTTCCCTTTTCTCCACATCCTGTCCAACACTTCTTATCTTTTGCCTTTTTGATAATAGCCATTCTAACAAATGTGAGGTATTTCATTGTGGTCTTAATTAGCATTTCCCTGATAATCAATGATGTTGTGCATTTTTTTCATATACCTATTTGTCATTGTATGTCTTTTTTTGAAAATGTCTACTCAGATTCTTTGCCCATTTTTTACCTGAGTTGTTTCCTTGCTATTGAGTTGTTTGAGTTCCTTGTAGATTTTGGATATTAACTCTTTATCAGATGTATAGTTTGCAAATATTTTCTCCCATTCCGTCACTTATCTCTTCATTCTGTTGATTGTTTGCTGTGCAGAAGCTTTTTAGTTTGATATATTCCATTTGTCTATTTTTGCTTGTGTTGTCTATGCTTTTGGAGTTATAGCTAAAAAATCATTGCCCCAGCTAATGTCACGGAGCTGTTTTCTTATGTTTTCTACTAGTAGTTTCATAGTTTCATGTCTTACATTTAATTATCTTTTTTTTTTTCTTTTTTTCTTTTTGAGACAGAGCCTCGCTCTGTTGCCCGGGCTAGAGTGTCGTGGCATCAGAGCAACCTCATAGCAACCTCAAACTCCTGGGCTTAAGCAATCCCTCTGCCTCAGCCTCCCAAGTAGCTGGGAATACAGGCATGAGCCACCATGCCCGGCTAATTTTTTCTATATATATTTTTTAGTTGTCCAGATAATTTCTTTCTATTTTTAGTAGACACAGGGTCTCGCTCTTGCTCAGGCTGGTCTCGAACTCCTGACCTCGAGTGATCTTCCCGCCTCAGCCTCCCAGAGTATCACCACGCCTGGCCAAATTCTTTAATCCATGTTGAGTTGATTTTTGTACATGGTGTGAGATAGGGTCTAATTTCATTCTTTTGCATATGGATATCCAGTTTTCCCAGTGCTATTTATTGAAGAGACTGTTTTTTCCCCATTGTGTGTTGTTGGCACCTTTGTTGAAAATCAGTTGGCTGTAAATGCATGGATTTATTTCTGGGCTTCTATTCTATTTCACTGGTCTATGTATCTGTTTTTATGCCAGTATCACACTGTTTTGGTTGCCACAGCTTTGCAGTGTATTTTGAAGTTATGTAGTGTGATGCCTATAGCTTTATTCTTCATTTTCAAGATTGCTTTGGCTATGTGGAGGCTTTTGTAGTTCCACATGAATTTTTTTTTAAGAAGTGGGGTCTCACTGTGTTGCCCAGGCTGGAGTACAGTGGCTAGTCACAGGTGCAATCCCACTACTGATTAGCATGAGAGTTTTGACCTGCTCCGTTTCCAGCCTCGATGAGTTCATCCCTCCTTAGGCAACCTGGTGGTTCCTCCATCCTGGGAGATCGCCATATTGATGCTGGACTTAGTGCGGACACACAGAGGCTTGGCATGGCACGCTACAGCCCAGAGCTCCTGGGCTTACGTAGTCCTTCCACCTCAGCCTCCCGAGTAGCTGGGACTACAGGTACATACCACCCCACCACCCAGCTCATGTGAATTTTTGGATTGTTTTTTCTATCTGTGAAGAATATCATGGGTGTTTTGATAGGGATTGCATTGAATCTGCAGATTGCTTTGGGTAGTATAGACCTAAATGTCATTTTATAACATTTCTTTTGGACTTATTAGTTTCCCCAAGGAGGAATTTTCTAATTTCTTGCACGGTGCCTGTTTCCTTTGAAGTGAGTGGGGTTGGGTGATCGCAACATTCTATTTGTAGACCGTATTTCACCGTTTGCAGTAAGGCAACACACCCCTCTCTTCAGATGTGTCCCTGAGTCCACAGCCTCTCTGGTTCACTTCCTGTAGACAGCGAGCTTCCTCCCTTCTGTTGTGCTTGGCGCAGGGGCAATCTTCTGGCACTTTTGGTGGGGGAATTGCATTTTAACAGCTCCTTATATAAACTTTTAACTAAACTTTCCTAATTTCAGCTCTATCCTGTACTCCTGCCTCCTGGTGTCTACATTTCCTGAGGCTTTCTGGTGTTCCATATAGAGAATTGACTGACTTCTTGACATCCTGCCCTGCAAGCTTAGGTTTTAGCATGCCCCAGCCTATTTAGGCAGTTACACATTTCCAACATTTTGCTAAAACCCTGTTTGCTGAAGTTCTTCATTCAAATTTTCTTTACGCTTGTGGCTTTAGGACTTTTGTATTTCTTTACTGTTATTTTAGTGGTGCTGTGGGGGGGGGATCAAAATAAATGTAAATATTCAGTCTGCTATATTTAATCAGCCACAGTTTATGTCTTGGTCTCCAGTTGTTTAAGGATATTGTCTCCTCATGAATACAGTAAGTTCCTTGAAGGCAGTCACTGTGAGTCATTTTCTCCAACAATGTTTAGCTCAGCCCTCAGGGTCTTGTAAGTGCTAATAAATCTTCTTTACTGATTGAAACTGGAATTCAATGAGTACCTATTAATTATTGTGATCTGCTCAAAGACGGTGGGATACAAATGTGAGCAGCTTCCCACTGAAGAAGGCTGGGATACAAATGTGAGCAGCTTCCCACTGAAGAAGGCCAGGACTCTAGCCGGGGACTTAGAATGGGTATAAATCACGGGGATAGGTTCTACAAAAGCAGTGCCATGAGAGCTCAGAGAATGAATATTTTGGGGAAACTTTCCAGCCATTTGAAGGTGATACTATGGATGACTGTCAAGATCTTTCTCAAACTCTGCCTGTTGTACGCGGAACATTGGGACGTGCTGTGACTCGACCCGGCGTAGCAGCTCTCCCTATGCTTCTATAACCAAGGTTCATTCTTACTCAGCAAGTCACCCAGTAGTAACAATTAATTACATTATAAGGAGAATGGACGTAATTGAGAAAATAGAAACTAAAGAGTATCTCCTATTTATTAATATATTTACTGTGATTTGGCAAGCTTATTAATTGTATTTTTTAAAAAACGGACTTGAAAACATTTTACTTTTTTTTCACACTGTTTAAATTAACATATATACATCCAAGTCTGTACTTGGATTAAGTAGACTGATCCACAGGAAAAACTGGCAGGAATTATTTTATTGCAACCAGTCCATTCATTCAAACCAAATTAACAGAGCCACTAATCTACACTGTCATACATAGTTTATGATATGTTTAACTGTACCAAAGAATTTTGCCATATGTCTTAGATTGGGTTTCATGGGGAAAAGTCTCTTTTTCCCTGGCCTAGAAGATTTTATATTGTCTATTGCTGTGAAGACTTTATTTTTAATGTAGCAGGAACTGTTGGTCTGTGTCCTTCCATCCACTGCTCTTTTCTTTATCAAAAATGAAACAAAATCAAAACCAAGCAGCTGGATAGCTTCATTGAAAAGCAGACACTTGAACATCATTTTCAGTGACACCTTCCCAGAGTTCAGAAATTTGCTTGCAGGAGGTTAACTGGGGAGAGCTGTCAACAACACCATCTACAAAGGAATGAGGGAAGCAGGAGTACGCAGAGAAGGTGGACTATGATGCAGCTGGAATGGAAGCCCCTGCTGATCTTATGGGGAAGCTCTGCAGCAGGGCTGGCTGTTCTGATGGAGACAAAGGGCTAATCATTGGAGGCTGCTGCTCCTGGGGAAGGCGCATAATTTTTGGTGAGGCAGCTCCCTTTTGTGGAAGGCAATTCCCAGGGAGGCTGTGAGCCTCCACCAGCTTCGGTCATAAGCGGGGGATTTGGGAGCTTGGGTGGCACATCAAAGCATCTACTACACCAATGTTGCAGGGCAGGACACTTAGGAAGTTAGTTTTTTTAGAGATAGGGTCTTGTTCTGTCACTTGGGCTGAAGTGCAATGTTGTGATCGTAGCTCCCTGCACCCTCAAACTTCTAGGTTCAAGGGATCCTCCCACCTCAGCCCCCCAAGTAGCTGGGGCTGCAGACATGTGCCACCATGCCTGCCTAATTAAAAAAAATTTTTTTTGTAGAGACAGGGTCTCACTATGTTGCCCAGGCTTGTCTCAAACTTCTGGCCTCAAGACATCCTCTCACCTTGGCCTCCCAAAGTGCTGGGATTACAGGCATGAGCCACTGAGCCTGGCCCGGAAAATTTTGTATTGTCTATTTCTGCAAACGCTTGATTTTTAATGTAGTAAGAACCATCAGTCTATGCCCTTGCATCAACTGCTCTTTCTTTATCAAAAACGAAACAAAACCAAAACCAAGCAGCTGAATAGCTTTATTGAAAAGCAGACAACTTGAAATTCATTTTCAGCGAACACCTTCCCAGAGTTCAGGTACTTCTAGTTTTTCTGACTGGTAGGCATGGTAAACTCCTTCTAAGTGTGTTTCTTCATGTTGAAGAACCTTTGGAACCCTGAGCATCAATGTGTCACCACTGACCACCTCCCTTTCAGATCTGTTTCTTACTGTCACTCTACAAGTTTAGGAATCAGGACAAAGCCTGTTTAGAAAGGCAATGAAAATTTCTTTCTTATTTTGGAGGCCCTGAAGTGTGATGTCAAAGTGCAGTCTGATATATTATTGTAGACATCTTTGTTATAGAAAGGATTAAAACAGACTCTTTAAGTCAAGATGGTGAAGTTTCTCTCATCCTAACCATAAGCATGTTGTAGCATGTCTATTCTAATGCAGCCTTTTGCAGGAGTGTACTACCTTAATTAAAACAACCAAAGCCTCACACCTTAGTTTTAGCTATACAAATACCCAAAGTAACCATTAAGTTATTTACTACGGCAAAGATGTATAAACACAATTTTTGTAAGGGTTCTGGAACTATAAATATTAACATATTATTTATGGGTGGTACTTGAATAGAGCTGGCAGTAAAAGAGTGTTATGATGGTTTGCTTGCTAGATGAAGCTGTTAGGCATCATATCTTTTATTCACAACATTAAAATGGATGCGAATGTTCAATGGTTCTGAAAATGATTGTACTCAGCCTGTCTGCAGTTAGTAGTTCTAATGTTCATAAGATTAAAGAGCCAACTTTACTATTGATGAATAAGGAAACCACTAGAAGGAAAATGTGTTATTAATATTTCATTTAGATCAACAATAAAAACACAGATTTTAGGTGGGAAGAATCTTTGTTGTTAGGCATTTCTTTTATGGGTCACACTTCATCTGCTTTGATTTATTCTAAAAATATTTGAATTTATGTATTTAAATAAAATGCTACATTTATGGCTTATCTAAGCAAAGGCAAAGTGGGCTCCTGTTCTTTTTGCGGAAAGCATACATTTTTATATTAGTTGTTTATGTAACAGAGTCTATATAATACACAGTAATACATAGAATGTTTGCTAAGTTTCCACTTTATATTATAGTATTTATTTTATACTAGAGGAAAACTAAAGATCTATAAAGCACCTTAATTAATTTAGCCCTTTGTCTTTTAAGATTTGGCAGATGTAAAAAAATGTTCAACTATATTAAAATGTATATATCAATGTTGATGGTAAAATGGAACAAAACACTATGATTGATTTAGCAGTCAAAACAGTAACTCTAAGTATGCTACGTATAATTCAAATGCAGCCTTTTCACTTTATGATTGGTGTGCTGAGAATAAGCACATGATTTACCAGAATCAAAGTACAATGTGTGTCCTGACTACAAAATCTTCAAATCAATATGTGAAAGTAGTTCAAAGTGCCTTTTGCCAAATTTGATTCATTGTGAAATAATTTGCTCTCCTTTTTCAGGGCTATAAGGAAAATGTGTATAAGATCTGACTAAGCTCATAGTAAAACATTTTTGCTATCTTTTTATGTACACACACATGCACACATTCACGCATACACATATATATGTGTAACATATATTAGACACGTATCTATAATACATCTATATGTAATATATACTATATGTGTATATAATCTGCAACTGGGGTCTATCATTTATTTCTACATCAGTATTTCTTATCCCTCTTCAAACCCTGTTTCCCTATCCCATTTGTTACCACCTTAGGAAGAGCAAACAGCCAAAGCAAGTCTGAGTTTACAAGCAAGTCTTCAAGGGAGCTCTGCCAGCCACTGAGTAGTCTAGGACAACTGCCAGCACTCATCAAGTTTGCTTATTTGCAATCGACAGTGTGATAGCTGCTTAGCTCAGCTAAGAAGGAGCAGAGAAGAGGGTGGACTCAGGTCTCAGCCGCCTGGCTCTTTCCTGCAAACCTTGGCAACAACACAGATCACGGGAATCCCATGACCCACAGCGTGTCTCCCAGGACTGAGGTCTTCATTCACGTATTCTTCATCTGACAAATATTTATTGACCACGTAATACACAACATGCCCTGGGGTTATAATAGGAGGAAAAATAGACCCAGACTCTGCACTCATGGAACTTACAGTTCAGTAGACGAGTCTAGACTGTAAATCCAACTGAGGTAGAAATCCATTTTTTTTAAATGGACAGACTTCCTCCCCAGCACCATTTATTAAGTCATTTGTCATTCTCCTCTACTTTATAATGCTACTGTCATATACCAAGATCCCATATATTCATGGGGATGTTTCTGAGCTTCCTAAGATTAAAGATTCTATGATTTTGTTGATCTATTTGTACATTCCTTCACCTTATACATTTTATTTTTATTTTTTCACTGACGATAATTTATTAGAATCTGTCAGTGGCACAGAGACAAATATTAATTAAACCAGAACTATGTCTACATAGAAGTGGGCAATGATATATGCCATTCTATGGGGAACTGTGTGCACTTAATCATCATTTTTTAGCATTTTGATCTTCTGTTTATGTCGCTCAATTTCTTTCTGCAGACGCTCAATCTCCTTCTTATGATGACCAATCTCATCTTCACGGTGTTTTTTCAAGGCTGCCAGTTGTTCTCTGGTCTTTGCCCGGAAATATCGATCCTCTTCCGCCTTGCTCTCTTTTTCCGAAGGCCCCACCAGCTTCCCGGGTGGAGCCCGAGCCGGGGCTCCTGTCGACACGATCGGACTGATCCGAGCCGAAGCCTCGGGCTTGCACGGCCTTCACGCGCCACGTGCCAAGCCGCCACCGCACCGCCCGCACCGCCAACACCGCGACCGCCGTGGTTGCTAGAACTTCTCCTCTCGGTCACCGCAGCAACAGCCTCTCTCACATTTTAAAACTTACAACAAAGTCAAAAGACTTTTGGAGTGATCACCTGTGTACCTACCACCTAGATTCTACAAATAACATGTCACGGTCCTTTCTTTATCATATATCCAACCAGCTGTCCATCGCTTCATCTGTCCATCCACCTCCTTTTTGGTGCGTTTCCAATCGAACTGCAGACATCAGTACACTTCTACCTAAACACAACACTATATTTTAAAAACTATTGTAATTTCATAGCAAGTTTATAGTTTCCAGGTCATCACAACTGAATTCTTCAATTATCTATCTCAGAAAATTTTATATTTAAAGTTAAGAATGTGACAAATGAAGAAGAACTGGGAGACAAAGTCTTGCCAGGTGGGGATGTGCGCCGTGGTCCTTCCTCTCCAGCCCCGGGGCTCCGTGCCAGGCCGACTGGACGGGAGGATCTCAGGTAGCTTTCCTCTGAGGATCCGGGTCCTGGGGTCCTTGAAACCGTGAGAAACTTATAATTGCAAAGACTCAGCTTCATATTGCCAGAAGAGGAACTTAAATTTATCTCTGAGTGCAGACTGTTCCCTTGTTTCCCGGTTTTTGGAAAAACATGTCCATGGGGATTTTTGGTATATATATAAAAAAGATACTATTTCGTAATAAAAAGATCCAAGAAAATGAACAGCTACTGTTCTGCATAATATTTCAGACACATTTGTCTGCATCGTGGGAGTTACATCCCTGCAAATTATGATTTCTGTAGGATAATGTTTCTTTCTTAAATATGATTTTTACTCTTTGCTGTCCTTGAAAATTATTGATCATTCTTGTGTATATGTATTCTGTGTGTTCTTATGTAAATGAAGATCAAAGTGCCTGGCACATAATAAGAATTCAATAAAAGTTAATTGTTATTTTTTTTAAATTCAGGATATTATGGGGGTAAAAACATTTTGGTTACATGAAATGCATTTGCCTCACTCATGCCAGGGCCACAAGTGTGTCCGTCCCCCACACAGTGGGCCCCATTTCCACTAGCTGTGGGTTTATCCCTCCACAATCGTTATTAATAATTAAAAATGCTGGACTTTCATCAGTCATAAGGAAGAAGGTTCAGACTATTCATGTTTCAGCAAAAAGGGAAGTGAAATCTTACAAGGTAAAGACATCAGGCATCTCTGAGTTGCATATCATTCCAGAATGTTATTGCTGTGTCCTCTAATTATGGGGGTGATTTAATTTTCCAGATAAATGAATGCTAACTAGTGGGAAGTGGTTGGTTAGGAATTCCTGCCTGAGAGTTAGGCAGGTGGACGAAGGAGAGCATTGAGCCATGGGAGGACGCAGGAGCCAGAAAAGCTTGTGGGAAGCTGGGAGGGACTCGGGTTTCCTACTCGGGGCTCCCAGTATCTCCCCTTCTTGCTCAGCTTTTGTGTCTTTCCTCCTCAAAACCGCTCCCCTATCGAGGACTCTAAACTTACTCACAATAAGGTACAAACTATTAACAGTTTGAAGTATCCACCTTTCCCAGGGGTACTAGCATTGTAACTGGGATTCTGTTTTAGCAATTTCACCCCTACAGGGCTGCCTACAGGTGCAGGGCAGGGAACATAAATGAGCAAAACAGCCTAATCCAAGACCACAGCATCTGTTGGGGGCCCTGTGAAAATTCAAATTCAATTTTCAAAAAAATCACCGCGCCACACAAACATATTGGATGACCAGATTCAGCCTGCTAGTTTGTGACTCATGAGTTCAAGAAAATCTAAGTGTGAAATTGTAATCATTATCCAGTGGGTGGCTGAAAACTATATGTAGTGGGTCCTTTTTTTAAGAAGGGAGGGGGAAGTCAGGACAGCAGAGGGTGTGGCAGTTTTTCCAGGCATGCGTGTGGTTCTCGATGGTTCCCTGCTCTAACCTGAGGAAAGAGCCCAGGCTTCCAGGGCTGTGTAGCTCTTGGTTGCAGATTCCTGTTTAGTGAAGCCACTTACTTGCTGTAGGATCTTGAGCAAGCCTCTAAAGCTCCTTAGTTAGTATACTCATATGTCTAATGGTAATGATTCTTACCCATCCAACTGATGAGGAGGTTCAGTGAGATAATACTTAAAATGCCTGCCTCAGTCAGTACATGGTAGTAAGTGCATTTAATCAACAGCTATTTACAGATTCCTAAACATGTAACTGTGGTAAATAATATAGACCCTCTCCCCTCTAGTGAGGAACGCAGGCTTTAAAACAAGTATTTAGATAAATAACCAACCAGCCAATGGGGGAACCATTCTACATTCATCCAAGCAGGGCCCCTCAGTCATGTGTGTGTGCACAGATACATTTTATTTGTCAACAGACATGAATGGGAATGATAAGTTCCATTTCTCTTGGGATGTTTTATTCTTACAGTGGTATCTCTAAAAAATAACTTCTGTGGTTATTGTTTTTTTTTTTTTTTACCAGAAAGCCTAGATCCGAACAGTTATTGTTGAAATCTGCTCCAGTTTGAGAAATGCCTTCCCCCTACTTTTTTTCCACATCAAACAAATAAGACTCTAATCAAGGCCAATAAATCACAAAATAATTATTGTACTTCATATAAGAATAGTGCGCAGTGGTAGACACCATGAGAGATACAGAGAAGCATGAAATCTGTGACCTTAAGTTATCAGATGTTTTTAAAAATAACCCATTATTAATGTCTGACTTGGTCATGTTTTTGTTTTCTTTTCCCTGAATGTGGGCGTGAGGTATGGTACAGGTCTGGAAGATGATGAACAGTTTGCTATTAATCTCTGAGACTTATGGTCTATAAACTTTAAAATGAAAGACTACCTGATAACTAGTCCAGAAATATTTTATGCAACTAACGCAAACTACAATATAAACGAACATGACCAGGGGAGATCTCAAGACCTGAAAACCTCACTTATTGCAGGAAAAGAAGGGTCCTGAGACCCGCCAGCTGCCCTTCTGTGGCCGTTTGCAACGACTGCCTGCACTTCTCCAAGTCAATTCTCCCTCAGGATGAGGTGGCCATCCCCTCTGCTTCTCAGGGACAGGGAGAATTAAGCGGACAGTGGCTTTGAGCGCTCAGGGAGGGATAGCTGTCATAACAGTGTGGCCTTCCTCCAGCATGGTTTGAAATCACCCAGTTGCCTCCCTTCAACCCACCAGCTCTCTGTCAGGCTCTGGCCTGTTCTTTCCTAGACTTCTGCCGTCACCTCCTCGCTGATCTCAGCCCTAAAACATTCTTTACCCTGCTGCTACAATAATTTTCTACGACTGCTTACACAGTAGTTTGAGAGACTTTCAACATCTTCCCATTGCTTTTCCCCCCTTTTGTTAAGGTAGTATTTACATACACAATAAAATTCACACATTTTAAAATTTGATCAATTCTGATTATTGTGTACAATTGTGTGACCATCACCACAATCAAAAGGCAGAACCACAGCCCACCCCACCTCCACCCACTGCCCCTTTGCGGAGGACCCCTCTCCCTACTCCTCCTGTCAACGACTGATCAGCTGTCTGGCACTATAGTGTTCTAGAATTTTATATAAATGCTTCTCTTTACTATTTTAAAAAATAGACTTTTTGGTTTTTTTTTTTTTGAGACAGGGTCTCACTGTGTCACCCAGGCTAGAGTGCAGTGGCATCATCATAGCTCACTGCAACCTCAAACTCCTGGGCTCCAGTGATCCTCCTGCCTCAGCCTCCTGAGTAGCTGGGACTACAGGCAAGCACTATCATGCCTGCTAATTTTTCTATTTTTTGTAGAGATGGGATCTTGTTATATTGCCCAGGCTGACCTAGAACTCCTGGCCTCAAGCAATCCTCTTGCCTCAGCCTCCCAAAGTGCTGGGATTACAGGTGTGAGCCACCATACCCAGCCTAGACTTTTTAACTATAGATTTACAGAAGAATTGTGGAGCTAGTTGTGATATTGTGAGATATGTATTTGATTTTCATCTTTGTTTCCTGGCGCAGAGACTGGTGGCGAGAGTCCCCAGAAAGACCAAGGCAGGATTAGAGGGCCAGGACTTACAACCTCACTCTAAAACATCCCTGGAGGGAAGAGGGGCTGAAGGTTTAGTTCGTCACCAGTAGTCAAAGATTTCATCAATCACGCCTACTTAATGAAACCCCCCCACAAGACCCAAAAGGATAGGACTGGGAAAGCTCCGGATAGTTGACCGCGTGGAGATTCCAGCAGGGTGGGGTTCCAGGAGCGGGCATGGCAGCTCCGCTTCCCTTCTCACATGGCTTGCCCTAGGTATGCCTTCCTCCATATTCTTTGTAATATCCTTTATAATAAATGGGTAAATATAAGTAAAGTATTCCCCGTTTTGTGAGCTGTCCTAGCAAATTAATGGAACCCAAGGGGGGTGTTGTGTGAATCCCCAATTCATAGCAGGTCGGAAGTATAGTGACAACCCGCTCCTTGTGGCTGGCATCTGAAGTGGGAGCCAGTCTTGTGGGATCTGATGCTGTTTCTGGGGGGTGCCAGAATTGAATGGAATTAGAGGACACCCAGCTGGTGTCTGTCACAGAATTGCTCGGTGTGTGAAGGGACGCCCCCGTATCCAATGTCGGAAGTGTTGTGTTGGGTGGTGAGTGAGACAGGAAGATCGCTCTGTTTTTCCTCACCCTTAATGCCAGCACGGAGAGTCCCTGGATACCCCATACCCAGTTTCCCCTAGTACTAGCATCTTAAGTTAATATGATAAATTTGTCACAAGTCATAAATCTATATTGATAAATTATTATTAATTTATGCTTTATTCAGATTTCTTTAGTTTTCACCTAATGTCCTATCTGATCCCATCAGGGTCCATGACAACTGGTCATCGTATTTCCTTAAGCTCCCCTTGGCTATCTGTGGCTGTTTCTCAGATGCTCATTGTTTTCAACGACCTTGACCATTTTTCTCACTCCTTTATATTTTCAGAAACATTTTCCTCTTTAACTGCGATCTACAAAGCCCTCTGGTAGCCCATCCTGCCGCATTGGTTTGCTAGCGCTGCTACGACAAACTGCCACAGGCCAAGTGGCCTAACTAGCAGAAACTTACTTTCCCACGGTTCTGGAGGCTGAAGTCCAAGATCAAGGTGTTGGCAGGTCTGGTTTCTTCTGAGGTCTCTCCTTTCCTTGCAGGTGGTCTTTCCCCTGTGGGTACATCCCTGGCATCTTTGTCCAGATTTCTTCTTCTTATTAGGACACCAGTCAGATTGGATTAGGGCCTCTTTTTTAACCTAACTTCATCATTTTAATTGAGCTTAATCACCTCTGGTGCCCCTGTCTCCAGACACAGTCACATTCCGAGGCATCGATGGTCAGGCCTTCAACATGTGAATCTGAGGGATGGTCTTGCCCGTTGCATTACCTGATAGTCTTGTCTTCCACTGCACCTCTGGCCACAGCCACATGTCCCTCACCCACCCTTCCAGCGTTTACTGCTAAGCTGTCCCATGTTTTAGCAGCTTTTTGAACCTCTTAGAAACCAGTAAAGCTGATGCCAGGCATGGTTGCGCACACCTGTAGTCCCAGCACTCTGGGAGGCTGAGGCAGGAGGATCACTTGAGGCCAGGAGTTTGAGACCAGGCTGGGCAATACAGTGAGACCCCATCTCTACAAAAACAAATGAACAAACAAAAATGTTAGCCGGGCATGGTGGTGGGCGCCTGTAGTCCCAGCTACTCAGGAGGCTGAGGCAGGAGAATTGCTGGAGCCCAGAAGTTCAAGGCTGTAGTGAGCCATGATCACACCACTGCTTGGGCTCCAGAGTGAGACCTTGTCTCTGTAAATAAATAAATATATTCTAGAAAAAAAAGTTTAAATAAATGTAAAGAAAAAAAAAAGAAACCAATAAAGCTGATCTGTAGGAAGAACACATCCCTCTGCCACACCTCTGCACTAAAGTATGAAGTTTTGGAGACACTTCACAAGTGTGTGTGGAACCCCAGGTCACCAGGGCATGTGTGGCAAGGACAATGCATAACCACGACTCTGTCACTACTCTGGTCTCCTAACTCGGCTCCACCCACTCCTGGAACGTGCCCTGGACCTCCCCTCATCCCACTTACCACCCTACTGCTGCGCTCGCTCGTTGGGCAGGTAGAGTTGGAAGCGATGCTTTACTTCAAGGGAATAAGTGGTTGTTTTCACGGCTTGGCAAACAAGGAGAATGACAATTCCAAATACAGAATTTCCTCTTCTTACCAAGAGAGGAATAAAGCCATTTCTTGGAGGGTCCTAAGCGACTCCGCACAGCTGACTGCAGTGGGGGCAGCAGATGTGTTCTTCCTGCTGTCAGCTTTACTGCAGTGTCTCCTTTGAATTTCAAGGAGAACCATAACTGATCGGAAGCATGAATTAGCCTTCAACTTAACAAAACAACTTCATGCAATATTTCAAAAGGAAAGTATATATCATTCAATCGCTTTGGACGAATCAACTGATACCACTGACTCGGCACAGGTTTTATACTTCATTTGGGTCATAACAGAAGATTTTCTTTGCTACGAAGAGTTACTCACTTTGGGCACTCTTGCGAACAGAACAGAGGGAATAGATATCTTTGACAACTTTCAAGATAATCGTCATGAAGTTGGAATGAATTTGGTAAACTTAGTGAGTGTTTATGTACAGACAATGAACCTTCCATGACAGGAAAACATGAAGAGTTTATTGCACAGATAAAAAAAGTGTTAACAGATACAGATATTCTCATTTCTTTTCATTGTATCAAGCAAATTCTCTGTGCTAAAGCTACTATTTTAAATGACACTTTGCAACAAGTTATAAGTATTGTTAACTATATTGTTGCAAATGCAACATGGCATTGTCAGTTTCATAACATGCTAAAGTTGAAGGGATGAGGTATTCAGTGTGGATTTGCCATCCTAAAGTGCATTGGCTATCGCAGGGACAGGTGTTAGCCAAATTTTTATCTCTGTAAGAACAGATAGTTAAATTTTATGAAGAACAAATCAGCAATGCGAATTATTGAAAGACCGTTCCTATAGGAATGCAGTGTTTCTGTGTGATCAAAATCAAATCAAAACAACTTCAATATTTCTTTGCAAGGTAAAACTAAGTCTATATATGATATGTGGCAAAAAAAAAATCCAAGCATTTTGAAAAGAACTATCTTTTTTCAAAACACTTCTTCAAAAGGAAATTTTGATAAACATCTTCTGCAGTTAGCAAAGGTCATTGATGAGCAGCACAATATATGTGAATCATTTGAAGAATATGCAGCTATAGACCTAATAATTGGAGAATACAATGAAAGGTTCACTGACTTTGAGAATCATGACATTATGCTCAAATTAGCATTTCAGCCTCACCTAGTTGATATCACCAAGGTACCTAAAGAACTACAGATAGAATTTATTGAACTCTTAGTAGATGACATTTTAAAGTCTTTGTTTGATGCTAAGAAAGACCCAATTGAAATATGGAAAAATTCAGTAGAATACCCATTCCTTCGGCAATATGCCCGAAAAATGCTTTCTTGCTTTTCAGCCCCTTATTACTGCAAATCTACATTCTCCTACCTAGCCCCAAACCAGATGCCCTTAATGTCACAGATGACTGATACTCTCCTAGAGGATCAACTGAAACTGTGGACCTCCATGCTGCAACCAAAGATTCAAATGCTTTCCAACAAAAAGCAGAACAAAGTCATTAAAAGATTAGTTAACTTTAGAATTAACAAATAGGTTTCAATTTTTGAAATTATTAAGTACATAGTAGTTAGATTTTAAACAAAATAATGTACATTTTAAAGTATATCTAATTGAAATTTCTTGAATGCAGCCTTATTTGATTAGAGCTAAATTAATGTGGCCTTCCAACGTGAAAAGGTTCCTCACCCTGGTATAGGAGAATGAAAAAAAGATAGTAAAACAAATATTTAGTATGTTCTAATTTAAAACATCAGAAACACTAAACATTAGCATGTTTTATTTCTTTGCAGAACACTTATGAAGAATATTTTGTATGGTACTTGTTTGCTCATCATATAGCTTACACTATGGAGTGAACATCTTTTCTATTGTTATGTGCATTTCTTTTGTTTTTGTTTTTTGAGACAGGGTCTCATTATGTTGCCCAGGCTGAAATGCAGTGATGTCATCACAACTCACAGCAACCTCAAACTCCTGGACTCCAGCGATCCTCCTGTCTCAACCTCCCAAGTAACTGGGACTACAAGCCCATGCCACAATGCCCATCTAATTTTTAAATTATTTTGTAGAGACATGGCCTCACTAGCTTGCCCAGGCTGGTCTCGAACTCCTTGCCTCAAGCAGTCCTTCCATCTCAGCCTCTCAACCTGGTGGGATTATGGACATGAGCCGCCGCATCACCGTCTACTGTTGTGTGCCTTTCTCAGTTTGGTTCAGGTTCAGACATTTTATCCTTTGTGCTTTCAGTATGGCGCAGTGTCCCCACAAGTTCCTTTAGTGTGAAGTTTTTTGCCTCTGGGACATCTTCATCCTTTTCTTCACCTGTGTTTCCTCCTTTATGTTGCCTCACCTCAACTAAGTTACTCTGGCTGCACGTCGAGGGGCTCTAATAGGGTCACCATTGCCATGGTCAGCTATATTAGAACTCGTGTGTTCTATTCAAACTTCACTTCCCAGACTTATCACTTTTTGCTTCTTTGCTCCACTTTCATCTTTGTTGGCCAATTCCGCATTCCTATTACCCATTTTTGTGAAATGTCATGTGGGTTTATCACTGGTTGACAAGGAGGCAATACAACTGCATATTTTGCTATTTGTAGATGAACTGAATAACAGACATACAGTGACCGATAATGCACAGACTTGGACAGAAGCAATGTGATTGGTCACTGATCATAGTGCATATCTGTTATTTATGTAGTGATTTGTGGACTGAAGGCCTAGAAACAAAGTTTGCACCTTATGCAATAAGGTATGGAATATATCACTTATATTCCATACCATATTGTAAGATATGGAATATAAATTTGAACCATGTTGTTGGGGAACTGGTGTTATTTAAACTGTAGCAACCGAAATTCCTGCACGTAGTAACTGTGCAAAGTGAGCTCTGCCTGCCTGCACTTCTGTTGGAAAGACTTCCTGGGACACAGGTTATGTTTAGCCACATTATAAAGTGCTTTGGAAACTTTGGATTGAAATATTAAGCTCTAGGCCATTGGAGGGTAAATAGATGCCATGTGGAAAGGAAGCTCTAAGATGGCAGAGATTCGACAGAATGTAGGAAGTTGTTGGGTGCGCAGGAAACAACTGAAATAGCAATAAAGATCTATCCAATGGAATTGTCACCAGTAATTACAGTTTGACAGTCTTGTCTTTCCAGAATCTGTCTAAGAATCAATACTATGTATGACATATACTGGAAAATTATTAATAATAGCCAGAGTAGTGGAAAATACTATATTTAAGAAACAATTTCTAGAATATATTTTGCTTTGTTAATTGAATGAATGAATGAATGATAGAACATCTCCGTTGGAATTATGTTAATTCTCCCTTCTCCAGTGGTGAAGCTTTAATTATTAATTACAGAGAAAAACATTTTAAGATCTCAGTGATAACTGAGAGAATCTGTAGAAGATACAATTAACTCAAAAGTCACTAATTTCTCAGGGTCATTCTCTACAGAATTCTGATTATCACATAGGTAGAAAGAATCTATATATAAAATTTAAATTCTGTTAAAAAATAAGATCTATTATATTAGGTTATAGATGCTACAAAATAGATTAATGATTAATCTATAGATAAATGAAGAAGCCTCTTGTCTTACAAGCAATTTAAGCTTCCGAAGGTGTTTGCACAAATCCACTGAGGTCTCTCCAGAGTCGCTGGTCACTCTCTGCGTTAGCTGGAGGCAGCACCCTTTTGCTGCACTATGTAGCTTTGCATCTGTGAATGTTCGTGAGTTGGTATCCCGAGAATGATGAGTGATCACAAGTGTTCTGTGCATGCTAATTAGAGGTTATCGCCTCTGCTCCACACAAATTTTAATTTTGCCCACTCTCTTTTGGATGTTGGAGCTGTCCCTGGTCATTCTTTAGGACACTGAGAGTTACTGGCTGTCATGCGTAGAATTCTGTGGCCACTTTGTTGGGGAATTTCTGTGTGCGTTGTCCACCTGCTGCATGCTCACCTTGAGCCAGATGTGGAAAGGACTACAAAGAAGTGGGAAAGCCACAGGCCTTGGGGAGGGCCGGGGAGGGGGTGACAATGACTGGAAGGTGGCCTTCCACTCTGCACACCCTGGCCCACCCTCCCTCTCCCAGCACAAGCTCTTTGTCCACCCAGTATGGATGTGTCGGCTTGACACAGGGTGGTCCCAGATTGGCGGGACAGCGTAAGTCCAGACAGAGGAAGAGTGTGAACGGTGGGCTCAGTGGGCTGAGAGAGGCCTGGACTGACCATGTGGCTTGTCAGAAAATAAAAGTTGACAGGGAATGTGGAGTTAATCAAATAAACAAATAAATGTAAACTAGATACTATTCCAAATCCTACTGTGAAGGTTGAAGGATAGGGAGGAAGGGGAGGGGAAAGGGGTGAAAGATTAAGGAACCACTAGAGTAATCTTCTTCTTTTTCTTTTTTTGTAGAGAAAGGGTCTTGCCATTGCCCAGGCTACAGTGCAGTGGTACAATCTTAGCTCACTGCAGCCTCAGACTCCTGGGCTCAAAGTGATCCTCCTGCCTCAGCCTCCGGGGCAGCTGGGACTACAGGTGTGCACCACCATGCCAGACTAATTTTTAAAACTTTTTTGTAGGGACAGGGTCTTGCTATGTTGCTCAGGCTGGTCTCGAACTTCTGGCCTCAAGCGATCTGCCCACCTCAGCCTCCCAAAGTGCTGGGATTACAGGCATGAGGCACCATGCCTGAACCAGTAATTTTCTTTCATTAAAAAAAAATTCAATGCCAAATACATTAGGATGTGTCTTATTACTGATCAAAGCACCCAGCATATAATACTTTATCGCATACTCTCTATTTCTCTTTTCTCACTCTTTTGACCAAAACTGAGCCCTTCTGTGGCAGCCGTGAAGAGTGTGTCACACGCTCCCAACTGCAGGGAGTGTGACTGAACAAGGACACCAGCTGCTGTGTTCGGAAATCCATTGCTCTGAGCCCTCATTTCCTCAGGATGCTTCCAAGCCAGGACAGCACGACAGGGACGCTAAGGCAGACCTGCTCCTGGGGGCAGGAGACTCCTCTGCAGCCAGTTTGGGCTTGAGGGCTCCGTGCCAGCTTTGCCAAACCTTCCTTGACACACGGGGGCCAGGATGCCTCCACCCGAGGTTCCCTCTGTCCCTCTCGGGTCAGAGCTGCACGTGACTGAGTGCGTCCCCAGATCTCCCTGGCCTTTCCACTTCCCCTCCTGCCTCACTTTCCTTACAGCAATCTTCACATCCAAGCCCACCTTGGCATCTGCTTCTAAGTGCATCTGGACTACCACGTCTTCCAAAGGTACGTTTGTTTCTATTCTCTTAGTTTTCCATGGGCCTAAGTCAGCCCGTTAGAAGAGCCGGGAAGAATGTGAAGATAATGGGATTTCAGCAATCTGGAAGAATTTTGCTGTTGTGGGGAAGGATTCAAAGCAAGCATTTCCATTAGAAAATGCTGTACAGAAGACAACAATCCGTGATTTGGCGATTTGGGAGACACAGAGTTGAGTAACCCTGTTTTTCGTGGTTCCCAAATTTTGTTGGTACTGAAATTACATGTATGTCTTCGTGTGTGTTTGTGTGTGCGTGTGTGCATGTGCACACATGCACACATACATGTGTTTAAATGCTAATGCCTGGTTCCTTCCCCTGTGTACACCCCAAGACCCGCAGAAAAATCTCCAGAGATGGAACCCAGGCATATGTACTTTTTTCAAAATTTATTCATGATTCGACTTCACACCAAAGTGTGAGAGTCACTGGACACCACTGCCCTGCTGCCCAGAAGTGTCCTTAGCAGAGATAAGGACTTGAAAGCTTCTAACCAGTCTCTTCCTTGCCTTTTCCAAGTCACACCTTTCTGACACATGTGGCACCCAAGCCTTTGTAAAGTGAGATTTTTAAGATAGTCAAGGTACGTGAAAACTTGGCTTGTTATGACCCATTTATTCTGGAAGAGCCATGTCTACACCTAATTATCCTAAATGCAAAGGCAAATGAGGGAGAATCACATCCCGATTTATGCCTTCAGGTTTGCAGGTTTTATGTCAGATGTCCCCAAGGCGAGGCACACATGCATGTATTTCCAAATAGTTTATGTGCGCCCTGGTATTTTACTTTGGACACTTCACTTTCTGGAAAAACAGTTACTCTGGGTTCTAGCAATTGGCCCATCTTTCGTGTCTCTTCCATGTTACAGGTCTTGATAAAAGTGCAGCAGAGGAGCGGAGGTGTGCCAGTTTCTACACTGACTGTCAGATCTGGCTAGATAAATGGCCAGGCCTCCAGACCAAAGGTTGTCCTTGACTAGGAGGAATGAAAACGTCACCAACTCAGGAAACATGAAGTGACAATTTTCCACCAACCTTTCCTTCTCACTTGCGAAAACTCTCATTCTGCAAAATAAATATTCTCTGTTTTTTTTTTTTTTGAGACAGAGTCTTGCTCTGTCACATGGGCTAGAGTGCCATGGCATCAGCCTAGCTCACAGCAGCCTCAAACTCCTGGGCTTAAGCAATCCTCCTGCCTCAGCCTCCCAAGGAGCTGGGACTACAGGCATGCGCCACCATGCCCAGCTAATTTTTTCTACATCTATTTTTAGTTGTCCAGATAATTTCTTTCTATTTTCTCAGTAGAGACAGGGGTCTCACTCTTGCTCAGGCTGGTTTCAAACTCCTGACCTCGAGCGATCCTCCCGCCTCGACCTCCCAGAGTGCTAGGATTACAGGCGTGAGCCACGGTGCCTGGCCAAAACAAATATTCTTAAATTCAAAAGATTTTAGGTCACTGACATATAGATAATGGTTCCTTTTTTTCAAGTGTAGGCTTTCACAATAATTTGATCCTTCAATGGGGGTACAGTTCTCAGTGGATGTGCAAGGTATTTTTTTAAAAGTAATTCATAGTGGCTCGATTCTTTTTAGGTAGTAAATATCCATAGTGGCATTACTACCAGATTAACCTTCTTTAAACAAATCTTTGGTTATAACACTCCTCTGCTCAATGATCTTCCATGGTTCCTCATTGCCCCAGGTCAAGCACACAGTCCTCAGTGTGTTATTTTAGAGCTTCTATAATGAAGTCTCATCTACCTTCACAAGTTTTTCTCCCTCAGTTCCCTTGCATGTACCTGATCAGACCTACCTTCTGTTTCTAGATGTTCCATGGCTCACCGTCTGTGTGCCTGTGTCCTCCATGTGGGACATCCTCTCTCCCTACCTCACTCCACTGATTCTTCAAGTACAAGTAATGTAACCCCCACAGCTTTTTGTGTGGTAAGTTATTGCAATATGCCTTGTATTAGTGTAAAGTGAGTATTTGTCATATCCAGTTATATTAGATTGAAAAGTCTTTGAGATCAAGAACTGTTTTTTGTCCATCTTTAGGGTGCTGTGACCAGCACGGCGCATTATCCAGTTTGCTTTAACTTTCATCAAACTGAATAACTTCAAACAAAGCCTCCAACCAGCAGTGATAGACTCAACAAATACCTTGAGACCTTTATTTAAGAAAAGTATCGGCCGGGCGCGGTGGCTCACGCCTGTAATCCTAGCACTCTGGGAGGCCGAGGTGGGTGGATCGCTCGAGGTCAGGAGTTCGAGACCAGCCTGAGCAAGAGCGAGACCCCGTCTCTACTAAAAATAGAAAGAAATGATCTGGCCAACTAAAAATATATATAGAAAAAATTAGCCGGGCATGGTGGCGCATGCCTGTAGTCCCAGCTACTGGGGAGGCTGAGGCAGGAGGATCGCTTGAGCCCAGGAGTTTGAGGTTGCTGTGAGCTAGGCTGACGCCATGGCACTCACTCTAGCCGGGCAACAGGCGAGACTCTGTCTCAAAAAAAAAAAGAAAAAAAAAAAAAAAGAAAAGTATCAGTTCTTAAAAAGTATCTGGTTGTTGAGGGTGACAACCACAAATCTATCACTGGGGTAGCTGGGTGGAAAACCAAAAAGGAAAGAGACTGATTTTTCAAGTACTATGTACGGTGCGTTATTATGTCCTTTTATGTGATTCATTTATTCAGTCAGTCAACAATCATTCACTAAGTCCCGCCAGCACTGTGCTAGGAGATGAGAATACAAAGGTAAAAAGTCATGATTCCTGCTCCTAAGGAGCTAAAGGTTTCATTGCAGCGAGTCCATCAGTGAATTCAATACAGCAGGATGGAAGTGGCAACAGAGGGACACATGAAGTGCTTTGGAAACACAGAGACTAGACATACAAATTCAACAACCTGGGCAGCCAGGTCTTCCCAGAGAAGTATTCTCGAGGTGAGCCTTGAAACAGAAGTCAGTGGGGCAAGGAAAGGCAGAGGGGCATTCCAGGGAGAAGGAACAGTATGTGCAAAGGCATGAAATAGCCCATAATGCATGTGGGAGTGAGGGCCACATGAGGGCTAAGGCAGGAAACAGGGCTACAGAGCTAGGCAGGGGCTGGGAGACGAAAGACTTTGGGGTTGCATGAGTGGAGGCTGTTCTGAAAACCAGAGGACGTCTTTGGGAGGCCTTAAAGCAAGAGAGTCATACAGTCAGACTTGCCTTCCGGAAAGACCCCACTGGCGGTGATGTGATGTGGAACCTGCATTGCTGGGAAGGTGAGCAGACTAGTTAGGGTAGACTAGTTAGGATGCTCTTGTAGTCTTCTCAGAGGGAAGTGATAAAAGACAAAGCAAATGGGAGTAGAGAGCAGAGGGTGAGAGAGAGGGAGACTGGCTCTGCGGGATTCGGAGAGGGTTTGGGTGTGGGAGGGTTAAGAACACAGAGTCTAGGGTTGTCAACAGGATTCCACCTTGGGTGACGGTGCAACCCTGACTAGAGTGAGGCAAGGGAGGCTCTAGCCTTGGCATAAAATTAAGGGGAGCCCCCAAAAACTCAGTAATCAAGATAAACAATATTTAATGCAATGTTTTCAAAATAAAAATTAATGCAAAAAATCTATGATGAACAAAATATCAAAATTTTAGAGAAAGAATCTGGATCGGGACAGAGGAGATTACTGTCATAGCCGGGGACATATGGAATTCTGCTCTTTCTTGAGTATGCTGGAAAGAGACTTATGAATGGTCTTTTGTCCCTGAAAACTTCTGAATATCCTTAAGGATCAATTGTGCTTTCACTTAAGGAGTCTTTTGAGGTATATTTGCTTGACTGAATTTAACATACACACTAAAAGCTATACGGATTGTGAGGGTACAGCTTGATGAAATTTCACAAAATGAATAGGATCCAGCTCAAGAAACAAAATAGTGTTAGAATCTAGAAACCCCCTCTATGCCCTCTTCCAGTTATTTCTGCACGAGTAACTACTATGCTGACTTCTAATACCCATACATTGGTTTTGTCTATGTTTGACCCTTATCTAAACAGAATCCTACAATGTGTACTTTCACGTCTTGGCTTTTTTTTTTTTTTTTCTTTTACTCAACATTATGTTTGTCAGGTGTGGTGGCTCACACCTGTAATCCGAGCACTTTGGGAGATTGAGGCAGGAGGATCACTTGAGCCCAGGAGTTTGAGACCAGTCTGGGCAACATAGCAAGACTCTGTCTCCACAAAAATTTTAAAAAATTAGCTGGGCTTGGTGGCATGCACCTGTAGTCACAGCTACTTGGGAGGCTGAGGCAGGAGGATTGCTTGAGCCCAGGAGTTTGAGGTTGCAGTGAACTATGATGACCCTATGGCACTCTAGCCAGGGCAACAGATGGAGACCCTGTCTCACAAAAACAAAACAAAACAATCTGTGCTTGCATGACCTGGTTTCACTCATCCCATCCTGATCCTGCCCCTGAATACAACATTCCTGATAGAAAAGCTATTGCAAATCCATTTGCACTGAGAAAGCTGCAGCCCAGAGAAGTAAAATGACTAACTACAGATCACAT
Source organism: Lemur catta (assembly GCF_020740605.2). Taxonomy (NCBI): domain Eukaryota; kingdom Metazoa; phylum Chordata; class Mammalia; order Primates; family Lemuridae; genus Lemur; species Lemur catta. The sequence continues at coordinate 121,844,040 of NC_059128.1, read as the reverse complement.
AGCCAGCAAGTGCCAGGGGCCAGCCCCACAAGCGCGGGCTGTACAGCAGTTTCTCCTTTGCACCGCAGCACCCTTGCCCTGCCCACAGGACTGTGAGCCTCTGTGCTCTTTCTGTTTACCTGCTTTCCATGTTCAGCAAATAGTGACTATGTCAATAAAGGGAGGCATCTCCAAACCCCATTGTCCTGAATTGAGGTCAGCAGTAAAAGAAAGGCCTTTTCCAAGCTACGACAGAGAGGTGAGATTACAAAACACAAGAGATATTAAATCTGGCTGGATGTGATGGCTCACGCCTGTAATCCCAGCACTTTGAGAGGCCAAGGTGGGAGGATTGCCTGAGCCCAGGAGTTTGAGGCTATAGTGAGCTCTGATGGTGCCACTGCACTCCAGCCTGGGCAACAGAGTGAGACCCTGTGTCTAAAAAAGAAACTAAAAAACAAAAGAAAAGAAAAAAGAAAAGAAAAGAAAAGAAAAGAATGAAAAAATTTAAAAGCCAGTCTGTATTCATATAGCAAACATCAGCTTTCGGCTTTTCTGAATACATGGAATGAGCTAGTACAGAACTGATTCCCTGAGATGACCACTGTAATTGCAGCACACATGCATTCAGTTGCTTGGCATCAATACAATTGAAATACTTGGAGATGGGGGCACTTTAGCACTCAAGTCCTTCAGCTCAGAATTCCTTAAGGTTCCACTCTGCCACCAAGCCTTGGGTGGCATCTATGGAAAACAATAGTCTTTCTTTTAGCTTGGTCAATTCCAGAGATTTTGAGCTTTTGATTCAGACGTGAACCCTGCCAATGCCTGTGGAAGAACCTGTTTTAAATAGCTCTGAGTTACAAACTTCCCAGTGCTGACAACGTCCTAGCAGATGACCTAGACTGATCACAATTCTCAGCCCTTGTAGTAGCAGCTTTAACCACCAAAAAGTTCTGGATACGGCACAGAATATCACTAGATATACGTGTTTTCATATTTCTCTGCTCTTTTTGAAATGAATCCACTAAATTGCATTAAAGGATTTTTTATTATTAGGAGTTAATTGTATTTTTGTTTTCCATGATACTATTATTTCCTAAAGTTAATATAAAAATAGTCGACCACTGGTAACTTGCTTGATTAACCCAACAGATGGAACATTTCAATGCAGTAAATGTTCTTCCATGTATTTATGTGATTTTTGAAGACACAGCATAAGTCAAAAGTCCACAGAGCCAACGCGACTTAATTTCTTTTTCTTTTCCTTTTTTTTAAATTCTTTTTTTGCCTTTAGAGACAGAGTCTCACTATGTTGCCTAGGCTGGTCTCAAATTCCTGATCTCAAGCAATCCTCCTGCCTCAACCTCCCCTGTAGCTGGGATTATAGGCATGAGCCACCAACCCAGCTAATGTGACTTAATTTCTGGGAAAATTTATTAAAGAGTTTCATGAACATCTAAGAAACATAACAGATTAATGTATATTTAATGGTTGATGCCATTTGGATCAAACATTAAAGCTAAATGCAATGCTGTTATCTAACTCGATTAGTTGCTAAAACAGTTTTCAATTTGTAAAATTCTGCCTTTGGAGGTAAGATTACAAGGTGCAAAAGATTGTCAACGTGATTTGAAGCAATCTAGCCATTCATTTTGGACGAAGACCATATTTTTGATCAGGGAGAGTCTCTCTTCCTTCAAGTACAATTGTAAATTTGTTTTATTTTGAAATATTTTAGCATGGAAAAACGTATAGAGTATATTATGGACATGTATTCACCCACGAGCCCAGTTTAGGTAATAAGCTTGGTATAAGTGAAGCTCCCCCGACGGCCTTCCCACCTTCCCCATGGAGTGCTGTCATCAATCCAGGTCAGCTCTGCCGCTTGTCACCCCTCTGAGCTGTCGGTTAGGTTCTTCAATGTCCAGGGGTTTGGGACACGGAGAACAATACTCCCAGCTACTTGTACTTTGCTTAATGCTCAGATTACTAAACTCATGTCTAATAACATATCCTTGAAAACTAAATTTTCTTGAGCATTGAAAAATTAAATTTAATTATGTTCCCTTAACCAATTTTAAACTGTAATTATAAATACATGTATTAGTATTATTGATTTTTAAGACATTAAAAATCATGTTTAAACACTTCAGCTACTGAAATATACACAAATGATTATAAAATGTATTCTTATAGTTAAATTCCCTCCCCCCCTTCCTTCCTTCCTTCCTCTCTGTCTCTCTCCCTCTCTCCTTCTTTCTTTATTTTCTTTCTTTCCTTTCTTTTTGCTCTGTCACCCAGGTTGGAGTGCGGTGGCATCATCATAGCTCACTGCAGCCTTAAATTCCTGGGCTTAAGGGATATTCCTGCCTCAGGCTCCCGAGTAGCTGGGACTATAGGTGTGTGCCACCACGCCTGGCTAATATTTTTTTAAATTATTATTATTATTTTTTTTTTGGAGACAGAATCTTACCATGTTGCCCAGGCTGGTCTTGAACTCCTGGCCTCAAGCAATCCTCCTGCCTCACTGGGATTACAGGCATGAGCCACTGTATCCAGCCTTAAATTACTTCTGAGACATCAACATAATGGGCTTACTCTGTCTCTTCATTATTTTTGTACTTGGTTTTATACTTTTTGGGGGTTATAGTTATTCTTTTTTTTTTTTTTTTTTTTGAGACAGAGTGTCGCTCTGTTGCCCGGGCTAGAGTGAGTGCCATGGTGTTGACCTAGCTCACAGCAACCTCAAACTCTTGGGCTCAAGTGATCCTACTGCCTCAGCCTCCCGAGTAGCTGGGACTACAGGCATGCACCACCATGCCTGGCTAATTTTTTCTATATATATTTAGTTGTCCATATAATTTCTTTCTATTTTTAGTAGAGACGGAGTCTCGCTGTTGCTGAGGCTGGTCTCGAACTCCTGAGCTCAAACGGTCCACCCGCCTCGGCCTCCCAAGTGCTAGGATTACAAGCGTGAGCCACCGCGCCCGGCCAGTTATTCTTATTTTGATATATTCCTAGGGTTTTCATAACATTACTTGGGTACTTTTCCAAGATTGCAGTACTCTTACCTAATCCAAAATAAAAACACTCCCCAGACCAGCCACGGTTTTAAGATGAGGCTTACCAGCGAATCCTCCATCAGAGCACAGGACTTGGTTTCTGGGGTGAGTCCAACCTGAGCACTGGACACGGGGACTGAACTTCTTATTTATAGTGAAGCTCCAGTTATCAGCTCAGTCAAACTTTGCAAGATCATTTTAGTTTTTGCAACTTGGTATCTTCCTTCAAAATGGTTTACTTTTTTGTTTTTTTAATTTTTATTGTTTCAGAGATGAGGTCTGGCTACGTTGCCCAGGCTGGAGTGCAGTGGCTATTCACAGGTGTGATCACAGCTCACTGCAGCAAGGAACTCCTGGCCTCAAGCCATCCTTCTGCCTCACCCTTCCGAGTAGCTGTGACTACAGGCACACACCACCACACCTGGCTTGAAATGGTTTACTTTTTAAAGTCCTGCTTGGCTGGTGTTAGATAACATGTTCTGCTGTTCTGATATATTCACCTGGTCTGTTATCATTATTAAAACCCTATTTATTTCCTATTAGTATTTCACTATGACTAGTAAGACCACCAAGAATTTAATCGCCTAGCAGGTGTCTAGTTAGCTTTTCTCTTTAGGACATTTAGCTCATTTATTTCTATTGAACCCTTTTTTGAATCTTATGTGTGACCACCTGCTATGACTGTTAAACCCCCATCTTCCCTGTGACCACGGGGGACAGAAATAATTCCTGTCTTTGTATAGTCTCTACAATTTCTGGGACTTTTTCACAGTATTGTAGTCAACACTTTTACTAATGCAAATAGAAGGAAATATATATCCATACTTGATAAACAGGCATAAACTTAATGAAAGAAACACACACACACACACACACACACACACACACACACACACATGCTTCCTCTGTTATTTATTAAAATCAATCCAGGGCTGGCATGGTGCTCATGCCTAGAATGCCAGTGATTTGGGAGGCCGAGGAGGGAGGATCGCTTGACCCCAGGAGTTTTTGATTACAGTAAACCATGATTGCACCACTACACTCCTGGGTGACAGAGCAACAACCTGTCTCTAAATAAATAAACAAATAGATAAATAAAAAGTAAAAACAGTCAATCCAAATGAAAACACCTTCTTCTTTTGTACTACATATTACCTCTTGTGTAATTTATGTTAATATTTGTGCTTGCATTGGGTGCGAATATATTAACATAATATTCCTTTTGAGGGTATCATAAGCTCATGGCTTTTTGTAGATCCAATTTGTTCTAATTAACTGTATAAACATTAACATTTATTATTCATGAGGCTCTATTTCACAATGGGAGACCACTGAAACAAGTTGCTTTGCCCTTTAGCACTGCTCTGGCATCATGAAGACATTCTTGCTTTTTGGCAAGACATGAGGTTCCAAAGCCATCCTGATTTTTCTTGCCTTAAGACATGGAATCCAGTACTCTCTGGAAGGCCTTGTCCTTTCTTTCGGTGGAGACCAAATGCTGTGATATATTAATGTGCTGCTGTTGCAGTGGGATCAGGTTTACGAGTAATAGAGCTAGAAAATATTTAACATATATCTTTTGTTTGTTTGTTTGTTTGTTTGTTTGTTTTTTGAGAGAGTGTCGCTCTGTTGCCCAGGCTAGAGTGAGTGCCGTGGCGTCAGCCTAGCTCACAGCAACCTCAAACTCCTGGGCTTAAGCGATCCTACTGCCTCAGCCTCCCGAGTAGCTGGGACTACAGGCATGCGCCACCATGCCCAGCTAATTTTTTCTATATATATTTTAGTTGGCCAGATAATTTCTATTATTTTAGTAGAGACGGGGTCTCGCTCTTGCTGAGGCTGGTCTCAAACTCCTGACCTCGAGCGATCCACCCGCCTTGGCCTCCCAGAGTGCTAGGATTACAGGCGTGAGCCACCGCGCCCGGCCAACATATATATCTTTTTTAAAGCCAAATGCTTTATACTGATTTTTTCATCTTAACACATCGTGTTACTATACTTTTCTTATGGTAGGATTTTCATCATGGTCTAGCTAAGAAAAACCATTCTCTACAAGAAGAAGAAAAATCTCATTCTAACTCCTGAGCATATAATTCACCAAAACCACACCCAGGAAACATTAGCTCCCCCTGAAGGACACATTTTGACTTATTATTCTATTTAATTAAACCAGTACATAACTGAAGCGTTCTGAATGAAGAAGCAGGAGGACTCAGCAACCCTGGAGCTGAAGATCACCTCTGCCTCAGTCTCTTTGTGTTGCTATGACAGAATACTTGAGGATGGGTAACTTAGAAGGGAAAGAGGTTTATTTAGCTGGTTCTGCAGGCTGAGAGGTATGAGAAGCATAGTGCTGGCACCTGCTTGGCTTGTGGTGAGGGCCACATGGAAGGTCAAACCGTGGTGGAGAAGGTCAAAGGGAAGTGAACATGTGCAAAGAGAGACAAAACCCAAGAGACGTCCTAGCTTTACGACCCACTCTAGAGGGAGCTAATGTATTCCCACAAGAACTTAATCTAGTCTCTTGAGAGCGAGAACTCACTCACTGCCAGGGGAATAGCACCAAGCCATTCACAAGGGATCCATGCCCACGGCCCCACCTCCCCAAACCACCACACTGGGATCATAGTTTAACATGGGTTTTGGTGGGGGCAAATGCAAACCATGTGCAAACCGTAGCAATCTCCAAGATCATAAAAGTGTTCGGTTGCAATAACCACGCTGAACTATTTTCACTTTATTGTCTAAGGACCCTGAAAGCACAAACAATAAAAATTTTAACTTGCTCAAAGCTTTTGCAGAGGAGTCTCTATTGAAACTTAAGGGCTTAATGCCATAATAATTTTGGGCTTCTTAATTATCCCAAAGGCTGAATGCGTCAAGTCATTTACTTGTTTCTTTCATAATATTAAAAATGGAACAGTTCCATTTTTAGAGCAAGCAATTTACTTTTATTGGAATTTCTTGGGTAGTCTCCAAGGACACAGGCCAAGAGAAATATCTGGGGGATTACAGTCACATTCTGAACTCGTGAGCTCATCGTTTCTGTGAGTTGACCAGAACGGGAGCTCTATTCAGCTTGTTGACACACATTTAGTGAGCCTTTATTGCACACCTGGGCCAAATATATATAGGAAATAAAAGTTTGGGCGTGAAGACCATTTGTTTCTTTTCAGAACTAGGAGCGAGTTCATACTATGTTTCTAAGAGGGCCAGCCCAGCTCCTGAATGATCCACGGGAAGCGGGTCAGTCCCAGAGATGACTCAGGGTTTGACTCTGGTCTAGGTTGGATCAACAGTGGTCCCAAGTGTGCGTGTGCTGCGCAGTGGAGGGAGGAAGAAAGGGGAGATGCGAGGAGGAAAGGCAGGGGGTGAAAAGACCCCCTCATCTGGCCTTGGGGTGACCATGTAGAAACAGACTCAGAGCCCCAAGCCTGGAACACACGACCACCCAGGGCATGGTGATGTGTGCGGCCCCATCAACGGCTCACTTCGCTCCACCTTCTTCCATATCACCCCAGGCAGTGGCTCTCACTTGGACTGCGTCTTTCCTGGGGTCCACTGGGCTGCACCTCTGTGTGTTTGAAGTCTAGGAGAACTGCTGTTTCTAACACCAAAGAAATCACGTTTGGTGATCATAAACCAGTTTCAGCATTTAATCCTTTTGTATCTCCAGACCATGACCTTCTCTTTCTTTTGTTTATTCATTCACTAATTCATCTACATAGCAAATGTTTATCAATGTCTTTATGTGCACATAGCAGTAGTTAAGAAGCTGAGGGATCAACAGGAGCAAAGTGCATTCTGGAGACAGGTGATTGCAGGTATTACATAGTGTGACAGACTGACAACTTAGGGACAAGTTCTGAAAAATGACACTCTCTTAAATTGAAGTTAATTGGAACAAAACATAAAAGCTGCATAAGATCAGTCATCCACAGAAGTTACTCAACCTGGATAACACAAATGAGTGTCGCCTGAAATATCAACTGTAACTGTAACTAGATTTTGTGATTGGAGAAACATAGTATAAGTTCATGTTTCAATGCTATAATAACAGAAATATTAATGTCTGGAGGAAAAAAGTTGGAATAGAAAAGTATTTGGCAGTGTCTCTCCAGTACTGTCCAGAAGAAAGGAAATAATAGATCAGTGTTTGTTATCTAGATGGCAATGTCCCCAGAGAAGGCAAGTATTTGCATAGTGCTTTAGTTTATAAAGCGCTTTCATATACATTATCTCTCTCGACATTCACAACTGCCCCATAAACTTGGTATCATTATCATTCCTGTTCTATTGAGGCAGAAATGGAGTCTGGAGGCTGAGTAACTTTCCAAGGTCACTTTGCCCATGAGGGGCAGAACTAGGAGTGGTCTGACTTCAAGGCGAGTGCACTTTCCACTGCCTTGTAGCTGTCCAACAGAGGCCTGCAGAAAACCCACTATGCTACATTAATGGGCACAGATAGTCTCTTGGCAACACCCAATTTCCTTCCTCTGGCTCCAGGCTCACCGAGTTATCTTTTGGTCAATAATTTTGTCTCTTGGGAGGAAAAATTTCTAGAAGATAATAATTGCACTCAGGGCTGGCTTCAGGGTTTTGCAAACTGTGTAGTTGCACAGGGCCCTTTTCTAGGAAGGGCTTCATTCTTGGTTTAATCCTTTATTGTCACTGTCCTGGAATTCTTAATAATGTTTTAACAAGGGGTTAGGTAATTTCATTTTGCACCAACTCCTACAAATTATGCAGCCAGTCCTGACTGCACAAGTGATGGCTGCCCCTGGGCACGGGAGTCTTGGGAGTTTGAAGGGCATGTGGGATTTGGAAATAAGGATGGGAGAGGAAGAGGAAAACAGTGTTGCTCAGAGAGAAACACTGGGAAAGGCAGGGCATACCAGGCACGTTCTCAAGAGTGATACCATCTTGCAAGCTTGCTCCCTTCAGTTCATTCCAGAAATATTGGTGATGAAAGAGTGAACACAGCAGGTCTGTATGCTCACTACTCACTTGTCCTCAAGGAAACTATGACTGACCTTGGCCAGCAACTGGGCATATGGCCCCTACAATCTTCTTTATGTAGTGATTGACAGTTTTGCTATATGTAATTGGAGCAATTGGCCATGCTGTGCTGGCTTGCTAGGTCACTGTGCACAAATATCAAGAGTAATGACAGGCACCTGGGTTCCTCATTGGGATCTTGAGTTTTGGTTGTCATGGCTGGCTGTGTAGCAGGATGTGCCTATGTGACCCACCCCTTACAAAGGCCTCAGATTCTGAGACAGATAGACTTCCCTGGACAGAGACATTCCACATATAACCCAGATATATCAGCCAGAGAAAAAGTGCTCCTGTGTGTCTTTGAACGAGGAACGAAATCAGAAGCCTGTGCTGGACCTCTCAAGACTCCTCTGAGTGCATGTCTATTTCCTCATGCCTTTGCTCAGTGTCCTTTGCTATAATGCATCTTAACCATGAGTATCACCTGCCATTGAGTCTTGTGAGTCCTTCTGGCAAATCATCAAACAAGACACATTCTTACATTAACTTCAAAAATAGTCTGTATGCTATTTTCTTTTTTAAATTATTTTTTCAAATTCTTTAAAAACTTTTTTGTAGAAATGGGGTCTTGCTATGCTGCTCAGGCTGGTTTCAAACTTCTGGCCTCAAGCCATCCTCCTGCCTCAGCATCCCAAAGTGCTGGGATTACAGGCATGAGCCACTATGCCTGGTCTGTATGCTGTTTTCTGCTTTTTCAGTGATCAGAATCCATGTATTTTCATGAAACATTCATCAGTTTCATATAATAATACTAAGGACTGGTAATGGCAATATTTATAATGATAAACTCCAATCCCAATATAGTCCTTTCCTTAGACTTCTTTCTAAAATGTGAAAATTATTCTTTTCTTCTGAAGATTTTGGAGGGTCCAGTTGACTTTGAATGATTTGTGAAGACTTACCCAAAACCCTAGATGCCATTTGACCATTCGGAGAGTATCTTTCATTTTGGAGACATGTGCACTTGTTAAAATAGACTTGGAGCAGCTCAGAGGGACATGCCTTTGGGTCCTCTTAGATTGATATACTGCCGTTCTTTTTTCTCCAACATTCCAGAGGTACTGACTCATAGATTACAAGTGTTTCAAAATTCTACCACATATGTTCCTGCCAACTCTAGCTCAATTTTTATTTCTTTGCAAAAACTTGACCTGTAATGAGGTCTTAGGTACATTTCATAATCCACTTAGTTAAAAATAACTAGAATTAGATTTCCTTTATATAGTCTTTGTCTGTATACTTAGCTCTTATACTATCGGTTAAGACTTAAACAATTAAAAAATTTAAATGAATACTTAGAAAATGTCACAAAAGCTCTTATTTTCTAAATCTTCAAAGTTAATTTTTTTAACTTTTTTTCTCCTGACCATCAAGAATGCTCTTGATTTATACTAAGCATTTGGTTGTTTTATGTTTGTTTTGATTAAAACCTTTAATCAAAAGCTCTTATTGAGCACCGAAACATAGGTTTATGTGTCTGTATACATGTATCCCTTGCTTTGTGGTACCAGTATTATAATCAGTTGACTACAAAGGCAAGTTTCTGTAAACTAAATACAATGTTTATACTCTCATCACCACAACTGAGGTTTGTCTAGGACGCTCATTTCCACCATTCACTTGATCCTTCAGCATTCAAGGAGTCAGGCACCGTGTGAGGTGAAGGGCATTACCACTGTTACATGGTCATTCACTGCAGAGGCTGAAGTTCATCTTGTCACCCCAAAACTCAGAAATCTTCAAAGGTTCTCCATTCTCTACTGAATCAAGCTTAAACTTTTCTGCTGTGTTTTTTAATATCCTCCATGGTCTGTCCCCACCCTGCCAACTCGACCCCATTTCTCACTACTCTCCAGCATAGACACTTAGCTTCTTTGTGTGTGTATAACAATGCTGAGTACACAGTAATGGCTCAATGTATGCACACTTATTGATGGATTTTTAAAGATTAAAAACAAAATATTCCTACACAATATTAGTAGATAAAACCAAGGCACGTTGAGAGGCCGAGGTGGGAGGATTGCTTGAGGTCAGGAGTTCGAGACCAGCCTGAGCGAGAGCGAGACCCTGTCTCTACAAAAAATTAGCTGGGTGTGGTGGCTTGCGCCTGTAGTTCCAGCTACTCTAAAGGCTGAGTCAGGAGGATTGCTTGGGCCCAGGAATTTGAGGTTGCAGTGAGCTAGGCTGACACCACTGCACTTTAACTGGGGCGACAGAGCAAGATCTTGTCTCAAAAAAAAAACCAAAAAACAAAAAAGATAAAACCCTGAGGCTACTATAAAAAAATTATAAGGCAATTAGGAAAAGTTGAACTTTGACTAAATATTTGATAATAAGAGATTATTGATAATTTTTTAGGTGATAGTAGTATTACGTTTATGTTTCTTTTTAAGGTATAGGAGTGTGTGTGTGTGTGTGTGTGTGTGTGTGTGTGTGTGTGGGAGAGAGAGAGAGAGAGAGAGATTTCTGGGATTTGCTTCAGGATAATTGCTGGAGTGGGTGGTGGTATAGGTGGATCCTCAGTGATAATTGTTGAAGCTGAGTAGTGGGTACAGGGGAGCCAATTATACCATCCTTTCTATCAATACTTCTGTTTATATTTGAAGGTTGTCATTTAAAAATTTTTTAAATTTTAGCAAAAATGAAAAATGAAAACAAATGAAAACTTGTGACTGAGACGAGGTTGTGACCATCAGCCAATGGCATAGGGCGGATGGTGGGGAGTTAGTTGTTCTGGGAAGACTTTGAGGCTTTGTGGCTTTCGGGAACTTTCAGAACTTAACAGACTCTAGAAGTTCCTTTTTCTCAGTAATTCTCCTTGCTCCACCCGTATCCTTTTGTAGGTGTTTCTCCTGATTCTACCCAACAAATTAGGAGATGGGCTGGAGCTGACACGGCTAGACCTGTTCTATCAGTGAAATAGTTAGATACTTAAGAGATACTTCAGAAAGGCCATTGCACCTAGAAACATCTCGCCTTTGCTCTCCCATCCATGCTTGAAGTTCCCTGAACTAAAGCAACGAGCACCAGTTAATACTCTGCCCTCGGTCAGAATTACACACATCTGCGCACACAACCACATGTGGCATGACTTGCTTTTCTACTTTGGGGCACAAATAAAATCTTGTCTTTTTAGATAGCTCATTGTTGAGCACCTGCACTCTCCTCTTCCAGGCAGACTAAGAATGTCTTAAGGACTCTTCCCGCTCCCAAATGTTCAAGTGTCCTCCAGCTTACCAAGCACCAGGCATCTTTCTACACACACACACACACACACACACACCCCGTGCACCCATGCCAGGCACAAGGGGAACTGGAGGCTCGGCAATTCCTCCCCATCTCCTGCCTCCTGGCTCTTTGAGTCCTCACGATGTCATTGCTGAAGGCCGGCTTACTACAATTTGGTGGAGAATGGTTGTCCTGATCAGGCACAGGAGCTCACACCTGTAATCCCAGCACTTTGGGAGGCCAGGAGTTTGAGACCAGCCTGGGCTGTCTCTAGAAAATATAAAAAGAAAAAGAAGACCTGCCATTGTTGGGATGACCTTGTGGGTCCCGCTTTGTGGCCCCGCCTCTGGTGCACCCTGTGTTGAATGCTGACAATTCTTCCTAATGACGCTCTTCCCTCAGCCACTGCTCCCCGAGGCACACGCACTGTGCTGGGGTGAGTAGGTGTGGAGTTGCTTCCACCAAATTCTGCTTACCCTTATCAAGGGAAAGAAGTTTGGGAGGGACAGTCAGCTTTGTGACATCAAAGAAGAGAGTGACTTCTGAATTCAGGACCAAGAATTCCACCTAAACTGATCAGTGCAAAGCTAAGAGGGCAACAGAAGTGGCAGTCACAGGACAAAGAAGATCTGCACTGGGGTGAATTTTTGTCTCTCCCTATACAGAGGTTATCTGATACCTTCCTTCTAGAAAACAAGCAAACAAAAGTCATTCTGTTTATAAATACAAAGAATATAAAGAATGTGCCATGTTATCCTACCTAAGGAGTAGGTTTGCAGGTGACTTTTATTTTGCTTATTTGCATTTCTAACCTTTTGTTGAATGAGCATATATTCATTGTGTAATAAAAAATCAAAATAAAAGAGATCTGAAACAAATAAATGAGCACAAGGGTGGGGGCTCTCACGGCCCTGAGCAAACCAGTGAGGCGCCAAGGTGGGTCCCGTTGCAGAAGCCTGCACCTGGGGAAGGTGTTTATAAACAATGGCAGGAAGAAAACAAAGGCAAACATCACGCACCTCACTATGTCTCTCCTAAACCTTCCTCCTTTTTGCAATAATTCCAGAGTGAAATGGTAACTGCTAAAGGCTGCTGTGCGGATAATGGAATTGTGTGGAGACATTCAAGCCAGTTCCATTCAGCAGGTGTTTAACTTCTGTTTTGATGTGCCAGCCACAGTGGTAGGTATGGCAGAAGATACAAAACAAAGGAGTAAGACATAGTCTCTGCCCTCAAAGAGCAAATAGTCTATGATGTGACAAAGGATTATAATATGAGACAGATTGGGACAAACAGTTCACAGAAGGGGTTGTGCTGGGGGCTGGGGTCACAGCCGTGTGTGTGTGGTGGGGGCCGCTAGGGGACAGAGGTGCGCTGGAAGGACGTAGTAGAGCAGCACTTTATTTGGATCTTCAGGAATTTCAAAGATGGGTATTGCTGGGTCAGGAACAAAGGACTCCACTGCCAGTTACAGACCAGGCTGGTAAGTGTTCACAAAGAAACCCTGTGTCTGCCTGATGTCTGATGGTGATTCTCTTTGAAATACTTAAGATAATGTTGATATAAAACTCTACGAAATAACCGCTCTCATAGAGAGTCCTTTTTCTTACCTCAGCTGTGTCCATGATGATCTTTTTTTCTAGAAGCTTGAAATCTTTTGCACATCCATCATTGCAGCTTTCTTACGTCATTCTTAAGAGCAAGATAGAAGGATTCCAGAAATACAGTGTACTCCTGAGCCATGCTTAGTAAGCAAAGGCCTCCAAAAAAGTCTTCTATATATAAATAAGTTATAGCTATATAGAAAACAAAATTGCTTATTGATGGCAAAAGAGAATTCAAAGTCCAACTAATAATGGTGTCAACATTCACATTATGCAGAGAAACCTGAATCGTTCTTACCCCAATCAGAAATAAAAATGTAATAAACTTCCTCAGGCAGCTTTACACATGGAATCTCCTTCAAGCTAAGTGTTCAGGTTTCATTTCTTAAAAAATGAGATCTCACTTTGCCTTTTTCCAATGTATTCTTTTCTATTTAAACCTAGTCTTTTGGCTCCTTAAATTCAATCCTGTGGCCTAGGAGGAAGAGAGGAAGCCCAGAATCTGTTACCAAGTCAATCAGGAAACTGCTTTCTTTTTGTTCTTTTCTAAATAGTCAAAGAAAAACAACAATACTCCACCAAATTGAAACCTAAACGCCAACTTTCCCTTTTCTGCAGTTATGTTTATATTGTGTTTACTTAATATCTGAAAAGCACCATAATGTTGGAAGTCCTGTCTCAGAGACAAAAAGCAATTCAACGTGAGTTGTTAGACACAAAGACAAAGCTGAGTGCTCTGGGCAAAGGTTGCCAGGAGCAAAGAGGTGACTTTTCTGCCCACCACAGGGTGCCACCTCCCTAGGTGAGGCCTTTGGCGACAGGGATCCCTGGGAACTGGCAGTACCTAAGCCACTGGCCTGCAGTGTTAGCAGAAAGGGCCTTTCTGCACGCTGGCTTTGGGTACGGGAAAGTACAGTTCCCTGCCTTCAGCCCAGAGATTAGGGCTCCAGGTGCAGGGTCACTCCCCGCTGTGTGTGGGGGGGGGGTGGGGGATGTGCCGCCACTTCACCTCCTGACAAGAGAAGAGAGTCATTGGCTGTCTTTGTTCACTAATCTTTAAAGCTTACAGGGGCAATGTCTGACAACATTTGTGGCCATTCACAGAAAGGAGAGGACAGATACACAGCTCTAGCTGTTGAGAGTGACACAGCTCTAGCTGTTGAGGTGATCAGAGGGGATTTTGAAGGCTCGAACTGGATTGTTGTATTTTATTTTATTGTTTTTCACTAGAAACTCTCAGACATCACCGAAAAACAAATTTCAAAGGAAGAACTTAAAAAAAAAGATGCATTTTCCTACATGCTACCCTTTGAAGTTTGACAAAGAGGGGAGGTTGCTCCTGGTGGAGCTGGGATCAAACGGAGCCTTGAAGTCCGCAAGCCAGGGCCAGCGCAGGACTTGGGAGGGTGCAACTTGGTGCAGAGACATTTGTCATGAATAAGGACATTTGAGAAGAAGGCCAAATGCTACCGTGTCTTTTCAGTGTTGCTTTGGGTCATTAGTTTACCTCTTTTTCTACCTAGGAAGATGGAATTACATGCTGTGATAGCTGCCTCCTTGATTGATTTAAAATAATGGGCAGGCCGGGCGCGGTGGCTCACGCCTGTAATCCTAGCACTCTGGGAGGCCGAGGCGGGCGGATCGTTTGAGCTCAGGAGTTCGAGACCAGCCTGAGCAAGAGTGAGACCCCGTCTCTACTAAAAATAGAAAGAAATTATCTGGCCAACTAAAATATATATAGAAAAAATTAGCCGGGCATGGTGGCGCATGCCTGTAGTCCCAGCTACTTGGGAGGCTGAGGCAGTAGGATCGCTTGAGCCCAGGAGTTTGAGGTTGCTGTGAGCTAGGCTGATGCCACGGCACTCACTCTAGCCAGGGCAACAAAGTGACACTCTGTCTCAAATAAATAAATAAATAAATAAATAAATAAATAAATAAATAAATAAATAAAATAAAATAATGGGCACAACGAGCTCTTTGCTGCAATCCCTAGACCTGTCAATAGTGACATAATTTGTGTGAGGTGTCCTGGGGTCTGGAAGTCCATTTGTTTGGTTCCATTTGGTACAAACTTATTAAGTCCCTACTAGATGCTAGGACTGGCTGTTCTCAGCCCTGTGGAGAAGAGTTTAAAAGATTAATATGGCTGGGTGTGGTGGCTCATGCCTGTCATCCTAGCAATTTGGGAGGCCAAGGTGGGAGGATCACTTGAAGCCAGGAGTTCGAGACCAGCCTGAGCAAGAAGGAGACCCTGTCTCTACCAAAAATAGAAAAATTTGCCGGGCATCATGGCAAGCACCTGCAGTCCCAGCTACTCGGGAGGCCGAGGCAGGAGGAGCGCTTGGGCCCAGGAGTTTGAAGTTGCTGTGAGCTATGATGCCACTACTGCACTCTAGCTCCGGTGACAGAGCAACACCCTGTCTCTAAAAAAAACAAAGAAAAGAAAAGTTTCACCTCTGTTGGGAACCTCTGTGCTTGGAGGAGTGGCATGGTGCAGACCGGGCAGGATTCAGGGCTTGGTGCGCTGAGGAGGGAAAAGGTGTCCGGCTAGCAGAGCCGCAGAGGACTCGAGAGCCTGGGTCCGTTCCTCCCTGAGATTTCTCTCCCTGGGCTCCGCAAGACACGCCACGTCCTGGGCGACTTTCCCCCTTTCTGCTTCAGCGAGTGAGTTGGGAGCGAGCCCTCCGGCCAGGAGAATCCTGACTAACCCAGTACCATTATTTTCTCTCGTTAGTCATATATTAAATCTAGTATGTGATGCCTTTTATTTCTTTTTCTTTTCCCCTCTTTGATCACGTTTCAAACATACTACGCCGGCTAGAGAATTAGAGTTGTCATCCAGCGCCTTGGGCAGCAGGAACGCCCGGCGACAGCCCGCGCAGCAGGGACGGGTAGTGCGCAGGCGCGCTCTCACCCTTGGGCTCCGCGTGGCGGCAGGAGCTTTCTGAAAAATGTGCTTGGGGAGGGCTCCGTCATTTGAGACTTGTCCTGGGACTTGAACAGAAAAGCATTTAGTTGAGTTGAGAACTGTCCTGACTTCTAAACTACTTTGCATTTCCTCCCCTCCCCCGCCCCTCACCCCACGACTCAGGGATCTCAACAAAGGCCGTGTGTGGACACTCGAGACAAAGCTCTATTCACCAATTTAGTGGAAAAGGCAGCAATCTAGGCGTGTGCATGAGTAAAGTAAATAATTGTTCGGGTGAATTTTTAACATTTCAAATCTGTTGCCATGAAGACAATCTCACTGGCATCCCGTTAGTTCTCAAACTTGAAGAATTTAAGAGCTAACGTGTTTCTATAGCTCCATCTCTCTGCTATTGTATATATCTCAACATTTGTCATCTTCAATTTGATCCCACTAATTTACGTATTTATTCATTTATTTATTCATTCATTTATTTAGAAACAGGGTCTTGCTGTCGCCCAGGCTGGAGTGTGGTGGCACCATCACAGCTCACAGCAACCTCAAACTCCTGGGCTCAACCCATCCTCCCGCCTCAGCCTCCTAAGTAGCTGGGACTACAGGCGTGTGCCACAACGCTCGTCTAATTTCTGCAATATTTTTCTGTAGTGACAGGGTTTGGCTATGTTTCCCAGGCTGGTCTCAAACTCCTGGCCTCAACTGATCCTCCTGCCTCAGCTTCCAAAAGTGTTGGGTTGCAGGTATGAGCCATTGTGCCTGGCTGATCCCACTAGTTTATAGCAATGAATTGTTAAAAATTCTTAAACGATCATAATGTATTTCTTTCGTTTATTCTCTAAGGTTTCACTATCCATCAGGGCCACACTCTTGTTTCTTTCCCCTTAGTCCCTGTGTTTCCCAAGACCTTGGCTATGGGTCTGCTGTTATTTCCTGACATCTTCTTAACTATTAGAAATGTTTACCTTACCTCCTCAACAGGCTTTTGTGAGTGCAACTCACAACGCAAAGACACGATTCCAAAGGTGCTGTAGAAGCCGCCATCGGAACAGCCCGTCCATTTTCCCGAGGCTGAGAGTCAAGGCAGAGTCCTCACTTAGACGTGACCAAACGTGGCCCAGCACTTTCTCTGAAAGGCAGTGAATAAAATGAAAGAACTTGCAACTTCAAATGACCCAGAAACGTCTGGCTGGGTCCTCGTGGCCAGCTCTTCCTGATTCAGCTCCAGTCACAGATCCCGAGATAGAGCAGAGACCCCTCTTTAGGGCCTGCTGGGTCCCCCAAACTGGAAATAAAAGACTATACGAGTCCCTTCTGGGGAACTGCCTGAAAAGTGAGTGAGAGTAACGGTGCCCCCCAAGCCAGCCAGAATCGTACGGTGTTTTTGTTCCCTGTGGAAACTAAAAGATGGCCTTTTAACACATGTTCTTGTTTTCCAGAAAGCCCTACTGGATGGAAAATGCAAATAATGGGGAACTGAGGAATTGAACTCTGACCACTGTTCTTTGTTCTAAATTTCTTCCAGAGGGACCTGGAGAGAGGCACACCCATTTTAACATTCCTTTCCACAAAACCAAGAATCCTTTTAGCGTCAGGCCAATGTATAACCTTCATGTATTGATTTGCAACTTTGCCTGCCTGACATACGCCCCTGCCTTTGATAAGCCCTGGCTTGTAAGCCCTCATTCTGGTCTTAGGCATCAGCTACGGGGCTCCTGGCATGGGCCATGTAGTGAAGATGCCTCCTTCGCCTATGGCAACTCTCGGCTTCAGAGCCTGGCTTCGCTGGGCCGGCTGAGCAGTCCCCGTTTGGTTCAGTAACAATCCCTGCATTACTTCTGAGTTTGTGACTCATATATGTAGTTCTTTGTTTCTTCTCAGCAGCAGATACCCAACTGAGAGTGTTGTCGTTTGTGGGCACAGGTACCACTAAAGAGCCAGAGCCAGGCTGTCCACCCCCAGGAGGTTACAATCCCACCTTTGTGAAGAGCTTGTTTTCAGGAACTCACCCTCACTGACTTGTCTGCTCAGACTGCCTTTGTGTAAAGGAGCTGTCATTGCAAAATTGACTCTTAGCCTTAGAGGTTTAGTTCAGCCTCTCCCGGACACTCGCTATGTCGGCCAGGTTTTCTGCGGTTACTTCCCAGCCATTGGCCTTACATCATGAACCCTCAGTGAGATTTTTCTCCTTCTCCTTCCTGTGGTCAACTACTGCAGCTTTTCTGTGTGATTGGTGAGTAGTTTCCAATCACTTATGGTCCTTATGTGCTCATCACTTCCTATATGCAAGGTTGTCTCCCCAGCTACACGCTAAGTTGCTTGTAGGAGGGAATCGTGTATATGTTCTTTGTATCTTTCCATTGTATCTTGCACAGGGCTGCATACATTTGGTGCCCAGTGAAGGAGACACACCTTTCCAGTGGAAGAAGATATAGGATAGACAAAAGAATAAAGAAAAATTTTTTAATAGTTAAAAAGCAGAGAGAGCTAAAAAGGGGGTAAATAAGGGGAGGGAAGGCAATAATAATAAAAGCAAAAGAGAAAATCACTCCCTTATTCCTGGGGCCACTAGCACTGTTTCTTATCTGAGAGTTAATCTTGAATCTATTAAGTGCTGTGTCTTAATAAACGAAATGTCCATTGTCAAAGGCATTTAATGGATTTTTAATTGATAGCTAATAACTATACATATTTATCAGTTACATGTGATATTTTGATACATGCATGCAATGTATCATGATTAAATCAGGGTATTAGGACATCCATCACTTCAAATGTTTATCATTTATTTGAGTTGGGGACATTTCATGTTGTCTTTTCTAGCTATTTTGAAATATACAATAAGTTATTGTTAACTATAGTTACCCTCCTCTGCTATCAAACACTAGAACTTACTCCTTCTGTCTAACTATATGTTTGTACCCATTGACCAACCTCTCTTCATCCTCCCACTCCACCCTTCCCAGGAAGGCATTTAACGTTTAACCTCATTTTATTATTAATTTCTATGTGAATGTTGATAGCAAGGGTCCTCATTTCACTCTTCACAATGGCAGAAAACTCAATTCTGTCCTTGAATAATAATTGATTCATTCTTATTCAGCACATTTCTTTCCAACACACACCTAGATAGTATGCCATGGAGATACATATATTATATATATGTGATAGTCTCCCAGTATATCTCATTCCAATTATACTTTTAATAAAAGCAATAAGGACATAGAAAATATTGTCTACTATCATGAAATAAAAAGTAAAGATTAAAGCCCCGAGTGTCATTAAATTCCATCTGACAGCCTTGGTCACAGTAGGGCTTTCACGTAACTAGTGTAGCAGCTCTTTTCTTTGTCCCCACACACAAAGTGGTGTCTATTATGGTTACAGTGTCCAAAACAAACAAACAAACAAACAAACAAACAAACAAACCACGGAGTCATTTATAAAATCCGTACAGTAACTTGGGGACAATTGAAATTGATCTCTTCCATGTAACATCAAAAGCATTTAAGAAGCAAGGACACGTTTCTCAGCAAGGTGTAGTGAAGACGGAGCTGGATTCCACCGTGAAGCTCCAGCCCCCGAGTCTGTGCTCTGGATCAGAGTAAATTATTTGTCACTGATATGGGTTAAGGCTTGTCACCATTTATCCAGGATGTTTGACACATCCACCACATCCAAGAAAACACTGGCAGAAACTAAAGATTGTTTGCAACAACCTGGAAGAAAGCTAAAGACTTAGATGCAATTTTTAACCTTTGACAACTTTTTTCTTTATCAATGCACAGACTATAAACAGTGGTTCTAGCTCCAGGTCCATATACAATGCGAGGAACTCAGTCACACAGCTCTACCAGGAAGTTTATCTGCAACTTTCTGTGTGTGGGGACAAAGAAAAGAGCTGCTACACTAGTTACGTGAAAGCCCTACTGTGACCAAGGCTGTCAGATGGAATTTAATGACACTCGGGGCTTTAATCCTTACTTTTTATTTCATGATAGTAGACAATATTTTCTATGTCCTTATTGCTTTTATTAAAAGTATAATTGGAATGAGATATACTGGGAGACTATCACATATATATAATATATGTATCTCCATGGCATACTATCTAGGTGTGTGTTGGAAAGAAATGTGCTGAATAAGAATGAATCAATTATTATTCAAGGACAGAATTGAGTTTTCTGCCATAGTGAAGAGTGAAATGAGGACCCTTGCTATCAACATTCACATAGAAACATTCCAAGGTCTTATATTATTATTTCTCAATATAGTTAGATAAGGATTTTTTTTTTTTTTTTTTGAGACAGAGTCTTACTCTGTTGCCCAGGCTAGAGTGCCGTGGCGTCAGCCTCACTCACAGCAACCTCAAACTCCTGGGCTCAAGCAATCCTACTGCCTCAGCCTCCTGAGTAGCTGGGACTACAGGCATGCGCCACCATGCCCGGCTAATTTTTCTATATATATTTTTAGCTGTCCGTATAATTTCTTTCTATGTTTAGTAGAGACGGGGTCTCGCTTTTGCTCAGGCTGGTCTCGAACTCCTGAGCTCAAACGATCCGCCCGCCTCGGCCTCCCAGAGTGCTAGGATTACAGGCGTGAGTCACTGCGCCCCGCCTAGATAAGGATCTTTTAACTTGTTTAAGTTCATTGAACTTTCCATTTTTTAAGTTCACAGAATGCCTACTTCTAGATGTGTGTGGATTTCAAGGTCACCCACCTAAGCCATGCAAGGTAAACAATTGAGAAGTGAAAATTATGGAACTGAGGATATCACAGAAATGATGTTAATTAAACACCTTCCTCTTATTTTTTCTTTATCAATGCACAGACTATAAACAGTGGTTCTAGCTCCAGGTCCATATACAATGCGAGGAACTCAGTCACACAGCTCTACCAGGAAGTTTATCTGCAAATAAAAAGTTTCCTTTAGTGACATTTACAGACACCAGAGCACGGGACCCTGTTTTGACTGTGTTTTCTGAGTATGCAGATCGTCTGGGTAGAGCTGTACACAATTTTTTCCTGAGTCCTCATTGTTCTCTATGTATGATACGTGGTCCTTGTAAGGTTTTTTGGATGGCCGGCGCCAGAGAAAGAAAGACGAACAGAGGTGAAAAGAGGCAAGCAACGAGGCTTCATTAGGGTGCTCCCGGGCGAAGTTCATGGGCCTGTGAGAGAGACCCGGGAAATCGCATGGCACAGAAGTCAGAGTGGGTTTATATATGTTTCTAGGGCTGAGGGATGGGAGTTTCTTTGGCCAGGAGATTTTGGTGGGAGAAGTAAGGAATTTCTTTGTTTGAGTTTGGGAGTGGGTATTGAGGAATAGGAGGGGCTTCTTCTTTTTTCATTAGGGAAGGGAGGGGTGCCTGCCACCAGCCTTACAGTCCTGAGCATAGTCTTGACTTTGACTGTAACAAGGCCCCTAATCATGACCTTGACCTCCTGGGCATGAGAGTCTAGAGCTATGTTGGTCCATAAGGTAGCCACTTACCACACTGTGTTCTTTATCCTTCATTTAAATAAAGTTAAACTTCAGTTTCCAACAGTCACATTTCAAGTGTTCCATAGTTTCACAGGATTCGTGGCTCGTCTGCTAGTGGCTACTGTGCTGGACAGCGCAGGCAGGATTTCCGTCATCACTGTGCCGGTTCCATCCCTGGGCCTGGTGTTTGTGGACCCCACTGGCATCACCTGGGAGCTTGCAAGAAATGCAGAATCTCAGCTCCCCTTGCCGGACTACTGAATCTGCTTTCTATGGAGACCCCCAGGGGACTTATGTGCCGTTCACGTTCAAGAAAGCACTGGTGTAGACCTTCGAGGAAACGTACTCCAAGGCTTAGAAGAAGGAAAAAACTACCCAGATTGCACTCATCAGGTGCAGAGTCACTTCCTGCAGGCTTGTGTCTTTATTGCTGCTTCCTAAAGCTTAGAAAAATATTAGGTTACCTCCAGCTATGATTTAACAATCAATGTCTGCACAGTGGCTGGTGCTGACCCAGGCCTTCCTCTTAACGTGCTCATAAAAATAGCTCATCGCTGATTAAGCTCTTACTCTGAGCCTTGCATTGTTCCAGGTACTTCATATGTTTTTATTTATTAATTTCACAAACAACCTTGTAGATGGGTTCTATTATTAACCTTATTTTACAAATGAGGATTCTGAGACACAAAGAGTGGAAGTAAATAAGTTAAGTTCACCATGGTGGAGGCAAGACTCCACCTCAGTGGTGCCGGGCCCTCTGGGGGATGGGCAGGGGGACCTGTCCAGGCCACAGGCAGCTCCTGGAGGGCTGGAGCTTGAGGGGCTTCTCACGAGCTGCTCTGAGCCCCAAAGCACATGGCTTTTCTTGCTTCCACTCGACTCCCTACGAGGTCTGCTCTGAGGGGTGCCTGGCAGAGCGCCTCATTTTCTTCCTATTCTGTTTCCTTTAGTTCATCCTATTGCTCAACTCTCTTTCCCCAAATGCCCA
Source organism: Lemur catta (assembly GCF_020740605.2). Taxonomy (NCBI): domain Eukaryota; kingdom Metazoa; phylum Chordata; class Mammalia; order Primates; family Lemuridae; genus Lemur; species Lemur catta. Next base: position 121,821,710 of record NC_059128.1, on the reverse strand, counting down.
GGAAGAATCTGAGGAAGAGACAGAAAGAGCTGCCAGTTAGACTCATACCAAACCCTAATGCAACTTGTGCCCTGGGGAATGCGGGCCCCACCTGGAACAGCAACACGAGAGTCAGCTGTTTCCTGCCCAACCTAAGTGGCTCAGGATGAGTCATCACTTTCCCTGCCCCACCCAAGGCAGGGCGTGGCTTCTCCAACCGCCACCCCCCAAACGCTCAGGTCGGCCTCTTAAGGCTGGAAAGGCAGCTTGTACAGTGTGTCCTTTGAATCTCATGAATTAAAGATGACTGTACTTAAAGCCCCAAAGTGTCCACTGCAAGACTTGAAATTAACTGCAAACTACTCACGTGCATTAAGTTCAGCGTGGGGCGTGGGGGCCTGCCAGGGCCTTGCTGCTCGATGACTAAGGGCACGTGAGGGAATCCAGCTGTGGTCAGCATCAGTCTTGCTCATTTATTCAAAATGTGGGTGTGGGGTGTTTGTGACACACTACTCAGAACCAACACGACACAACACCAAGGACTCCTTTTAACTCCTTCTCTACAATATTCTGCTTAAGTTGTAGATACTAAATTCTGGAAGGGCAGAGATTGCGTCCCTGTACTCCCATGGGTGTCCAGTAGAGGGCTCTGCATGCAGTAGGCGCTCAACAGATGTTTCTTAAGAGAAGAGATACATATGAATGGGATTCCAACTGTTACTATTACTACTGTATAGCTAAAAAGAGCTTCATGATACTTTGTAGCTCTCCAGGCCCCTTCAAGAAACTTAATTTCAGATAGTAAACACTTTCGCTAGTCCTGTTTGATAATTGGGAAGGCTGAAGTTGAGCAAGGTTATGACTTGGCTGCCACCCAACCTGGCAGAGTAAAATTCAATCTTCCTTGTTTGCACCTTGAAGCTTTATCGCTTAGGAAGAACAGAGATCTAAGAGGAAAAGGGGTATTCTAAGCAGTCACTTCGGCCAGCTGGTTTAAGTTCACCTGAGGGTGACCTGAAACAAGAAAATCCTATTTGCTCTGGGCGGGCAGAATTTTTCATGAGCAGATGCAAAGCCAAGGGGCAGGGCCTCTGGGGTCTATGTGGACGGCTGTGTTTTTCACGAGGAGCCTGGAGAGGAAGGAGGACAGGGAAGTGGGGGTAGAATCAACAAACAAAAATTAGAAGCCACCTTGGGATGGGCACACACTGCGGCATTCATCTCTGTTGGGATAAGGGCATTTATCTTAAATACTTGCTAGCATGTTCACACTCATGGAAATGGAGAGGAAGGTTTCGGGAGGAGACGATCACACCCTGCTTGCTTTTGCTCTGCCCCTAGATCTGGGCTGCGATGCGCCCAGAGCCCTCTGCAACACCCTTGCTTGGCTTTGCCCTTTGAGCCAGTGCGATGGTGTCAGTGGATTCCTTCACGTCCATATAGGACTCTCGATCTTAAATCAATGGACTCATTGAAGAACCAGCATTTTTCAGTAATTGTGTTTAGCAGGTCATTATGCACACACAGACTTTTCAAAAACCCTCCTGCAGGAGGTCATTTGCACTGGAGTCTTGAGTGGCTGGTGTCATTAACACACAGCCCAGAGGGACTCACTTCCCTCTGTGGCAGGGAAACAAGCGACTTCCATCTCAGAGAGAAGTGAAGCCTTTGCATGATGGCTTACAGATGACTCGGAATTTTTATCTTTATTACAGGTAGTGAGCATTTAAATTACGATAATACTAATAATAATCATTATATATAGTACTTTATTTTTCTGAAGTCTGGAGGTATTACAGTGTCCTCTCCTTTAACCCCAGGAAGAATCAGTCCCTTCCTGTTTCCTTAACTAGAGCACTGAATTTAAACCAGAAGCCCTGAGTTTGAGTCCTGATCTATCACTCACTATTTGGGGGAGGACTGAAATATTTGCTCAAAATATTTTATTCTCTGAGCCTTGGTTTATGAATCTGTAAAATAAAGATAACCATAAAACTTATCTCAAAGAATCACTGTGAGGATTGTATGAGATCTTGAGCAGGAAGTTAGGCTTTCCATCAATACTTTTTTTAATACCAAAAACATCAAAAATCAATAAATACTTGATGGGAGAAGGAATTACACCATAATGAATCGGTTACACATGTCAACTGGCATGCACGCTTCCTGCCAGCCATGGAACCAGTCTTACTCATCCTTGTGTCCCTGGCACCCAGCAAGTGCCCAGCCCATAATAGGTGCTGAATAAATGTTATTGAATACATGCGTAAGCCTTGTAACTGGTGACAGTCTTAGGACAGCCTGGCTGCACAGTGCTGTCAAGAGCTCTGTGGAGCTGGACAAGCTGAACTGCCAGGGGCGCCGATGAAGACAGCAAACCACTCTGCAAGCGGAGTCAGCCTCTGTCACCTACTGCCATAATGAAAGCAAGAAGGACCCAGCTCAGAGAAAGGCTGGTGGTACCACTTCCCTTTCCCCCCATGGAATGGCACTGAGGGTCAACGGTACCAGCACAGAGACAGGTCACAGGGGGAATTGTCCCACTGCTGAGGGAGCCCTGAGCAAAAGGCTCCTGCAGCTTTATGGACCAGGGGTGGGGGCCTGGGGTGGTGACAGGCAGTGGAAAAGTACTGAATACTAGGTCGGGGTAGACAAAAAGTGCCTTCAAGGTTTCCCCTCTTTCCTCCCGTGCGTGAGGAGGTCTTGGCAGAGATGTCTGGGGAAGTCCCTGCTGCAAACTCCAGATAAAGAGGCCCCCAAATGGGCACACCTGGGCCAGGCTGCAGCCACGTGCGAGAGCGAGTCTGGCCAGCAGGGCCGGGGCCCCAACTGCAGCTCCCTGCAGAGACCGCGGTGCCCTGGCTGTGCACCGAGCCTGGCGCAGGGAGGGCTGCCTTCCCCAGGGAGGCCTCCAGGTAACGCCTTCATAGTTGCCAGTGGTAGGGCCAGAAAAAATGACACACACACACACAGATGGTTGCCCAGGAGCCAGACTCCCCACCTGGGATGTGACATCTGACAAATACAGTAGCCAGGGACTTTAAAGGACGGGTCTGAGTGCACTTGGCTCGGTGGGTGCAGAGCTAGGGTCAGAATCAAGTTCTTTGGGATACACCCTGATTTATTTCCCACAGACCCAGAAGTGGCTACATGAACAGCTGCAGCCTCTGATATTCCGGGAAGTTGCTCTTCTACTTTGGGACATAGTAAAATATTATTTGTTTTTAAACCTGAAATTCAGATTTAATTTGAATCTGGCCAGGGTTGGCCAGCCAGAACAAATTGTCAACTTCCAAAGCCTGCTGTGTGGGACAGGATTTTGACCCCATGACCTGGACCTGCCCCTGGACACAGGACTTACAGAAACTACGAGATAATAAACAGGGTTTTTCGAAGCCACTGAATTTGTGGCCATTCATTATGGCAGCAACAGAATAATACTACACAGGTTCAAGAAGCACAGTGTGAAGCTTCATCTTCCCCGTCATCCCATCACAATGACTGTCAGCCCCCGTGACCACGCCTTCAGTCAACTGGTCATTTCTGGTACTCTGTGAAAAATGCTCTTGCTAAGAACAGTCCAGACATTCCTGAGTGCAGCTCGAAGTTCGTTTTAAGCTGCTGGGCAAGGAAGGCATTGGGCCTATTTCTTTGATAGCGGGATCCTCAGCAATGGCATTTTGTCCCCTCTGTCTACGAGATACCCAGTGGAAAACTTCCAGGTCGAGGAATTAGGGTTGGCAGGTAAAACATAGGATGCTCAGTTAAATTTGAATTTTAGTTTTAAAAAACAAACAATATTATAGTATGTCCCAAATGTTGCATGGGATACACTCACACTAAAAAATATTATTTTTTTAAAGTCTGGCAACCCTAAAGGATGCAGATATTAAAAATGAGAGTTTTCTAGAGCAAGTAGGACTTACCAGGAAAGGAGTAAGTGGTGACGTAAATCTGACCTGGCCCTCCCTTTCTGGGACCAGTGCCCTTTTGTTCCTGCAACAACCAAATCTGACATCAGAAAAAGATCTTATGTCAGATACTTACACTTCAGTGGGAATTTTTGTCACCAGAGGGTGCCTGCATCTTTAAACCTTTATTCTAATGTGGAATGAAAGAGCTTGCCTCCTGTCAAAGGTCTTTCACTGAGCAGGTGGGTGATATATCCTCAGTCTGGTTCCTTCCCAAGTCAGGGGTCGGGGCGGGGGGAAGAAGGGGACTTTTAGAGGCTGACAGATATGCCTTCAGATCCTGGCTCTGCTACTCTCTGTTTTGTGATTTGGAGTAAATTAACATTTTTCAGCACATTGTTCTCACTTAAGGTACATATGAGGATTGAATGAGTCTATACGTGTAACTGGCACATAGTAGACGCTCAGTAAATATTATTTATCTTTCTCTCCCTTTGTGAATACAGACCTAGTAGCCATATGCATATTCTGTCTACCTGAAAAGTTGACTATATCTCTAAGGCTGTCTATAGGTACCCATCTAAGACACTAGCCTGTAGGGTTAAGGAAGGAAAGATGGCATGCAGAATTACACAAAAGGGACAGTTGTGCCCTAATGATACATCCATGCAAACCATTTATAGGACATTTACTATAATAATGGTAGAAAACACTTATGAAGAACATTAGATGCCAAGGATGATTCTAGATGCTTTACATATATTGACTCATTGAACACCCACAATAGCCCCACAAGGAGACACTATTCTTATCATTTCCTTCTCCATTTTGGGTGAGGAAATGAAGGCACTGAAAGGTTAAATAACCTACTCTAGTTCACCCAGCTAGTAACAGCAGAACAGATTTTTGACCTGGGTAATGGTGACTCACACTTGTGGTCTCAGCTACTTGGGAGGCTGAGGTGGGAGGATCACTTGAGCCCAGGAGTTTGAGGCCAGCCTGGCCAACACAGCAAGATCCCATCTCTCGAAAAAAAAAAAAAGCAGTCCCCACCATTAACCACCTCACTATACTGCTTTCTGTGTGCCAGGGTCTCTGATGTTTGCCCCGTATCTTATTTAATTCTCACAAAAAAGCCTATGAAGTAGGAATTCCTGCAGCCCTTCCCATCCCACAGTTTGCCAGCAGCAAGTTGGTGGTGGGGGCTCTCTCTGAGGACAAAGAGTAAGATGGTATTTAGGTATTGGAAAGTTTTTGAATCTTAGTATTGTTATATTTAATGTCATTGAATTGTTTCAATTTCATCCTAGAGAGGGTGAACCTCACAGGACTGACGTGACTTGGCACTCTCGTTGCTTCTGGATCCTGTCTATTCAAGAATGTTCTCTTGGGTTCTCAGAGAGGCTCCATCCCACCCCTGCGAGGGAGCTGCCTTTCTGGCCTTTCTCCGAGGCTCTCTTTTCAGCACGGGGGTGATTGCCCCTGAAAGAGGTTCCCAGCAGACAGATTTTGTCCAATTCCTCTGATGCAGCACGCCCTTTTGTGTCTTTTTTCTTGGCGACAAGGTATCCATTAAAAACACTAATGCCAAAAGGGAGAGAGAAAAACAAAAGGCCTGGCTTGAATCTGCAGGACTATTCTTTGTCTCGGTTCTGGAGCCCACAGTGGAAGCTGGCGGCGCAGCCTAAAGATGAGCACGCCTCGGGCAGCTGCCCCGCCAGGAGGGAAGGGCGTAGAGGCCACCGCCACTTTTGCATCCACGTCTCAGCCTCCCAGGGTGGGATCACATTGCCTAATCGTGATGTCACCTAAGCCATTCCCACGCCTGTGGCCCACTTTTGAAATCACTTAGCAATGGGTGCAGGAGCCAGACTCGAAGTAAATTACCCTCTGACTCAGACTGTTAATCTCTGTTTTGACAACCAGCAGCAAGTCATTGGAACTTTAGCTTATACTTGGTATGAAAATATCATAACGTCATGCTAAGTCTCCTTAATTTACCCTCCTGCCCCAAGAAAGAGCCAATGTGGACAGGCAAGAAAGCAGATTCACTGGCCACGGAGCAGCAGCTAGGAGTGCAGCCGACAGCTCTGCGTGTTGGCTCTACACCGCCCCCGTCCTCTTCCCTAAGTGGCAATAATCATACTAACCACTTCATAAGGTTATTGTGATCCAGTGAGATGGAAAGTTCTAGTAAGGTGTCCTGTAGGTCCACAACAAATGCAGGCAATTTTTATTTATGCTTTTATTTCTAAACACATAGTCTCAGAGCAAAACCAAAACCAAAAAACATTCTGCTCCAGTCAGCAAGCTAAAAAAAAATTTTAAAAATAAGACAAAAGAAATAAAGGTAAAACAAAAATGGAGAGGAAGTCCTTATCTTGCTGGTTATTATTTTTATTTCTTTTTTTTTTTTTTTTTGAGACAGAGTCTCGCTCTGTTGCCCCAGCTTGAGTGCCGTGGTGTCAGCCTAGCTCACAGCAACCTCAAACTCCTGGGCTCAAGCAATCCTCCTGCCTCAGCCTCCAAAGTAGCTGAGACTACAGGTGTGTGCCACCACGCCCAGCTAATTTTTTCTGTTTTTAGTTGCCCAGCTAATTTCTTTCTATTTTTTTCTTTTTAGTAGAGACAGGGTTGCACTCGTGCTGAGGCTGGTCTCGAACTCCTGACCTCAAGTGATCCTCCCACCTGGGTCTCCCAGAGTGCTGGAATTACAGGCGTGAGCCACCACGCCCGGCCTGTTACTTGTATTTCTTATGGGTAAGGTGATTCATAGCTGCTTGTCAACTGCACAGCTCTGCACACCTGGGAGGTGTGAGGAAGAATGCAGAACTCTCCCACCAAGCCACTTACTAGGCGTGTGACTGGCTAGACGCAGCACGCCTGGCCTCCTCGCAAGGACTGCGGGTCCACGGCGCAGGACGTTTTCTTTCTCTGACACAAGTTACTGTAAGAGGCAAAAATGAAATTTGGGCAAACACCAGCTGGCCTCTGATTTGCTTCAATGACAGAAGGCTTGGATGACAGCACACCCTTCCCTTCAGCTTGTTCCTTTTGTCGCAGTTCCGGCCATTTGTCGGATTTCTGAGTTGGCTCTCTTGTTCAGCTCTGTGTTATCTGAAAAGTGGTCCATGACATGAAAACAATTTCCCATAGTTTTCACCTCATTTTCCCCCAGCTAGAAATTAAATCATTCATGTTCACCATCTGCCTGCAACTTGCCAGCCTTTCTGAATTCAGAAAGGAAATTTGAATTTTCGCCAAAAGTTTTTCAAAGTTCCAAGATGCTTTTTTGACTGTTGTCTCAAATACTTGCCAGGAAGCGGTGTCAGTTCCCCTGCGGGAGCTGGGGCGCCTTTGGCCGGGAGCCGTAATTCGCCAGCCCACTGCCTGCGCTCTCACGCTCGACATCTGCCATAATGCACCGTCTCTGTCTGCACACAGAGTGTGAGGGGCTTTTGTGGCTTTCTCTCCTTTTAAGACCCAGCGTGATCGCACACCCACGTTTACAGCAGCGTTATTCACGGTAGCTGGAACGCAGGAGCAGCCCGAACAGCCCTCAGCGGGCGAGGGCACGGGCCAGAGGGGTGTGTCCGTGTAACGGAATAGGATCCAGGCTTTAAAAGGGAGGAAATTCTGCAATATGCGATTACATGATAGAGCCTGAGGACATTATGCTAAATGACATTAGCCAGTCACGAAAAGACAAATGCTGTATGATTCCACTCCTGTGAGGTACCTGCTTCATTCTCTTCCTCCTGTCATCCGTGTGGGACAGTTGGGTGCTCCGCCGTGGACATCTGATGTGTCTGCTGGCCAGCGTCCTTTCCTTCCTCTGTCCACAGCAGTTCCTTCCCAATGCCACCTGGTGGGTGGGGAAACAGGGAGGACTGCCTCTCCTAACACTCCACCCCCAGGCCACAGTGATGGCCCAGGGAGGGCTCGCGACAGAGCCAGGTGAATTGGAGCCCTCCCCTGGGGCCTTCCGCCTAGATGCTAGGAGAGAGGGAGACTCCCGGTTCGCTGCATCTCGAGCTTGAAGATTGTTACTCCTTAGTCATGCTCCTTGGAGGAGGTTTGGCTACCACAAGGTAAAATGAGACCAATCCACAGACAGAAGCAAAACCAAGTGATGAAGTTATGTGACCTATTAATAATAAATGTCTGGTTAAATTGGTTGGATTCAGATTTCTGTCACTTACAACTAAAAATGGCCTGATTAAGATATAATCGTCTCATTTTTAAGAACATCTACTGCTTTCCATTCATATTTTATCATGTGGTACTATGTTCACTTTATTAAAAAATCTTTATTTTGAAATAATTATAAAAGTTCACAGGAAGTTGCAAAGATAGTACAGGAAAGTCTGTGTATCCTTCCCCCCATTTCCCTCAATAGCTAAGTCTTTGGTAACTATAGTACAATATCAAAAACAGGAAATTAACATTGGGACAATGTGTGCATGCTTGTGTGTGTGTGTGTGTGTGTGTTCTATTTTACCATGTGTTAGATCCATGTAACCATCATTGCAATCAAAATACAGAACTGGCCAGGCACAGTGGCTCACGCCTGTAATCCCAGCACTCTGGGAGGCCAAGGCAGAAGGATTGCTTGAGCTCAGGAGTTCGAGACCAGCCTGAGCAAAAACAAGACCCTGTCTCTACAAACAATAGAAAAATTAACTGGGCATCATGGCGTGTGCCTGTAGTCCCAGCTACTCGGGAGGCTGAGGCAGGAGGATCCCTTGAGCCCAGGAGTTTGAGTTTGCTGTGAGCTATGATCAGGCCACTGCACTCCAGCCTGAGCAACACAGCAAGACTCTGTCAAAAAAAATTTATATATATATATAAAACAATTCCATTACTACAAAAATATCTCATGCACTACCTTTTTATAGTCTCTAACTTATCATAGTCTATCAGTGTCAACATTTTACCTGTTTGAGTGAAGTGCACAAACTTCACCTCTCTTCATGTACCTTTAACCTTCCAGTTACACGTACTTGTCTTAACTATTTCCTCTACATACACTGGAAATACCTCAGACATTGTTACAATTTTTGCTCCACCTATCAAATACAATTTAGATAATTCCAGAAGAGAAGGAAAATCTATTGTATTTACTCATACTTTTACTTTTATTGCTGTTTTTTCTTTCCTGATGTTCCAAGACTTTTTTCTTCTATCAATTCCTTTCTACTAAAGAACTTTCTCTAGCCATTCTTTTAAAACAGATCTGCTAGTGACAGATTCTCTTAATTTTCTTTCGTATAGGATGCCTTGATTTCTCTTGCATTCCTGGAGAACATTGTCACTGGATATAGAATTCTGAGTTGACAGTTCTTTTCTTTCAGAACTTGAAAAATGCTGGGCCGCTTCCTTCTGTCCTCCGTGGTTTCTGAGGAGAAATCTGCTGCTGTTGACTTGTTTTTCTCTTAAAGGTAAGGAGTATTTCTCTCTTATTGCTTTAAATTGTTTTCCTTTATTTTTAATTTTCAGATGAGATATTTGTCTGAATGTTTTTTAAGTTTTTGTTTGTTTTGTTTTTAAGATATGGGGTCTCGTTATATTGCTCAGGCTGATCTTGAACTCCTGGGCTCAAGTGATCCTCCCACTTCAGTCTCCTGAGTCACTGGGATTAAAGGCATGAGCTGCCTCCCCTGGCTTGATGTGGATTCTTTGGGTTTACCATATTTGAGGTTCTCTGTGATTCCTGAATCTTTAAGTTTATACATTTTGCCAAATTTGGGGAAATTTCAGCCATTATTTCTTCATATACTTTCCCAGCACCCACTGCCTTCCCCTGGGACTTCAATGACACAAAACTTTTGGGGTTTTTCCATAGGTCCCTGAGGCTCTGTTGTTTCCGCTGCCCCCCCCCCCCCACTGTTTTCTCTCTGCTGTTCAGATTGAATAATCTCCATTGTTCTACCTTCCAGTTTACTGATTATTTCCTCTGTTCCTCCATTCTGCTATTGATCCCATCCACTGAGTTTTTATCTGGTTATTGTATTTGCAGTTCTAAAATTTCCATTGGGTTCTTTGTAGCTTTTCTTTCTTTGCTCAGATTTCTATTTTTTCCATTTGGTTCAAGCATGTTCATAATTGCTCACTGAAGCATTTTTATGATGGTTGTCTCCAAATCCTTGGCAATTAATTCTAACATCTGTGTCACACTGGTGTTGGTGCATCTTGATTCTCTCTTCTCATTCAAGGTGAGATTTCCCTGGTTCTTGGCATGATGAGTGATTTTCCACTGAAATCTGGACATTTTAGGTATTATGTTATGGCACTTCGGATCTTATTTAATTCTCCTGTTGAGCAGACCTCCTCTGACATTGCCCTGTCATTACTGCGAGGGGTATGTTGAAGTCCAGGCTCCCAACTCAGCCTTCTTTGACGCCTGGGTCACCCCCCACTAGGCCTCCACTGGTATGATCCTGGATGGGAGGCACAGGGACACCTTGTTACTGCTCCTCACGTCCCTAATGAGTCATTGGGGGGGTCACCTCCTTACCTCTGGTAGTGGTGAAATCTTGACTCCCCGCTAGGTGACCCCAGCAGGTGTCTCCCGAGGCAAGCTCAGCCGCCGGCGCAGGCTCCCTGTGCAGCCTTTCCTGGCAGAAGGGAGCGGGAACACCGTTTTCCCAGTGACACTGGCTGGAGCACAGTGGTTACTTGACCAGGCATTTCCTTTCTTGCCAGGCTACCCCTTTTCTGGTACTTTGGACTGGAAGAGCAGGTTTTCCTTGAGTGTTGTGTTGTTTTTGTTTTTCATTCCTGTTGGTGTTTCTGTATTACCAACTTCTCTGGTGTCCAGCCTGGCATATATGGGGCAAAAAGAAAACCTGAGGAACTCACTCCTTGTAGTTCCTCAGGTCCTGAGGTCCCTACTCAAGCTGCCTTCTTCTCTCCACCTTTCAGAGCTTTGTAGGTTTTATGTGTAATGTCCAGGTTTCTAGTCGTATTTGGTGAAAGAAATAGGGAAAAGTACATCTACTCCATCTGAGTCTTGCATTTGTTTTTGAAACTGTATTAACTCCTTTTGGACACAAAAGGATGCACAGAAATAAATGGTGGCAAATGCCTTTCAAGTCCCAACTTAAATGCTTCTTCTCCATGGAGTCTTCTCTTATGATCCTCTTCCTCTGTGTGGTCACTGAGCTCTGGTCCTACTCCCCTCGGAGCAGTGATGTCACCGCGGTGTTCACGCCCGTCTGTCTGCCGTCACAGAAAACAGACTGCACTCAGATACGCTGGTGCACTCTTACATGAGTGAACTCAAAGAAAGGATGCGGTTGTAAACTTTCATACAAATTAATAAGCTAGAATTTAAGTCAAAAGCTGTGCACTCCTAAGGATTAATATTTTTTATACAAACTTTTCCAGATATCTGTATTAAATTTTATTGCTTTAACTTTTAGACTTTTTCAATTACGCAATTCAAACTTATCCTTAGAGCTGGCCAAATAGGTTATACACTAAGTCATATCTAAATATTAACATAATGTATACTGGTTGGGAGAAAATAAAAACTCTTTCTCAATGTCCAAACGAATCCCCAAACTCACTAGACTGAAGCCCCAGAGGCCATGTTTTTTCATCTTTATATCCCCAGCTTCTAGCACAGTAGAGGACACATGGAAGGGAAGAGGACTCTCACCTGTTAGTTTTAATTTTCTCTGTGAAGTAAGAGGCAAGGTCATTTACTGAGAGAGAAGGCAAATGGAACAGACATCTTGAAAGACAGGTGATGGTTTGGAAAACCAAAATTTTAATTTATTTCATTTATTTTTTAAAAATTAGAGACAAGATCTCCTTATGTCACCCAGGCTGGAGTGCAGTGGCATGATCACAGCTCACTGCAACCTTACATTCCTGGGCTCAAGTGATCCTCCTGCCTCAGCCTCCCAAGTAACTGGAACTACAGGTGTGCGCCACCATGCCTGGCTAATGAAAAAAATTTTTTTTCATAGAGACCGGGTCTTGCTATGTTGCCCAGGCTGGTCTTAAACTCCCGGTGTTAAGCCTTCCTCCCACCTCAGCCCTCAGAGTGCTGAGATTACAGGTGCAAGCCACTGCACCCAAATTTTAAAAAATAGATGAATGTATGTAGAATTGGAGAAATGAAGGAGAAAGGGAAGTTCTGGGACCCTTTACAGATTTTTGAATTGAGTGACTGGCTGGTAGGTCACTCAACTCAAGTTGAGAGGAAGAACGAGCGAGTGCGGAAAGACAGATCAGTGGGGGCGTGTTGATCTGACAGGTGTGTGGGATGGTCTGGTAGAGAGTTGTGTGCACCAGGCTGTTGCCATCACCTGGAAGCACGTGGTTGGGACTGTCACCTGTGTGTGCCTTTGACATTACATTGAGAAGTGTGAGAATAGAAGACCAAGGACAGAATTCTGGGAAACCCTAACATTTATGATTCAGGTATATGAAAAGACACCTTAAAAAGACTGAAAAGTAGTAGCCAGACAAAGAGGACCAGGACCAAGTCACAGACTTGAGGGAGGACAAAGGAAAAAAATGATGTAGAAAAATAGTCATTGGCCGGGCGTGGTGGCTCATGCCTTTAATCCTAGCACTCTGGGAGGCCGAGGCGGGAGGATCGCTCGAGGTCAGGAGTTCAAGAGCAGCCTGAGCAAGAGCGAGACCCTGTCTCTACTAAAAATACAAAGAAATGATTTGGACAGCTAAAAATATATATATTAAAAAAAATTAGCCAGGCATGGTGGTGCACGTCTGTAGTCCCAGCTACTTGGGAGGCTGAGGCAGGAGGATGGCTTGAGCCCAGGAGTGTGAGGTTGCTGTGAGCCAAGCTGACTCCATAGTACTCTAGCCCGGGCAACAGAGCGAGACTCTGCCTCAAAAAAAAAAAAAAAAAAAAAAAGTCATGGCAAACATTCATGATAATAGAAACATAAAACGTAGCCTACAAATGATATGAAAACAATGATATCATTTTATTTGGTTTCTTTGTTTTTTTTTTTTCTCACTCTGTTGCCCAGGCTAGAGTGCAGTGGCACAATCATAGCTCACTGCAGCCTCAAACTACTGGGTTCAAGGGATCTTCTTGCATCAGCCTCTTGAGTAGCGGGGACTACAAGCGAGCACCACCACACCCGACTACTTTTTAAAAATTTTTTGTAGAGATGGGTGTCTCTCTATGTTGCCTTGGCTGGTCTTGCACTCCTGGCTTCAAGCAATCCTCCTGCCTTGGCCTTTCCCAAAGTGCTGGGATTACAGGTATGAGCTACACCATCATTTTTAATGGCAGTAGGTAGTGATTCTATTATGTATCTACATATTTTACTTAAATAATCTCCCTTATTACTGGACATAATGGTTTTACAGTTTTTCAATATTATAAACAGCACTAGGGTGACTCTCTTTGTAGCTCGGTCTTTGAGCACATCCATGAGAAATTCTGTAAGTGGAATTACTGAATCAAAATTCATACGAAAGTCGAAGACCTCTAAGGTGTATTGCAAAATGCTTGTTGAACTTCTTAATATCACTGACATTTCTATATTAACCAACTTAAACACGTTTAAGAGAGTGAAGAAAGTATTTCTGTTAAGAAGAGACTTGAGTATTTCTTTTATGCTGAGCAAAAGGTGAGAGCACAGAGGGAAACGTTGAAACTGCAGAAGGCTGATGACAGCCTTGAGGAGATGGGAGAGAGGGACCTCGAATATAGACATGGAGGAGGAGGGGCACCTCTGAGACGGGAAGGGAGGAGCCAAACACGGGTTCAGAGGAGTACAGCCTGCGTGGACGGGCAGGTGAGACATTGAGGAATTCTTCCCCGGACACACTCAAGTTTCCCCGTGAAATAAAAGGCAAACTAAGTTGTTGAACAAGAAAAAGGCAGGAACGGGGAATGACCTTGAAAAAGGCGGGAAAGTTTTGGAATATCCGATGAGTAGTGCAGGTGACTGAACCTGACCAGAGCATAGGACTGCGGGAATGTTCTCAGGACACATCCAAAGCCGGACACCACGCGCAGTGTTCCTGATCTATGGAATTGTTCTTCGACCCAGAACTGCCCCATGGCTGGTCCTTCCCTCACTCAGACCTTTCACAAGTGTCACACTCTCAGAGAGCCTCTCCAATCGCGTTATGTAAAGCAGCACACTTTCTGTGCCTCTGGTCACACTGTCCCATTGTCAAAGTGTTATCACTGTCAAAAGTATGTTCTTTCTTTGTTTACTTGCTTGTTTGCTCATTTACTTCATTTGTCCCCACTCTAGGGTGTGAGCACCTGAGCAAACAGACCTGTTTGTCTTACTCATCACCAAGTTCTCCACGCACAGAACGATGCCTGGTACAGATTCTTTAAAAAATACTGTTGACTGGCTGAATAAATGGGTTAATAGTCAAGAGCGGGATGGGATTCATTTATGATGGACTAGGATTTCCAGAAGAAACAGGGAAAAGCAAAGTTCGTTGGGGAAGAGATGCAGAGCAGAATGGGATAAGAGGAGGTGGGGCGAGAGAAGAGGTGGGAACGTGCATCCAAGGTGCTGCCCCAGGACTGAGCAGAAAGGCCAGGTAAGCGTGGCCGGGGTGGGCTGGACACAGTGGGAAACAGTTGCCTGCTGCTTAGATGGGGAGTAACTGAGTAGGGGAAGATTCAGATACTGGGACAGGTGGTGACAGGGCGCAGGTCCCTGTGATGTGCCTAAACATGCCACACGGGGGCGTTCTCCTCTTGCACATACCGTGGAAGAAAGGCGTACCCTGAGTGAGAGGTGACGAAGGACAAGCTCCCCTAAGAATTCCGCTCAGTAACATGGAGAAGACCCATCTGAGAGCCAGGGCTAAAAGGAGCGGAACATTCGGAGCCGGCTGAGCGAGGGCACAGCGTCTGTGTGAGTCCGTGTATGTGCACAAGAGCTTTGGTTCTGTGCCCAGGGCAGGCAGGAGGAGTGTTGTGTCAGCCCAGAGCGGGCACAAGCACAGGAGGAGGGGAGGCAGGCACTGAAGTCATTTTCTTCTTGGGCCCTTGGACTGTGCGCGGAGGGTTAGAAACGGATGCAACTGTTTTTTGTGTGATTCCGGGCGATGGCCAGAGAGGCTGTACCCGGACTTGGGGACTTTGTGAGATCCCAGGTGGAAGCAGGGCTGTTTGGGAACTTAAGAAAGGGTGGCCGAAGATGGCCAAGTTCCCCATTCTCGGTGTGGCCAACTTTCCCACCCAACTGGCTCAGTTGTCCCCGTTCTCCTCTCTCAGAAAGACCTGCTATGTGGCCCTTCCACCTGCTGTGCGCGGCGGGAGGAGCCCACACACGGGGCACGCCCTCCTCCCGGTTGTCCTCCACTCCGGGGGCCCTCTTTGCTGCTTCTCTGTTGCCATCTGGTAACAGTCATGTCACCGTGCTCTCAAGCACTGGCAGGCATGGCTCCAAAGTGCAGCTAACTCCAGGCTGTCGAGATGCCACAACTTGACTGAAGTCTTGAGACTAAAAGGAATCACAATGCAGAAAACAAAACCAGGAAATTCAGTATCAGACATCACTGCTCCTAGAGCCTCTTAGCTGTGTTTTCTCACAGAAAGCCCCGGATACCGCCCCACCGTCTCTGGAGTCAAGGCACCGCTCTTCCCGGAGCGTGAGGCCCCTGGGAGCCCCTGGACCCCACCCCCCATACTGCAGGGCTACTTCCTTTTCCATGTAGGACAAGCAGAAGTGGAAAATTACAGGTTGCTGCGAGGCCCTGTCTGGCCCAGCTGAGGCAATCATAGCTCTGGTGATACATTTCTCACAGTCTGAGTTATTGATCTTGAGTAACCCCATGTCTGGGATTCTGGCAGCTCAGTGTGGGCAGCTCTCTCCTAAGCCTAGTCCAGGGTCTCTGCATGTTCTTTCTCTTTCCTCCAGTGAAGATGCACAGGCTGGCGGGGTTGGTCTTACAACATCCTGGAAGCCAGTACTGGAGCAGAAACCGCACACACGCCCGCTGCCCCGCCCCCGCCACCAACACACACCCCTTCCCAAAAGATTCCGAGAATTTTCAGGAACAGTCTGATCAAAAAACTTTTTTAAATATCTGCAAAATTACGGTACTGCTCATGATAAACAGCCAACTGACGTGATTGAAAAATAGCTTTAGCATCTCAGCCTGAAGCATCTTCGTTTGACTGCCTTCCTGATCGAAGGCCTCCCGGGCGCCAGAAAGAGCAGACACTGGAGACCACCTCTCTCATGCGGCGGCGCTCCGGCCAGGTGCAGACCCCATCCCCAGCAATGGGAATAAGCTCCCTGAGGTCCTAAAATAGTGGTTTGTGCCTGTCTGGGTGTGAGCAAGTCTATGGAAACCTACCCTCAAAACTGAGAGGCTGAAGAAAGGCTGACAAATCCACTTTCTCAGAAAGAAATATTATTAATATTTCCCCTACTAAGGGACTTACAAACAGAAGCCATGGCATAGTTGGACGCGATGGCCCACACCTGTAGTCCCAGCACTTTGGGAGGCTGAGGCAGGAGGATCCCTTGAATCCAGGAGTTTGAGATCAGCCTGGGCAACGTAGTAAGACCCTGTCTCTAAAAATAAAAAATGAAAAAAATTAGCTGGCCATGGTGGCATGTGCCTGTAGTCCCAGCTACTCAGGAGGCTGAGGCAGGAGGATCCCTTGAGCCGAGGAGTCTGAGGCTGCAGTGAGCTGTGATGATGCCACTGCACTCCAGCCTGGGTGACAGAGTGAGACACTGTCTCAAAAAAAAAAAAAAAAAAAAAATTATTTCCTATGATCAAGCCAGTGGAGCATTGTGACATCTGAAGTGGAGCATCAGAATAAAATGTGACTTCCTTCTGTGGTCACAGATGGTGGGACAGAAATGTGTGGGTTACACAAAGGTGGTCAAAGATTCAGTCTTCAAAGGAATTTTCAGTGTCATGTAGAGTTGATGTACTATCAAGAATCCACTTCTTCCATTTTCCTCTGGTAAACATTTAAACCACCATTCTTAATATGTAGGTGTTAAAACAAATAGAGAAATTACTTCCCAGAACCTTCGCGAGTGTAATTCCGCCATGCTTCTGTGGGACCCTGACTGCAAGAAAGGAAAAAGAACAGTCACACAGTGACCAGCTTAAAACTTCTCCCTGACATTTCCCGTGACTACTGGAGTGCAAAACAGGGAATTCCAACTCAGCCCGTCTCCTACCAGGCAGAAGGTAAAACCAGGGCCTCCCTCTTCTGAGTTGGAGCTCAGAGACTGCAAATGAAAGCAGACTTGATGGAGTGATCATCGCTTATTTATTTAAGCAAACACATTTTAACCGATGGCTTTAAGGTGCAGAATACAAAAGTCAAAAAGCCAAGCCAAGTACTGAGCAGTGAACATAAGGGAAAAGTAAGTACAGAATGGAGACTACAAAGGAAAAATATTGTAAAATTTTGTATTGAGTATTTTGTACATAAATGTACATTTAACTACAATTTCCCATTTTTCCTCTGTATGGTGACTTTGGGGACACCCTGTAGTTAGGTCAGAAGTAATAGCATAGGCTCTTGAGACGGAAAGAACTTCAGAGATTATCTTGTTGAGCACATCTCAAATTTAGTGTGTATATCTGAGCAGCATGTTAGAAATTCAGGTTTCTGGGCCTCAGCTCCAAAGAGCCTGCTTTAGTAGGTCTGGTATGGGGCCCAGGAATCTGCATTTTCAAACAAGCATCTTCTATGGGATAATTTCCATTTGCTCCTTCCTCCCTCCCTCCCTCCCTCTTTTTCTTCCTTCTCTCCTTCCTTCCTTCCTTCCTTCCTTCCTTCCTTCCTTCCTTCCTTCCTTCCTTCCTTCCTTCCTTTCTTTCTTCCTTCCCTCCCTCCCTCCCTCCCTTCCTTCCTTCCTTCCTTCTCTTTCCTTCCTTCCTTCCTTCCTTCCATCCTTCCTTCCTTTCTTTCCTTTCCTCCTTCCTTCCTTCCTTCTTTTCTTTCTTTTTCCTTCCCTTCCTCCCTCTCTCCTTTCTTTCTGTCTCTTTCTCTCTTTTTTTCTTTCTCTTTCCTTCCTTCCTTTCCCTCCCTCTTTCTTTCTTCCTTCCTTCCTTCCTTCCTCCCCCTCCCTCCCTCCCTCCCTCCCTCCCTTCCTTCCTTCCTTCCTTCCTTCCTTCCTTCCTTCCTTCCTTCCTTCCTTTTTCTTTCATAGGCTCTCACTGTTGCCTGGGCTGGAGTGCAGTGGCATCATCAGAGCTCACTGCAGCTTCAAACTCCTGGGTTCAAGAGAACCTCCCGCCTCAGCCTCCCAAGTAGTTGGGCCCACAATCACATACCACCACACCCAACTAATTTTTTAAAACATTTTCTGTAGAGACGTGGTCTTTCTCTGTTGTTCAGGCTGGTCTCAAACTCCTGGTCTCAAGCCAATCTCCCACCTTGGTCTCCCAAAGTGGCAGGACTGCTGGCGTGAGCCACTGTGCCCAGCCCACCATTTGCCTCTTCAAATGCTTTCTCCATTCTTCTCCAACCAGCCTTGTGCCCCAGGAGGCTGACATGCATGTGCTGCATCATCCGGGCTCTCTGTGCTCTGGAACCCAGCTGGGCTTAGCCAGTGGGGGGTTCTGGTGGGAAATGAGAGGGTGAGAGGAGAGGGAGGTTGGGATAGTACCTCCCCTGTGGCCAGGCTGAAGGTCGGCAGTGGCTGAGCTCCTCTGCTGAAGGCCAAGCCTTCTCCTACGGCTACTGTCTCCAGGATCCTCTGGCCCTCTCTCTCCTCCCCTCAAGCCTGGGGTGCCCAGTGCCCAGGGTGCACCCAAGACTAATTGGACCAGAATCTCTAGGCAGGGGTGCCCAGCACTCACACTTTAATGTCCTGGGGTTCCCCACAAGCCTCCCATGTGCAGCCCAGGTTGAGAACAACTGCTCCAAACCAGAAACTTTGGTCAATAGGCAGATGACCATTCGGCACGTCCGAGGTGAGGTCTGCAACTCCGCATGTCTAACGAGATCTCCGGGTGACTCACGTGCACGTGAAACTTTGAGAAGCACTGTTTTTTATTAACTCCTTAATTTAAGAGATTAAAAAGATGAAATCCAGGGAGATAAAGCACCAGCCTGAGAATACACAGGACCAGAACCAGAGTCCTGCAAGGCTGATGCCCCTGCCATGGCCCGCACGAGAAGTCACAGGCTAGAGACTTGAGATGACCCATAAAGGCAGCAAAGCAGTCAGGAAAGTCAGGCCAGCAGAAGTCTGGATGCTCTGCTAAGGATTTCTTTACCCAGGGTATTCCACAGGAGATACGTACACACACACAATGTCTGAGTACATGAGACTCAAGGAAAGAGGAAATTTCCTGAGGTCTCACGGTTGCAGGTGTGAAGAGCAGCTGGGAGAGCGCTCCCATGGGAGAGTTTGTGCAGGGAGAGAGGACAGACCAGATGGTGTCAGCTCTTCCAGAAACTGGGTCCCAGGAGTCCCGGAGAAAGTTCTGCAACCCTTGGAGCATTAGATAATGCGCTAATTTTGTCACATCTCTGGAACCAATCTTTGGGTAG
This sequence comes from Lemur catta, assembly GCF_020740605.2. Taxonomy (NCBI): domain Eukaryota; kingdom Metazoa; phylum Chordata; class Mammalia; order Primates; family Lemuridae; genus Lemur; species Lemur catta. The sequence continues at coordinate 121,802,318 of NC_059128.1, read as the reverse complement.
GAAATGATAAGCTCCTGTCCTCTGATTCAAAAATTTCCCAACACTTTTGTATCCTGTAGAACCTCTCAGTGGATATCTCTATGCTAGGCTGTTTGCAAGAATGGCCAACATAATTCCCCTCCCTGTACCCATGCTCTTGAGAAGTCATCTCTCGCATCACACTGACTCTGGGTTTGGCCACATGTCTTGTCCTGGTCAGTGGGACAGAAGCAAATGTGCCATAGGCAGAGATGAGAAATGGGCTTGTGCACTGGGGCTCCCTGACTTCTGCAAGCACCATGATGGAAATGCCGTGGTCGCCACCTGGGGGCTGAGAGCCTGTATGGAGCAGAGACACCTGGCTGAGACTCTTCTGTCCCTAGCCCAACAAACCTGCCAACCCCCAGACAAAAACATACAGGCACCCAGCAGAGATCAGTGGGGCCAGACCAGAGCAGGACAGCCACCCAGCTGACCCTGAGCTAAATCCAGTGCTTAGTGGTTTGAGCCACTAAGTTTTGGTATGGTTTATTACACAACCAGAGCTAATGGATCCCCCTCCAAACACAACAGGTTAGCCTGAAATATCAACTCCTTGAGGCTCTAGCAGCACGGTTTCTAGGGGCAGAATGTTGAAACAGAGAGAATGCGTGTGTTGCACCCTGCTGTGGAGTATCATGCAGTCATTGGAAGGAACCATGAGATCTGTACCCATTGATTTAACAGGGTTTCATGAATGAAAAAACACAAAATCACAGACTAGTGAATATACAATAAGAACCCATTTTCGTCAAACAGTGACAAAGTCCTGTGCAGAGATGTTTGCATCATTATGTGACTCAGGAGAAAAACATGGAAGGAAACATACCAGTGGGGGGTGGCAAAGCTGATGGGAGTGAGGGAGAAGGAAAGCACCGCTGGGGAGGGAGAAAAGAAAGAAAAGAGTGCATCAAAATACCCCCCAGTGTATTCAGTCCTGCTTGAGCAAAAGTATACATATATATATTCATGCTTAAACATTTCTTGAAATGATAGTTTCTAAAATGTTAACAAGATAACCAAACAGCTCAGGTGATAGGATTTCAGTGACTCTTTTTCTTTATAACTTTAAAAATTGTTCAAATTTTGGATCAAGTATGTGGTATTCAATAAATTTAATAATTCATAAAGCTATTTTCCTGTTAAAAATGCTTCAAACCCAGAGAACAGTGCTACATATGGGTCGATGTGCAATAGAATCACCTGTTGTACTCCTTAAAAATTAACATTCCTGGGTCCTCCCCTCCCCCAGACCTACTGAACAAGAACCTCTGGGCATGGGAGCCTGGGGTGTGCATTGCAAATAAGCGCCCTGGCAATTCTAGCTTGCACTAAAGCATGAGAACCGCTGCCAGAGCTTCTTCAGAGTGAACGATCAGCAGCGCTTCTCAGAAAAAGTCACCCACATTTGAGGTGAGACTGATCTGGAAAGTCATGACCAGCTAAGGCAGTTGACGGACATTTAATCTGTAAGCAAGTTCAAGGTCTCCTGTCCTTGACAGCATTTTGCACCTCTCCTTTCTGACTTCCGGTTGCAGCTCTCCCTCCTGCGTCCAGGCATCTGAGCCTCCTATTTTCCTTTGTGGCTCCCCATGACCCTCCCAGGACTAGATCTCCTGGACCCCTTTCTCAGGGCACCGTCCAGTGCCCTTCCCTGGGCCACCTTCCCATAAGCCATTTGCAACTGGATGTCCAGGGCCCGACCTCTGCCTTCTAAGCGGCCCCTAGTTACCAGCATCTTCATGTGTAGTCCTCCCAGGGACACCCTTCGATGCCCTGGTCCCCCAACAAGAGGATAACCCTGGAGATCAGGTGTCAGGGAAGCAGAGGGAGGTCAAGCATGCAGCTGTCTATGTTATTGGGTGCAAGACGAAGCCCAGATGTGACCTGCATTCTATGCGTGTATAGCTGTTTTTTTAAATTGATGGTTAGACATAAGTTGTGCCATTTTTTGACTTGCATAGCACAAAAAGGGATTTTAAGCTATTGTATGGTCTGATTTACTTTTAAGTACTGCAAAGCAGGTGTGTGTCTGTGTATGGGTGTTAGTTTTGATCTTCATTATTAATTGGGGACACACAGTTTGGGGGTGTTTAATTAGCATTTGAAAGACTAATGAGAAGCCCTTATTCCAGAGAGGAAAATCCTGGGCCCTTCAGTTAGCTTTGCTAATTAGCATAATGGATTTTATAACTGACTTCACCCTGGTGAGATGACTGGGGGTAAAGAGAAGCAGCTTCAAACGCGGTTCTGCTGCGCTGCAAGCCCCGCGGCCCTTCCACTCTGGCCTGGTGCCAGGGTTTCAGGCACAGGGCTGTGTCCTGGGCTTGTAGAGGCTTCTCACACCCAGTCCTGGCTTTGCGCAGTCCTGCTGCTAGGATATTACTGAATCTGCCTTAGGCAAACATTTCATGCAAGGTCTTGAAAGAACAGAGCTGCCATTTCATGGAACTTACCAAACAGGCTCTACAACTGCTATTTGCTAGCTTGCTAGTAAATATTTGTAGATGTGACAGAGTTCTCCTCTCCAAGACTTGCTTTTATTGCACCGGACTGCCTCATGGAAAGACAGTTTCATTGCAACAGACTGCAAGTCACTGTTGCCTACTTCTAACTTTTTGTGGTGACCCATCAGTTCTTCAAAGGGCCTAATAATTGTCCATGATCAAATTGCCTTAGGTAGACCACAACGTAGATGCTTTCCTTAGGCCTGGCTGTCCTCCAATAGAGCTGGATCTGCTCTGAGGAGACTTCTGAGGGCAGAGCAGCCTCCTGTAGCAGGCATCAGCCCCCCCTTCCCAGCCCCCACCTCCACCCCCACCCTAAACCCATATCTACTTGCCCTGTGCTTGCTGGGGCAGAATCTGAGGCTGCCTGCGCATGGCCGTCTAGCCTGGTGGCCAGAAAAAGGAAGCAGAAATTGGAACAAAACTTCAAAACAATTCCACATCACCCTTTTCCAACATGCAAGGAGATCAAAGGACCTCGACTGAACTCACCAATTCCTAAATCAGTGCAGTGGGGTGGGGGGCTTGGCTGGTGGAGGGATGATAGAATGAGTATGGTTTCATGAAATTTGGAGAAAAATGTGGGCCACTTAATTAATATAATTGCCAAGGTATTTTGTGTGTTTCCTGTGTGCCAGGAGCCGTGCCAAGCACATTAAATGGATCGTTGAATTCAGTCCCCTCCACAGAGGACTGAGGTAGGCACTAACAGCCCCCTTTTGACAGAGGAGGAAACTGAGTGGGTAGGTCCCTTGCCCAAGGTCACAGAGACTGTAAGTAGAGAAAGGAAGGCTCAGTCTTGGGAGCAGTTGATGCCGGAGCCCAAGCTCTCAATTACTGTTTCTAGAAGGACGGAAACGTCAGGTGCACGGAGGCTGAAAGCAAGCTGGAGTCCTTAGAGCCTCCCATCAGCAAAACCATCATGAAATCGCTCTGCGACCTCTTTCTGTGTTTTCACGAGCTCTGAGTCATGAGGATGTGGGCCCAGCTGGGGGCCCAGGTGTTGATGAGACAGCTGCTAATCTGGGCCGTGTGTGCTGGGGTGGGGCGGCGGGAGAGGGAGCCTCTCTCTTGATAACTGGGGCCCAAGGCAGACGCAAAGAGGGAGGAAGAGCAGAGAGAGTGGAGGTCGGGAGCAGCTGTGAGAAGGACGTTGGGGACCGCAGGGCCTGGCCCGGCACTGCGAGGCGGCTCCTGTCCAGCTCCGGTTGCCCTGAGTGAACACTTGGCGTCATTTCCGTCCTCCCCAAACTGGCCCGTGGAGCACTTCGTCTGATTTCTTTGCTTATTCAGTTACACCTTTGCTAAACCAGGCCGCGAAACATGACAGCCACGTGCTGCTCTCCACGGGCGGACAAAGGTCAGATCCAACAGCCCGACTCCCTGCCTGTTCCTCATCTGCTCTCAGTCTTCAGCACTGTCCTGTTAGTTTAAACCTGTGGCTGGATGGTTTCGTTGGTCTTAATATCTTAAATGTCGTCTCTTATTATGGGATGACACGTCTTAAGAAGTTTTTATTGTCAGTGGAACAGATGGGAGAGAGACGCCAGGGGCGGAGGAGAGGGGCTTCCTTCCCAGGTTAGGACAGTCCGGGTCCTGAGCAGAAGGAAGCCCCGGGCTGCGCGGGGGTGGATCCGGCAGTCACCCAGTCACCCTGCCGAGCCTGGCGGGCACCCCAGCCCGAGAGGAAGGCTGCAGGCACACGTGGGTTAAAGAACGTCCCCTCGGAGGCCCCGTCTGGGATTGGCGACACAGTTTAAGCCCCAGGGCCTCCCAGTGACGGAAGCACAGGGGCAGTTGCCTGGCCCAGCCCCTGGCACCACCCACCCCGGGGGAAAAGCCGTGTCTCTGCGCCAGGAACTAATGAGGGGACTGAGAGCGGTTTGTACTTCCCAGAGCTGCTGACTGATGGTGAGAAACAGGCAACAATCGGAACCTTGACACATAAATGCTACTAGAAGCTTCTGATCATAGCAGAGAGGAGACAAAAAGGAGAACACAAGAAATGGCCACATTGACTGACAATGGCTTTAGGTTTTGGTTTTGTTAAGTGTTTTTAGAAAAAGGTAAGAGGAGAACTACCTCAAGGACAAATGCACGTTTTGTTCACAGAAATTTCCTGAGTTTCTTGTTTGTGTGACTTAGTATGTGGGTTGTGGTGTCTCTGATACCAAGGAACATACAATCTAGGCAGGGAGATAAAACACATGGCTACACTATACGGCAGAATTTAAGACATTTGGCATTTAAGAGTCAGAGGAGGAAAGAAGTCACTTCCAGCTGGGGTAGTCAGGGAAGTCTTCATGGAGGAGGTGGGGTTTCCACTGAGCCTTGAAGCTGAGCACACTGTGAATAGAAAGAGGCAGGTGAAGCAAAAGGATTAGCATGGGAAAGAATATGGAAAAAGGTAAAATGGGTAGTTTAGTTTGATTTACATACAGGAGGGAAGGAGGAAAATCTCAAAAGATAGCTGAGGTCTCCTGTCTCTCTCCGAGTCCTTAAGCTACCCAAATTCTCCGAATAAATTCCTGCTCTGCTAAATGGGTCACAGCGGGTTTAGACTGCTTTCAACCAAACATGCTATAGGAGAGCATTGCAGGGACACTGTTTTCACAAGAACACAAGCAACATTGGGTGTGATAATAATAATTAATATTTATTTTATTTTTATTTTTTTGAGACAGAGTCATGTTCTGTTGCCCGGGCTAGAGTGCAGTGGCATCAGGCCAGCTCACAGCAACTTCAGACTCCTGGGCTCAAGGGATCCTCCTTCCTCAGCCTCCCGTATAGCTGGGACTCCAGGCGCTCACTGGAGTCCCTGGCTAATTAATAATTAATGTTTATGGAGCATTTCTGCTCCACACAGGCCCTTCGTAGGTGCTGGGAATACAACAGGGAGCAACAACAACAAAATCATTTCCTTCTGGAGCTTGCAGATGAGTGACTCACATTTGCCAGATGAGGAAACTGAGGAGCAGAGAGGTTGGGAAATCTGCCCAACTGCACACAGCAAGGAAGTAGCAGAGCCGGGATCTGCAGCCGGCAGCCCCAGCTCCACCGTGCTCTGTTGTGTCATACATGGTTAATGGTGAGGATGTTTCTAGAAGGACACAGAACCAGGGAATGGGCCCACACAGGTCTGAGGGTATGTAAGGCCCACCCCTTCCCAGCAATCATTAGGAAAGGTTGATTTAAAAAAAAAAACCTATAGAAAGTCAACTAGAAGAATAAAATACAGCTCTTCTTCTTCCTTTCCTTTTTCTTTTCTTTAAAAAAAATCTTTTGCATCAAAGGACAGTATCAACAATGTGAGAAGAAAACATACAGAGTGAGAGAAAATATTTGCAAATAATATCCAGAATATATAAAGAAATCTTACAACTCAACAACAAAAAGACAACCAAATTTAAAAATGGGGCCAGGTATGGTGGCTCACGCCTGTCATCCCAGAACTTCAGGAGGCTGAGGCAGGAAGATCTCTTGAGCCCAGGAGTTTGAGACCAGCCTGGCAACATAGCGAGACCCTTACAAAAAATTTTTAAAACTTAGCCAGGCATGGTGGTGTGCCCCTTAGTCCCAGCTACTTGGGAGGCTGAGGCCAGAAGGATCACTTGAGCCCAGGAGTTTGAGGTTGCTGCGAGCTGGCCACTGCACACCAGCCTGGATGACAGAGCAAGACCTTGTCTCTAAAAAATAAAAATAAATAAATAAATATATGGGCAAAAGAATAGACATTTCTCTAAAGCAGATATACAAATGGTCAAAAAGCACATGAAAAGATAGTTAATGTCATTGGTCATTAGGGAGGTATAAATCACAACCACCAATGAGATACCACTTCACACCCACTAGGATAGCTAGAATGAAAAAAAGAAAGAAAATTACAAGTGTCGGTGAGGATGTAGAAAAACCTAAAACTCGTATGCATTGCTGTGGGAAATGGTACCATGTAAAATGGTACAGCCTCTCTGGAAAACAGTTTGACAGTTCTTCAAAAAGTTAAACCTAGCATCTCCATATGACTCAGCAAGTCCACTCCTAGGTATACACCCAAAAGAAATGAAGACCCATGTCCACGTGTACACAAATGCTCACAGCAGCATCATTTATAATAGCCAAAGATGGAACCAACCCCAGTGTTCATCGACTGATGGATGGATAAACAAAAGGTGGTACATCTCACAATGGAATAGTACTCAGCCGTGAAAAGGAACGAAGCACTGACACGAGCTGCAGCATGGATGAACTCTGAATATACCAAGCTAAGTTAAAGAAGCCTGTCACAAAAGGCCAGATATTGGATGATTCCATTTGTGTGAAACATCCAGAATAGGCAAATTCATTGAGACAGAAAGCAGATTAGAGGTTGCTAGGGATGGGTGCAGGGAGAAATGGGAGTGATTACTTAATGGGTATGGGGCTTCTTTTTTGGGGTGATGGAAAAATCTTGAAACTGGAGAGAGCTAGTGGTTACACAATACTTTGAATGCGCTAAATGCTGCTGAACTGGTAATTCAAAATGAACAAAATGGATAATTTTATGTTATGTAAATTTCACCTCAATAAAAAGAAATTATCAGTCTAAAAAAAATGGATAGTTGGGGCTTGGTCACGAAGTGGTTGAAAGCCAGGCAGCAGAATTTGTGCTTTATTCTCCAGGTAATAAGGAGCCATGGAAAATTTTCAAGTGATGCCAGAGTTGAGCCTCACTGGATAGAGCAGAGGCCAGGAGAGAAAGTGGAGCCAGGCAGGCCGCTGAGAAGCCACTGCCACGGCCTAGCGTGGGCCTGGCCTGGGCCACCAGCAGCAGAGGGAAGGAAAGATGTCTGGGAAGCATTTCAGAAGCAGGAGGTCTTGGCAACTGATTGGGCACGAGCAGCAAAGAAAGGCAGGAGTCATTTGATTTTGAAGTATTTGCACAGAGTCACAGTGGTTGAAATATAGGTCCTAGTTCCACCTCAGAGGGACCTACCTGTCACTGCTGTTCCCACAGGGTTTTGGGGACTGCCACGCAGCACAGAGATGTGTGCTTCTTTCAGGAAGACACAGACAGGAGGCCGGAGTCACAGAGAGAGGTTAGCGCTACAGACTCAGAATTGGGGATCCCCTCTTGAAAGATGATTGTTGAAGTCAGAATGGAGAAGACAGCAGAGGTCACTGTGCAGAGGAGGAGAGCCAGGGGCCTTGGGGACACAGAGGAAGGGGACAGAGAGAGAGAGCTAGAGAAGGACTCATGGAAGGAGCTGGAAAAGGAAGGGTGAGAGCGAGAGGGGAGGACCAGGGGAGCGCTGTGCCGAGAAAGGAGATCCTCACAGAAAGAAGATGGGTTCAACTCTCCAGTATAGAGAAAGGAAGGAGGGCGAGGTGAGAAGGCCGGGTTTTGGTGACCCTGAGTCACATTCGAACAGCAGTTTTCATAAAGCAGCAAGGGAAACGGATGACAGAGACTTAGAAAGTCAGCAGGGGACGAGGGAGCCGTGGGTCCTGCAGGAGCAGCACGTGAGGATGGAGGCAGGGGATTGAGGTCGTTCAACAGCGGGGCGGGTGGAGAGAGCAGCACTGAAGCTCAGGAGCCCCGCGGAGGTGTTCGGCGGCCTGGCGCGTCCGCACGTCTGCCGGCTGAGGGGCAGGCGCCACCAGGAGCGGAAGCGGGGTCCCAGGCAGAGGTGGGAGCTTCCCCCGCGGTCCTGGAGGGCAGGGTGGGCTGAGCCTAGGCCTGCGGCCGCTGCCTCTACAATACAGTGCAAGGAAGAACGAGGGTGACGAGTAAGGCGTTTTTAAGAAGCTCAGGACACTCTTTAGTTTCCGTTTCCCCAGAGCAGACCCTGAGACAAGGACTCGCGTGCCATTCGTGGGTTTGGGCTTGTGACTGAGCGAGTCGGTGCCGTGGGCAATAAGGGCTCAGTCCCGCTGGGGACCCTTAAGAGTCTTTGTGGGACGTGCCTCAGAATTGCCCCCAAGGGGTGAGAGGAAGGGGTGTATTTGCCCATCACCCCCACACTCCCGCGCATGGGTTGGGGTTGCTCCTTTGGGTTAGCCCTGAGGAAGAGCCCGCCTCGCAGAGGCTGTCGTAGGGACTTGTCTGTGGGCGACCTCGGGGGCAGGGATGGCCAGGTGTGTGGGGGTGTGTAGGTGGGGCGCATGTGCGTGCGTGTGGTGTGCAGGGCCGTGTGGGGTGTGGGTATGTGGGTGTGTGTGGGAGTGTGTGTGGGGGGGCGCGTGTGTGTGCGTGTGTGTGGGTGTGTGTGGGGTGTGTGGGGGCGCATGTGTGCGTGTGTGTGTGTGAGTGTGCGGGGGAGTGTGGTGTGCGGGGGCGTGTGGGGTGTGGGTGTGTGGGTGTGTGTGGGTGTGTATGGGGCTGTGTGGGGGGGGTCTGGGTGTGTGTGGGAGTGTGTGGTTGTGTGTGTGGGTGTGTGGTTGTGTGTGTGTGTGTGGGGGAGGGTGTGTGTGTGTATGTGGGTGTGTATGGGGGTGTGTGGGAGTGTGTGGGAGTGTGTGTGTGTGTGTGTGGGTGTGCATGGGGGCTGTGTGGGTGTGTGGGGGCGCATGTGTGTGCGTATGTGGGGGTGTGTGCGGGGGTGTGTGGTGTGCGGGCGCATGTGGGGTGTGGGTGTGTGGGCGTGTGAGTGTGTGTGGGAGTGTGTGGGAGTGTGTGGTTGTGTGTGCGTGTGTGGGTGGGTGTGTGGGTGTGTGTGGGGGCGCATGTGTGTGCGTGTGGGGGGGGCGTGTGGGGGCGGGGCACGGGTGGAGCACTGGCAGGCTCGGCCGTGGCTCCCGGCCCGTGTCTGGGGAGGAGAGAACACACAGCCTGGCCCGGATGTGGCCGCTGGGAGCCTGCGGGGCTGCCGTGGGGGGGGTCTCTCCTGAGGGAACGCTCCTAAACACCACAGGGGCCAGGGGAGGGCGAGAGGCGAAAACAGGCCGGTTATCAAGTGCAATCAGAGTTTATTTCTGGCTCCATTGGAGTCATATGATTTAGAAAAAAAATGGGGGATTGAGGGGAGACTTTTTCACTTTGAAATTCAAGAGGAGGATTCTGGGAAAACTTAGGATCCGCTGTTACATGGTTTCTGCAAAATGGAAATCTACAAGTGTATGTCTTGAGTGTTTTTGTTTTTTGTTTTTTTGTTTTTTTTCCTTTCAGGTGTGAGATTTGGGAAGCAGAAGCCCAGAGGTTCAGATTCTACAGGGCACGCCCAGGTCCGCACCGCGTGGTCGCCCCCTAGATGATCGAGTGTCTCTGCCTGCCGATCCCTTCACTAGGACCGTCACGATGTGGGGTGACTCACTACAGCCCACGAGGGATCGCAGGAGGATGAGCCCAAACCGTTGCCCTGGTGAGTGAGTGGAAATATTCCCGCGGGCAACCTAATCTCCACAGACGCGGTTACTGCCCAACAGCCCCACGGGGCTGGGCACAGGGCACAGGACATGCTTCTCCTACCGAGCCCTGCGGCCACGGACCGGGTGCTGTGGGGCCAGCCCAGCACTGACATGCCCTCCTCGCTGACGCCACCTCGGCCCAGTGGCTGTTGCTATTGGGATTCTGAACACAAATAATCTCTGTGTGGGACTGGGTGGAGGAACCTGGCTGAAACCCAGATATGAAGATGAGAACTGCATTAGTTTCTCAATAGACCCTATATGCAGAAATACAATGTCTAATGCATTATTCTATGCAGCCAATTTGTAGTCTTGTCTAAAGAAATTTGGTTAACATGATTTATTGCCTAAGAGGGAACATGCTGCCTCATTCATTTCATGACGCTCTTGTCAAGGTGATTATGGAACAGACAACTTGCTTTCTTGGTTGCTGATGTTGAATTGATTCCTGGAGTTTTTCTCTCCTTTCCTTCATTTCTCCTTCTTAAATACCTTTTCTTTCTTTCTTTCCTTCCTTTTCTCTTCTTTTCTTTCTTTCTTTTCATTCTTCCTTCCTTCATTCCTTCCTTTCTTTTCTTTCTTTCTTAAATTTTATGCTCCAAAATTTTAGTCAGGTGAATTTATGATCCTGGCTCCCAAACTTCCATTTGCCAGGTCCATTATAATTTTACTCCTAATGATTTCAAATCCATCAATAAATAAGCAAGATGCAGTAGAAACCTGTTATGACACGGGACTAGCTGAGTGTCATCACGGGCCTCAGCCTCCTGCAGGGGCCCGTGTGCCGAGGGGCAGTGCAGGAGGCTGTAGACCGAGAGGCAGGTGCCACCCATAAGCTGTGGGAGCTTGGATGTGTGAGTTGGCCTTGGAGTTTCAATCTGTACCTGAAAATGAGAAAAATGGATTAGGTCATTTCAAATATGTGTAGATCTAAAGTGGCTAAATATATTAATATCATTGGGTAATGACAGTGATGCAATTTCTGTTTCTGATTTGGAAGAAGACTATTGTGTAAGTTCATTCTGCGCTGCTACCAAGGAAATACCTGAGGCTAGGTAATTCATTAAAAGAAGAGGTTTATTTGGCTCAGGTCTGCAGACTGTACAAGAAGCATCACACCAGCATCTGCATCTGATGAGGGCGTCAGGGAGCTTCCAATCAAGGCAGAAGGAAAAGGGGAAGCAGGCGTGCCACGTGGTGTGAGTGGGAGTAAGAGGGGGAGGAGGTGCCTTTACACAACCAGCTCTCATGAACTAATCATGTGAGAACTGGCCCACTAGCGTGGGGAGGGTGCCAAGGCACTCATGGGGGATGCACCCCCATGACCCAAACACCTCCCGCTGAGTCCCACCTCCAACACTGGGGTTCCAGTGTCAGCATGAGATTTGGAGGGACAAACATGCAAACCATATCACCTGTAGTAACAGTGATTTTAGGGGAAAATGTTTTCTCAAAACAAGTCTCTCTGGAAAAATAAGTGCAGTTCTATCTGAGAGAAGACACCTAGTTTGAGCATCAGCTGGAAATGTGAGTTAGTCAGGGAAGGAACAACTCTCAGCGAAAGAGTGATCCAGAGAAAAGCCCACACCTGGCTTGCTCAGGCTCAGGGAAAGAAGGGACAGCGGCTTGAAGCTTTCTGACCCATGAAGCACTCACTGTAATAAGAGGAAATCAGTGATTCTTTTTGCAGTATCCTAGGTTAAGGACAGAAAACTATATGGCTGCACAAGCTCACAGATCCCCTTCACGCCCTGCCATCCTCTCTGTTCTTTGTTCTTGTTAGTAATTATAGCTAGCACTTATAGCCTTATTGTATATCGCTCATTAGTATAATAGCTTTTTATATATTAGCTCACTTACTACTCATCACACCCCAATGAAATCAGTACTCTTATATTCTGATTTTACAGGCAAGGATATTGAGGCACAGAAAAGTTAAATGACTCAACCAAAGTCATACCGCTAGTAAGGAGGGATTCAAACCCAGGTAGCGGGGTGAGTCTGAGCTACTGGGGCATACTGCCTCTGGCAGAGAAGGCAATAATCTGTTGGGGTTGTACTGTGAGAGGTGGTTGATACTGCTGGGAGAAGGCCCTGGGCTGTGTGTGTGTGTGTGTGTGTAATAGAAGCCTCACTCTGAATAATTTAAGAATCCTTTGGTGCCCTCCTGGGACAGAGCCGGCAGCAGGTCTCTCCAGCTTTGATGGCCTTCACCTGGAGGTTTTTAAAACATTCCCCCAGGTGATTTATTGATTTATTTATTTTTTTAGAGACAGTGTCTCTCTCCATTGCCCAGGCTGGAGTGCAGTGGTATAATCACAGCTCACTGCAACCCCAAACTCCTGGGCTCAAGCAATCCTCCTGTCTCAGCCTCCCGAGTAGCTAGGATTATAGGTGTGCACCACCACGCTCGGCTGATTTAAAAAAATTTTTTTTAGAGATGGGGGTCTTGCTGTGTTGCCCAGGCTGGTCTTGAACTCCTGGCCTCAAGCAATCTTCCCAGCTCCACCTCCCAAAGTGGTGGATTACAGGTGTGAGCCACCATGCCCTGCCTCCGCTGGGTGATTTTAATGGATCACCTGTGGAAATTACAGATCTAGGCTGTCCTTTAGCAGGTAAGTAACGAGGTGCAAGTTGGTTCACTGGTGTACCTAATTTTGTGATAATCAAAATGAGTGACTGGGGCAAAAATCACAATCAACCGAGGTTTATTAAACCAGCTTTAGGGCGTGTCCAGGAAAAATTCAAGCCACAGAGGGATCTGTGGCTAGTTTTTCTGAAGAGGTTTTCAGGAGGTTTAGTATTAATACATTTCCTTAAAGGGGGAAGGCATTAGGGAGAGGAGCAGGTAGTGGGAGGAATGAAGAAACTTGTGATTGACATTAGCAGCATGAAACTGAGTGGACTTTAGTTCGAGGAGCCAAGCTGGGAATGTTGGCTCACGCCTGTAATCCCAGCATTTTGGGAGGCTGAGGCAGGAGGATCGCTTGAGCCCAAGAGTGTGAGGTTGCAGTGAGCTATGATGATGCCACTGCACTCTAGCCCAGGTGACAAAGTGAGACCTTTTCTTTAAAAAAATAAAAATTAAAAAAAATAAGAAAAAAATTTAAAAAATAGTTTTAGGCACTACGCTTAGATCACATACCTAAAGTCACAATTGGCATGTCCCTGTTTACGGGAGGATATACATCTTGAAAGGTTTGGAGGCCAGCAAAGAATTTACTTACATGAATGTTTGGTGGGGGCAATTACTCAGAGATTCCTGAGGCCTTTTGCCTTTTTTGTGTGGTCTGGCTAATGTATGATGTTTGGCACCAGGTTGTGAAGTAATAGCTCTTTATTTGGAAGAGAGTGTTCCAGGCTCATCCTCCAGGCTTAACTTTCCCTTTGGCAGAAGGAGTTTAGGGGTCCTGAGATTTTTTTTATTTTCCTTTATAGATGTAAGGTCTGCTAAAAGTAGAGCAGAACTTGAACCCAGGTTTCTTAGCTTCCTGCTTCATTTTCCTCCTTCTGTAACACATGTCAGAGCATGTGGGGTGGCTGTGTGACCGGAAGATTGGGCTTAGGTGGGAAAGTGACTCGGGGAATTATCTTGCACAGCGTAGCAAATGCACTACTTCTGCTTGGACTGTTCAAAATCAATCCAAAATCAAGGCAAAAATAGTGAATTTTTAAATGATTAAAAGGACACCAGAAATACAAAATATACTGGCCAGAAACACAAGCTGACTGGAGCTGATTGATCACCAGAAAACTAAACAAGAAAAATATGATTAATAAAAATGTATATTTTATTCACATAAATATGATAGTTAATTTTTTTTTTTTAGAGACAAGTTCTTGCTGTCACCCAGGCTGGAGTGTAGTGGTGCGAGCATCTCTCACTGCAGCCTCCAGCTCCCAAGCTCAAGTGATACTCCCACCTCAGCCTCCCGACTCTGTAGGACGACAGGTGCATACCATGGTGCCCAGCTAATTTTTCTATTTTTTGTGGAGACGTGGTCTCGCTATGTTGTCTAGGCTGGTCTTAAACTCCTGGACTTGATCGATCCTCCCTCCTTGGGAGGGAGGATCCAAAGCTCTGGGATTACAGCCATGAGCCACTGCACCTGGCAACTGGGTTTTATGTAATTAACTTGAGGAATTTTCCCCCTGAAATCCAAACAGTTATTTTATTAATATTATAGATTTGCTTAGTTTCTTTCCATTTGAAACTCAGCTGTGCTGCATCAACCCAGATATTTTAAATATGTATTTTTAATTTTTTCTTCAGTATTTAATATGGATTTGGAGAAGATTCTAAGACACCTTGATGCTGCCATTGCCACCTTATGGAACCCCCTGGAGCTAAATAGAGTTTTATAGCCTCTTTACGGCTTTTGTGTACCCTGCCCCCATTCCACACAGAACACGACACACATACACTCTCCACTCTTGGTGTGTGGAATTCAACATTAGCAAGAGAGCAGTTTCTATGTCTTAAAGGTTTTTTTTTTTTTTTTTGGAGAAAGGGTCTCCTTCTTTCACCCCAGCTAGAGTGCAGTAGCACCGTCACAGCTCACAGCAACCTCAAACTCCTGGGCTCAGGGATCCTCCTGCCTCAGCCTCCCATGTAGCTGGGACTATAGGTGAGCTCCACCACGTCCAGCTAATTTTTTCTATTTTTAGTAGAGACTAGGTCTTGGTCTTGCTCAGGCCGGTCTTGATTTCCTGACCTCGAGTGATCCTCCCGCCTCGGCCTCCTGAAGTGCTAGGATTACAGGCGTGAGCCACTTTGCCCGCTGGTGCCCCGCTTTTGAAGAATGTGATGGTTCAAGGAAAATGGGTCTTCCAGGTTCCCCCGGGGTGTAGGGGGAGGTGCCCTCTGGGAGGATAAGTGGGGGCCCTTCCTGTAGAAAAGGAAGACCCCGGGTGAGAGCTTCCTGCCCACACCGGGCCTAGTGCTGAATAGCAGTGACTGGGAGGGAACCGGGAGAAATCTCGCCAGCAGCCTCTGCACTGATCTGCCTCCAAGACCATCCATTAGAAGGTTGGGTTCTCTGTGCAGAAAGTCTGAGTCTGCTCGCCTGTCCCGCAGGGTGGGAAGAGCCCTGACACATAACACTTTATTGTTTTCAAAGTGCCTTCATTTAGAATTTCTCTAGGATGAGGAAGATACTTGACTTAACCATAAGCATATCTCCTTTGAATTTTTTTTGGAATTTCCTATTAGTTTGTGAATTTAAATACAAGATTAATTAGTATTTATGTCGACAGTTGCTGGAGGGTTAATTTTATAGGAAAACTTAATTGGCCAGTCTAGTTCATAGTTATAATTTTCAGCTCCTAATCCTGGTGCCACTAGTTGGACTCACTGGTGCCCCGCCGTGAGGAAAGAGGTAAGCAGCAGACCTGGTGGCTTACTCCTTGCATGCGTCAAGGGACCTTGACTGACTCTGGGGCAAGCTCTGAGATGGGGCCCTTGGAGTGCTCTTTATGTTAGCGACTGACAATGTTCTCACATGCGCCAGGATCAGTGCCAGACCAGACAGTCAGGTTTCTTCACACAAACATCAGGACGGATGAGGGGACCTGGATTCTGTCGGAGTTATGAATTTAGGTTGCCATGGCTGGTTGCTAAGAGAATATGCCTTTAGGACCAGCCTCTCCCTATAAACCTTGATCCCTGAGGCTCACATTGGCTTCCCCGGACAGAGACATTCCACACACGTCCCTGTAGTTTGCTGCCACGAGGAGAGAGCACTCCTGTGGTCTTGGGCGAGGAAGGACATCAAAGCCTGTGCTGGACCTCCCTGGATGCCACCACGGCACATCTGTTTCCTGCTGTTTTTGTTCCATATCATTTGGTGTCATAAATCTTAGCCATGTGTACAAATTACTACTGAGTCTTGGAACCCTCTGATAAATTTCTAAATTTGGAGAAATTGTGTGATCTCCAAAATACCTTCCTTTGAAGGCTCTGCACACCACACCCCAAACTTCTTGCCGATCCCGAGCAGGTTTGCAGCCTCAAGCCAGTGGTCTTGTAGCATCTAGCATTAACCTTACTGCCATAGACCTGCTATCTGGCACATCAAAGGCAAGCGGTAGTTTGTGAATTGAGGCCTTTCCTACCCCTCAGTAAATGGATTTATTCTCTATCACGGGTGCCTGTCTTGGTTTCTCTGCATGGCACTCCAGTTTCTCATTGGGATGGACGTCCTGTCTGGAAGCCCATCCTCTCTGGGTAGGCTCTGCTAGGTGTGTCCACTATTCTCATCTGCTTCTTGCCTTGTCTCTGCTCTCCTTTGGGACACCTGCCCTCACCTGTACAGGTCTGAATTGTTGCCATTTTTAGCTACCTATACTTGAAGGGAAGTCTCACTAACATTTTCAGGGTTTGGGGAAGCCATCCATTCCCAGAAGGACATGAGCAGTTTCTACATGCCTGCTTTGAAAACTCCAGTCTGTCCAGGAGAGCATGTACAAGTACATGGGCACCAATCTGAACTAAATCTGAAATACCCCAAGTTCTCCCTCCCCCAAGATTTCAGTCCAAAGGCTGTTAGGTGGATGCCATCAAGGTATATGGCAGCGCTGGAGCAGGAGTGAGGTGAGGGCGTGGTGCTAGGTGGCCCAGGATGAGATGGTGGGGCTGCATGGTGAGGAGGGCACCCCTGTGGGAGGGGAACCTGGCATTGGGTGTCAGGGTCCAGCAGAGAGAGGAGAGCATCCGTGAGGGAGAAAGATATTCACACAGGAGGGCAACCTGCCTGGGGCTTGGAGCCCAAGTGGGGTAAGGAAGGAATCTGCTCAGAGTGGTAGGCCAGGGTAGGGTGCCAGATTCCAGGTATAGGTCTAGTGGGCATAGGGGGGGTGGGCAGGGCCGCCCAGGTGAGGAGGGTAGTTGCATGGTGGGAAGGGGACAATGGAGGATTAATCAATTAAGTAATTATATTGATGGTCATGGGAACCAGATTTCTCATTGTTGGGGAATTACAAATATGGAAAAGGATAAAAATAGAATGAATCCTTCATTATCAGATTGAAATGGAAGATATCAGCATGAACTCGATGTCTGCAACATAAATAGATAAATAAGATGTAAATCTTTTTTCAGAAATAGTAGTTGGGGAGCTTAGGCTCAGTCTGCTGAAAGGTCCTGGGAATGGGACATCCCTGAGCAGTGAGCACAGCTGGTACCTGATGACCCGGATCTTGGTTTCTAAATACCTATCTGCCCTAAAGGGACCAGAGCTTCTTGGAGAAATGATCAATTCTAGATGAGTCTAGAACATCATTTTTGCCAGAGAGTGCTAAGAAAGTGCTTGAAAAATGAGAACATATTTTATGGACACAGATGCAGGTTAAAAAAAAAGCAAGATCATAAAAATAAATGTTGATAATACTAGATTACAAACCACTAAGTGAAATAGGAATTCCTAAGTACATACTGATATAAAGAAATGAATGAAAAGTTTGAAGAGGAACAGCATATTTACATAGACTAAAAGTATCTGTCCACAAAATGCTTATTAACTAAAAAGGAAAAGATTAACTTTAGAGTGGAGAAGTCTGGTAGATACCACCTTAACCAAGTTATCAAAGTCAACATCCCCAGAAATGGGACAAATCAAAACTGTGCACCGCCCGATGGGATGGGATGAGAACATGGCCTCAGTCTTGTCGTATCCTGCAGAATTGCTTAGCATGAATGTTTTCAGGAGGAACCCTCAGAAAAACCCAGACTGAGAGACATTCCCCAAAATATCTGGCCTGTCATCTTCAAAGGTGTCAAGGCCAGGAAAGTCAATGGAAAATGGAGAATGTTCCAGATCAAAAGAGACTAAAGAGACATGACTGTTAAATTAAATGAGGGTTGGCTGGGCTTGGTGGCTCACGCCTATGATCCCTACACTTTGGGAGGCTGAGGCAAGAGGTTTGCTTGAGGCCAGGAGTTTGAGACCAACCTGGGCAATGTGGCAAGACCCCATCTCTAAAAAAAAAATGATAAAAAAAATTACCTGGGCATGATGATGCTGGCAAGACCCCATCTCTAAAAAAAAAATGATAAAAAAAATTACCTGGGCGTGATGATGCGCGCCTGTAGTACCAGCAACTCAGGAGGCTGAAGCAGGAGGATCCCTTGAGCCCAGGAGTTCAAGGCTGCAGTGAGCTATGATTGTGTCATTGTACTCCAGCCTGGGCAACAGAGTGAGACCCCATCGCTAAGAAAACAACAACAACAAAACAGGCACCCAACACTAGCCTTTGACAAGGCTCTGAAATCAAGTTGGAAAAGGAGTCGCCTAAAAAGGCTTTTGTGTTTGAAATAACTGCAGAAGTTTTGATTGCCTCCTTTGGTTAACAATTCCTGTCGTGAAAGTTGTCACCCACCTGAGTCCCTGCTGAGGCCATTTCTCAGAAGGTGTCTGGAGGCTGCCACTGGCGGAGAAGTAGATTTTAAGTGACTAGTTAGGAAAGCCCTCAGGTTTCGTTTCCCAGCCACCTGGCACAGGCTCGTGGACAGAGCAAGAGGCAGACCCAAGCCTTCCGCCTGGTGTCTGTCTTCCTCCTGCCCTCAGGAGTGGTGATGTTGAGTTTCTGCTACAGACTGAATGTTTAAATCCCCTCTAAATTCATGTGTTGGCACCTAATCCCCAGTGTGGTGGATTTTGGAGGTGGAGCCTTTGGGAGGTGACTGGGGCTCTGCCCTCCTGAATGGGACTAGCGCCCTTATAAAAGAGACTCCAGGGACTGCAGTGGCTGCAAACGGCGTATGATGTAGTCTTTGTTCTCAAAAGCTTCTAACTATCAGCGCCGTGGTCATCATTCTCAGTACTGTTTACAGAGTTCCTATATCCTAGGCAATGCTGATATCCATTGATCCACTTAACTCACATGGTCATGGAAGAAGGTGCTCACATATGTGAGTCTTAGAACTCCCTAATTCTATAAACTTTTCTTGCTTTTCCTATTCTACCTTCATGTAACTCTAGGAGAAATGGCTCCTTTGCTTTTCATCATCTGCCTGCAAAGAGACATGACAGAAAGGAAATATTCATAAAAAAGAATATCGGAGGAGGCTAAAAAATGTAAAGAAATAAAATTCCTATCACAGTGCTTGGCACAGAACAGGGCCTTGATAAAATATTAGTTCCCTTCTTCCCCGCCCCTTGCACTTGACTATGTCTGCACGAAAAATTAGTGCCACTAGATGGCAGACTTTTGGTCTAAAAACTACCCAGACAATCAAATGCATACGTTAAATTATTTGCAGGGTTCTCTCTAATTTTATTACGTGGTGGTTTTTAAATGTGTCAGATCTACGTGGGTCCCAAATAATGGCAAATGTAAATATGTGGGGGGAAAAGAGCTCTTCAGGTAGGAAGGCTGTCTCACGCTGCACCCTGGCCAGTTCCTGGTGCACAGCTCTACTTAGCAGTAGCTATTATCACCACTGCTGCTTGAACACATGCAATGCTAAATTTCTGTTTATCTCGAAATGTTCTCAGCATTCACTGATGATAACACTAAGTTTATGTTTCAAAGCTCTCCACATTTGCCGCAACATATTCGTAGAAATCATTCTTTTGAAGAGTTAGCTGGCCACCAAGAATTCAAAGGACAGAAACTTCAGCAAGCTTTTGCAGGAAAACTGAGAGTCATATCTCAGCCTTTTCTCTCCAGTTTGTGATAAATAATGGCTAGAAACATTTATCGAGCACTTACTATATGCCAGTTCTTATGCTAACACTTTTCATAATAACCCTATGATAAACCGGTGGTATTATTATTTTTTCCAACCAAGTTATGTTTATTCCAAAATTGTAAGATTATTTCAACATTTGAAAAATCAATGCAATTTCTGTACTAAGAAAATTAAGAAAGAAAATTATACAATTTACTCATTAAGTGAAGGAACATCTTAGACAAAATTGAACACCCCTTCAAAGTAAAACTCACAGCAAACTGAATAGAAGGAAACTTCTTTAATTTGATCAAGGGTACCTGCAAAAAACCTACTGCAAACATTGTTAATTTTTTCATAATTAAAGGCATTTTAATAGGAAATTTGCTATTCCATTATTTTTTCCCAACACAATAATTATTTTTTTAAATTATGGTAAAATATAACATAAAATTTACCATTTTAGCCATTTTTAAATGTCTGGTTCAGTGACATTAAGTACGGTTACATTGTTGTACAACCATCGCCACCATCCATTGCCAGAACTCTTCAACTTCCCAAACTAAAACTCTATGCCCATTAAACAATAACTCCCCATCCTCCCCTTTCCCTCGTCCTCGGTAATCATGATTCTGCTTTCTGTCTCTATAAATTTGTCTGCTGTAGGCATCTCATATATCGCACTCATACACTATTTGTCCTTTTGTGACTAGCTTGTTTCACTTAGCATAATGTCCTCAAATTTCATCCATGTTGTAGTATGTGTCAGAATTTACTTCTTTGTAAAGGCTGAATAATAATCCATTATATGTATATATCACAATTTATGTATCCATTCATCCATCAATGAACATTTAGATTGTTTCCACCTTTTGGTTATTGTGAATAATGCTGCTATAAACTTATGTGTACAAATATCTCTTCAGGGTCCTACTTTCAACTATTTTGGGTATATATCCAGAAGAGAAACTGCTGGATCATGTGGTAACTATATTTTTAACTTATTGAGGAACTGCCATACTGTTTTCCATAGTGATTGTACCACTTGACACTCCCACTCACAGCGCAGAAGTCCAATTTCTCTATTCCTTGCCAACACTTGCTGTTTATTGTTTTTTGGTGTTTGTGTTCTTTTTTTGATAGTGGCCATTCTAATGGGTGCAAGGTGGATTTCATTTGGATTTCCCTAATAATTAGTAATATTGAGCATCTTTTCATGTGCTTATTCTCCATTTGTATATCTTCTTTGGAGTCCTTTGCCCATTTTTTAATTGCATTGCTTGTTTTGTTGTTGAGTTATGAGAGTTCTTTATATATTCTGGTTATTAACTTATCAATATATGATTTGCAAATATTTTATCCCATTCCATGGATTGCTTTCACTCTGTTGATAGTGTCCTTTGAGCCACAGATTTTTTTTTTTTTGAGACAGAGTCTCACTCTGTTGCCCGGGCTAGAGTACCGTGGCATCAGCCTAGCTCACAGCAACCTCACACTCCTGGGCTCAAGTACTCCAACTGCCTCAGCCTCCCGGATAGCTGGGACTA
Source organism: Lemur catta (assembly GCF_020740605.2). Taxonomy (NCBI): domain Eukaryota; kingdom Metazoa; phylum Chordata; class Mammalia; order Primates; family Lemuridae; genus Lemur; species Lemur catta. The sequence goes on along the minus strand of NC_059128.1, from coordinate 121,781,193 downwards.
CAGGCATGCACCACCACGCCCGGCTAATTTTTCTGTATATATAATTTTTAGCTGTCCATATAATTTCTTTCTATTTTTAGTGGAGACAGGGTCTCCCTCTTGCTCAGGCTGGTCTCGAACTCCTGAGCTCAAACGATCTGCCTGCCTTGGCCTCCCAGAGTGCTAGGATTACAGGTGTGAGCCACCGTGCCTGGCCCACAGGTGTTTTTAATATTGATGTAGGCCAATTTAACTATCTTTTTGTTGTTGCCTGTATTGTTGGTGCTATATCCAAAAAGTAATTGCCACAACCGATGTCGTGACACTTTTCCCATATGTTTTCTTCTAAGAGTTTTATAGTTTTGGGTCTTACATTTATGTCTTTGATCCATTTTTGAATTAATTTTGTATATGGTATAAGGGAAAGGTCCAACTTCATTCTCTCACATGTGGACATCCAGTTTTCCCAACATCCGTTTTTGAAAAGATAGTCCTTTTTCTGTTGAATGGTCTTGGCGCCTTCATTGAAAATCATTTGACCATACATGGATTTATTTCTGGGCTTTCCATCCCCTTCCATTGGTCTATATGTCTTTTTTTAAATGCCAGTACCACATTGTTTTGATTACCATGGCTTTGTCATAAGTTTTGAAACCAGGAAGTGTGAGTCCTCCAATTTTGTTCTTCTTTTTCAAGCTTGTTTCAGCCATTTGGATTCCCTTGAGATTCCATATGAATTTTAGGATTGTATTTTCTATTTCTGCAAAGACTGCCATTGGTATTTTGATAGGGATTGCATTTAACCTGTGTATTATTTTGTGTAGTATAGACATCTTAACAATAGTAAGTCTTCCAATCTGCGGACATGAAGTGTTTTTCTATTTATTTGTGTTATTTTTTTCAGCAATGTTTTATAGTTTTTAGTGTACACATCTTTCGTCTCCTTGGTTAAGATTATTCCTGAGTATTTTATTCTCTTTGAAGTAAATGGAATTGTTTTTCTTAATTTTCTTTTCAAATTGCTCATTCTTGGTATATAGAAACGCAAGTGATTTTTGTGTACTGATTTTGAATCCTGAAACTTTACTGAATTCATTTATTGGTTCTAACAATTTTCACAAATCTTTAGGATTTTCTAAATATAAGATCATGTCATCTATGAACAGAGATAATTTTACTTCTTCCTTTCAAATTTGGATGTCTGTTCTTTTTCTTGCCTAATTTCTCTGGCTAGGACTTCCAGTACTATGTTGAATAGTGTTCAATTGGTGAGAGCAGGCCTCCTTGATTTGATTCTGACCTTAGAGGAAAGTTTTCTGTCTTTCCCATTTAGTATGATGTTAGCTGTGGGCTTTTCATATATGACCTTTATTATGTTGAAGTAGTTTCCTTCTACTTCTAGTTTGTTCAATGTTTTATATCATGAAATGGGGTCGAATTTTGTCAAAAGATTTTTCTGTGTCAGTAGAAATGATCATATGTTTCTTGCCTGTCATTCCAGTTATATGGTATATTACATTGATTGATTTTGTATGTTGATCCATACTTGCATTCCAGGAATGAATTCTCCTTGGTCATAGTGTACAGTCCTTTAAATGAGCTGTTGAATTCTATTTAGTAGTATTTTCTGAAAGATTTTTGCATCAATATTAATCAAAGATATTTGTCTAGAGTTTTCTTTTCTTGTAGTGTTCTTGTCTGGCTTTGGTATCAGGTTAATGCTGGCCTCACAGAATGAGTTAGGAAGTGTTCTCTTCTCTTCAATTTTTTGAGAAGAGTTCCAGGATTGGTGTTAACTCTTCTTTAAATGTTTGGTAGAATTCTCCAATGAAGCCATATGGTCCTGGGCTTTTCTTTGTTGGGAGGTTTTGGTTTACTGATTAAATCATCTTATAGTTTTTAGGTCTGTTCAGATTTTCTATTTCTTTGTGATTCAGTCTTGGGGTGGTTATCTACTTCTGGAAATTTGTCTTGGTGGTTATCTATTTCTAGAACTGTGTCCATTTTATCTGGATTATCCAATGTGTTAGCATACAATTGTTCACAGTTCTTCCTGATAATCTTTTTTTTTTTTTTTTTTTTTTAAAGAGATGGGGCTCACTTGTTGCCCAGGCTGGACTCGAAATCTTGTGCTCAGGTGATCCTCCTGCCTCAGCCTCCCAAGTAGCAGGGACTACAAGCATGCACCGCTACACCCAGATGCTTATAGTCTTTTTGTTTCTATAAAATCTGTAGTAATTTCCCCTCTGTAATTTCTGATTTTAATTATTTGGGTCTTTTTTATTTTTTTACTTCATTAATTTAGCTACAGATTTGTCGATTTTGTTGATCTTTTCAAAGAACCAGCTCTTGGCTTTGTTGATCTTTTTCTATTATTTTTTTATTCTCTATTTTATCTCTGCTCTGATATTTTGTCTGCTGGCTTTGGGTTTAGTTTGTTCTTCTTTTTCTAGTTCTGTAAGATGTAAAGTAAGGTTGTTGATTTGAGATCTTTCTTCTTTTTCAATGCTGTGTTTATAAGTTTTACTCTTGGTACTGCTTTCACTGCATCCCATGAATTTTGGTATGTTGTGTCTTCATTTTTATTAGTCTCATATTTTCTAATTTCCTTAGTGATTTGTTCTTTGACCCATTGGTGGTTCATGAGTATGTTATTTGATTTCCAAGTATTTGTGGATTTCTCCAGTTTTCCTTCTGCTATTGATTTCCATTTTGATTAAAAAAATACTTAGTATGGTTTCAATCTTTTTAAATTTATTAAAACTTGTTTTGTGGCCTAACATATGGTGTATCCTAGAGAACGATACATAGGCATTTAAGAAAAATGTGTATTCTGCTATTGTTGATTGGAGTGTTCTGTATATGTCTGATAGGTCCAGTGGTCTATAGTGTCATTCAAATCCTCTGTTTCCTTGTTGCTTTTCTTCCCAGCTGTCCTATCAAGTTGGTGGTATTATTTTTCTTTTATAGACAAAGTATGGAGAGAGGCAAAGAGACATAAAGTAGCTTGCTCAAGTTCATAGCTGGTAACTGGTAGAATTAGGCCTCAATTCAAGGTCTGGGTTCCCCAAAGGCCGTGCTCTAATCCACCAAATAAGAGATAACTTTTCATGCTATTCACATTCTAGTATTTCCACTCTCCAACTGCAGTTGCTTGCTAAGATTTAATAATTGTTAAATATCACATACATACATGCATATATATACACATATACATGTTGTAAGGTTTTTTGGATTGGCCAGTGCCAGAGAAAGAAAGATGAGCAGAGTTGAAAGGGATAAGTAAAGAGGCTTTATTGGAGCGTTCCTGGGTGGGGGTAAGGAGTCCCATGAGAGGGATCCGGGCGAGGTTCCCAGGTCCGGGGGCGGGGTGGGGTGGGGCAGAAAGAGAGATCTGAGAAGTCGCACCCCCCAGAAGTTATGAGTGGATTTATATATGTTTTTAGGGCTGGGGATGGGAGCTTCCTTGGCGGAAAGATTTATGGCGGGGAGAGCAAGGAATTTTCCATTGCAGTTTTAGGGCAGGTGTGGAGAAATAGGAGGGGGGATCGTATGGGTGGACTCCAGGAACCGTGACGGACTCCAGGAGCCGAGACCCTTGTCATGGTAACCATCAGCTGTGGTTATTCTTTTAACTCAGCTGGGCCTAGCAAGCATTGTTCTCGGCAGGTCTCCTGGGGTTTTTCTTTTTTCCATTAGGGAGGGGAGGGGTGCCCGCCACCAGCCTTACACATGTATAGCCGGGTGCGGTGGCTCACGCCTATAATCCTAGCACTCTGGGAGGCTGAGGCATGTGGATCGTTTGTGCTCAGCAGTTCGAGACCAGCTGAGCAAGAGTGATACCCCGTCTCTACTAAAAAATAGAAAGAAATTAGCGGGACAACTAAAAATACATAGAAAAAATTAGCCGGGCACGGTGGCGCATGCCTGTAGTCCCAGCTACTCAGGAGGCTGAGGCAGGAGGATGGCTTGAGCCCAGGAGTTTGAAGTTGCTGTGAGCTTGGCTGACGCCACGACACTCTAGCCCAGGCAACAGAGTGAGACTCTGTCTCAAAATAAATAAATAAAAAAATATATACATGTGTGTGTTAGAATTTCTTCTCATATGTTGACAAATTTACCTTCCTGTAATCTCACCAGCTAGCTTAACTCTAGGTTTATACCCACTTTCAGCTGCACAACAAATTACCCTCAAACCCAGTGGGTCTGATTATACGCATGGATTCTGTGGGTCAGAAATTCAAATGAAGCATGCACAGCAGGATGGCTTGCTCTGCTCCACAATATCTGGGACCTCAGCTGGGGGCTGGAATTACGCAAAGGCTCCATCACTGCCATGTGAGGTGCCTGGGTGGGATGACAGGAAGACACAGACTGCCAGCTGGAGTGCCTACACGTGGCCGCTGCCTGTAGCTTGGGCTTCCTCAAAGCACGGAGCCTCAGGGTAGTTAGTCTTCGTCTTAGGCAGCTCCAGGATCTAGGCATGAAGGTGGCATCACCTTTTCTGACCTGACCTTGGAAGGAGCATCACTTCTGCTATGTTGTTCAAAGGAGTCACAGTTCATCCAGGTTTCAATGGAGGGGAAACACCCTCTGCCTCTTCAAGAGGGAGTGTGGTGAGGCCACACTGCAGAGAAGCATGTGAGACAAAGAAATCGTCATGGCCATCTTTGGAAAGCACTCTGTCCCCTCACTCCCTTGTCACCCTCAGCTCGCTGATCATCCTTATCTGGCAGTTACCTATGAAGGATCACTGGTATCTGAGGGTTCTCACTGGCCTGTCCTTTTCATGACCCCAGTAAGATTAGTTCTTCCGAGGACTTCTGGTTTCTCTCCCTGCTCATTGCCTCTAGGAGAGCCGGGATTTAGACTGAAGGAGACAGTGGGAGCTTTGACAGTCTCTGCAAACCCGGAGGAGGGAGCTTGGACCTCCTTTTAGTAACTAACTTAACATTTAATGGGCTTCGTTTTCAGCACGGCAGCCATCCAGCAGCAGAGGCAAAATAAATATACAGTCTCTCAAAATACAAAGCTCTCTAAATATCTCAGAGATTTGTGTCTCTAAAATATACAAGTCTCTAAAACCTGAAAAGTCACAAAACATGTTACTTGCAAATTGAGCTGATTCAATAGTACCAAATCACAGGATGTTATGAGAGACAGTTAACACTTCAAAGTGCATTTATGGCATTTTGGTGAAATACCTCCTTGAGCTGAGGACCTTGTACTTTTTGCCCAGGGAACCTACTATTGATGATCAGCTACAGGAAAATTAAGGATAAATTAGCTCTGCGGGAGAAGAAGCACAATGGGGAGAAGGGAACAGAGCCGGGGCCCAGAGAGCCACCCTAACCAGCGGGCACCATTTCCTAATTCTCTGGGCAAAAAAAAATCCCCTAGGTGCCCTGAGTGCCTAGAGGATGAAATTCTGCTTATTTCCATTTGGCAAAAGGCTAAAAAGACCCTCCTGAAAGCTTATGTTATGGGGTTGCAACATTTAGAGCTATTTCACTGGTGTCTGAATCAAGAAATTGTTTGTTTTGTTTGTTTGTTTTTTTGAGACAGGCTCTTGCTCTGTTGCCCAGGCTAGAGTGCAATGGTGCAATCATAGCTCACTGCAGCCTCAAACTCCTGGGTTCAAGTGATCCTCCTGCCTCAGCCTCCTGAGTAGCTGGGACTATAGGTACAGGCCACCGCTCCCAGCTAATTTTTCTATTTTTTGTAGAGACAGGGTCTTGCTATGTTGCCCAGGCTGGTCTCCAACTCCTGGCCTCAAGCAATCCTCCTACTTCAGCTTCCCAAAGTGCTAGGATTATAGGTGTCAGTCACCACACCCAGCCCAGAAATTTTTAAAATTTGACCTAGGTAACTATTATAATTTAATTTTGCTTTTGGTGGATGTAGGAGTCACATGAGGAAAAGCCCAGCTTTTTCAGGTACTTATTGGTGTTAAATCGCAAGCACCTTCGCATACCAGTGTCTCCTTTCACTCACACCACTGCCATGCTGGGAGGCAACACATGCGCTTCCAATCCCTAATCCCATTTTAAAAAATAGAACACTCTTTCTTTTTAAGTTGCCATACTGTTGCTTGTTCCTCAAAGAACATGAGTTTTTGTGAGCGTTTCACCTGTTTTTATTTCAGTCTTTTGCATCCCTCCTGTGGCCTGCGAGGCAGCACTAGGGACAATGTGTGCAGTATGGGAACGTGTGCAGGCAAGTTCCTCACAGCTCATAGGGCCTGGCTCGCTGGGCTGGAAATCTTTGCATATTTGATGGGATGTCATAGGTCTGAGGTCTAAGGGCATAGGTGGGAAGCTCTAAGGACAGAGTAGAAGAGAGCTTGAGAGACATAATTTTTCCCAAGAAGGAAGGATGAAGGGAAGATGAGATGTCACTTCAGTATAGGACTAAACTTACATATGAAATGAACCCCAGTGGAAGAAATGGCATTTTGTTATATGTGAATCCACAACAGCTTTGTTCGTTGTGTGCAGTTGGATGTGAAAATCCTTATATGCTGATGTTCTCATCTTTAACATGAACGTGAAGATTTCGTGTCTGGAGGATTGAGTTTGAAACCAACAAGTGAATTAGGAAAGACTTAGGTTTTCTTTATTATATTAAAAAATACCAGTTATATTTGGTAATGGCACTTTTGAATAATTGTGGGGTTATTGCTCATATAACATTCATTTCTCCAATTTTGTGATCCCAAATCTCTAAAGGATACTGCCCTACTCCATTCCTCCGACACAGCGTATACAGACACTCTTTCAATCTTTATTCTTTAAGACTATAAAGATGGGCCCATTATTATTATTTGCTATCAAAGTGAACCTAAATTTTAAACTTGACTTCAACTGTAAACTTCATAGGGACGGGGAAATGTAGTACATGGCACACAGGCTCTGATATTGGGCTCTAGAGCCAGAACATTGGGGTTCAGAGATCTATATTCCATCCATTACCTACATGATTTGGGGTAAGTTCCTTAATTCCTTTTGGATCTCAGTTTCCTTATCTGTAAATGGAGATGTAATAATAACATCTACCCCTTAAGGTTCTAGTGAGGGGACTTCATTGACTTAATAAATGTTTTTGCATTTGCTAATTTTTTAAATTGGCAAATTATAATGGTACATATTCATGGAATACATGGTGATGTTTTGATACATATTATGTATAGTGATCAGATCAGAGTAATTAGCATATCCATCATCTCAAACATTTGTCATTTCTTGGTGTTGGAAACATTCAATATCCTCCTTCTAGCTGTAACCACAGTCATCCTACGGTGACATAGAATGCTAGAAGTCATTTCTCCTAACCAGCTGTAATTTTGTATCATTTAACAAATCTCTCCCTATCCATCCCCTCTCCCTACCCTTCCTGGTCTGATTTAACAAAATTTATTGAACACCTATTATCTGTCAGACTTTGAGAATACAGTGAACAAACTTTCTCTGGCCCCCTTTCCTGCTTTATTTCTCCTTTTGTTGATTTAATTAGTTTCTGTCTCCCTGGCCCCATGTTAAAGAAAAGACAGCAGCCTCCAAATGGAGTCACTCATGCTAAAGTGCTACATCACCAAACTGAAAACTTACAAGTTGTTCACTTGTAAGATCTGGCCTTCTAAGACATCAGGAGAGAGACAATAGCCAAATCCCATTAAGCCAACAAGATTTCACTTACATCCCTGGAAGGAAAGTAACCTTGAAATGACTAATCCACTATTTGTTTCTTGTTCCTGCTTCCTCTGCTTTTTTCTGCCTATAAACCTCACATGCTCTATTCAGCTCATTGGAACTTCTTTCTATTTGTAGACTATATGATGCCCAGTTTATGAATCTCTAATAAAAGCCAATTAGATCTTTGAAATTCAATTTGGAATTCTGCTCTTTGACAGCTTCCATCACCCCCCAGAAACCTCTTGAGCACAGAGACCTTGCCTGTGGTGTCCATGACCCCAGGGCTAGTGGGTGGCACACAGTGGGAGCACACACGTGTATTTATGGCAGAATGAGTGGATGGATGGGTTGGTGAGATGCTTCCTTCTGAAAACCTAGCCTTTGAAATGCTCCCCATCCAGGAGGCAGGTGAGGTGCAACCCTCTCCTCTCCAGTATTCTTTCTCACTGTCCCTTTGCACTGCCTTGGCAGGTGAGATGAGAAGGGCCAAGGATGCAGCTCCGCACTGCAACTGCTGATGCCTGGGAGAGCCTCGAGTGGGGCAAGCATACTCTTTCTTGTTTTTTCCTTTTCTCCTCCTCTTTGGGTCAATGTTTTCTCACCTTCAGAGTGGGAAGATCAAAGACTTGTCTGAGTCCTTGGCTCTAGATTTGTCTAATCTAGACACAAGGCATTCTTTGCAAGGTCCATTATCTTTCTCCATATTTGGATTGAAGTCAAATGAATGTCGGTTACCTACCATTATCCTCTGGGCGTGTTATTTTCCTTACTGGACTTTATAGGGAAGGGTGGCTTGTCAAGAACATGGTTAGCTGTTCAAGGTGCCGAGGTTCCCATTCCCTCTATTGTGCTAGGCCAGTGCTTCTCCAGCTCAGGTTCTGCCAAACACTGGTCTTGCAATATGCTCCATGAAAGCAGCACTCCATACTTTAAAAATTTAGGATATTTTAGGAAGTTTAAGAAAAGCTGCATTCTATATTGGAATGTCTCGAACAATGTCAGTTTATTAAAGGCTCTGAAATGTCCTGGAGTAAGGGGATCTATTTAAAATTATTTAACCCAGTCTATAAAAAACATTTTGACCTTGGAAATCTGTGTTTGCTTGCAGCTAATGGCCTGCAAAGTGCACTGTAGAAACAATGTGCTTGGCAATGAGAAAACATTGCAGCACAAGACCTAGCCACGGACTTCAAACTCTGAACATATTGTTTACGATATTTTCAGCTGTGAGAGTTTGCCAGGTTATGGGAGGAATTATTGCTTTTTATAACATTTTGGTGGATGCATGCACACCCACACATCTGAAAATATTTTTAAATATGTGTTCTTAACAATTAATAGTATCTTGAGCTTTTCCACAGAGTTCTAAACTTTATGTTCCAGACCCACTGGAGCTGGACTTTGCTGGTCAGCTTCTTACACAGCTTAGACTGCATGTGATCAGCTTAGCAGCCTTTTACAGAATAAAACGATTTGTTCTGTAAAATTTGGATTCAGTCAAAAGGCTGCACTCCAGGATCCAGAAAGGCACATAGGGCCCCAAGGCCAAGGCCACAGGTTCCTCACCCCTACTTAGGAGTATATATTCTTATCTCTGTCTTTTTTAGGCTCTGCCTAAGTAGCCTCAAGAGCTCCAAGACATTGGTATAGTTTGGAGGCCTTGGCTTACCCATGAAATTAAATGGTTCAGGAATCAGCTCTGGGTGTGTTTTTCCTTCTGTTATAAATTGCGTTCCTGTTACATTACCTTAAACTAGTCATATTTGATGGAATGTGTGATAAAAAGCTAGTCTCCTGCTCAAATATATATATTTTTTGGAATTTCTGCAATAAGTTTATTAGGCTTATCACTACAGACTTCATTTTCTTTAGATAGTATATTTTATTTTATTTTATTTTATTTTATTTTTCAGTTTTAAATCTTTTATTTCCTGGGTCCTTTTTCTTGGGTGGCTTCCTCAATATGCTGGAGCATATTTTCTAATATCTTCTTTTTTTTCTCTATTTTTTTTATTTCAGCATATTATGGGGGTACAAAAGTTTAGGTTATGTATATTGCCCTTCCCCTTCCCCCTAGTCAGAGCTTCAAGTATGTCCATCCCCTAGACGGTGCGGATCACACTCATTATGTATGCATACACCCATCCCCTCCCCCCACATCTGCCTGACCCGCGATTAATGTTACTTCTAAATGTGCTCTTAGGTGATGATCAGTGAAACCAATTTGATGGTGAGTACATGTGGTGCTTATTTTTCCATTCTTGGGATACTTCACTTAGTAGAATGGGTTCCAGCTCTATCCAGGACAATACGAGAGGTCCTATATCACCATTGTTTGTTATAGCTGAGTAGTACTCCATGGTATACATATACGACATTTTATTAATCCACTCATGTATTGATGAGCACTTGGGTTGTTTCCACATCTTTGCAATTGTGAATTGTGCTGCTATAAACATTCGAGTGCAGATGTCTTTTTTATAGAATGTCTTTTGTTCTTTTGGGTAGATGCCCAATAATGGGATTGCTGGATAAAATGATAGGTCTACTTGTATCTGTTTAGGGTATCTCCATATTGCTTTCCACAGAGGTTGCACTAGTCTGCAGTCCCACCAGCAGTGTATGAGTGTTCCTATCTCTCCGCATCCATGCCAAAGTTTATTGTTTTGGGACTTTTTGATAAAGGGCATTCTCACTGGACATAAGTGATATGTCATTGTGGTTTTGATTTGCATTTCCCTGATGATTAGAGTTGTTGAGCATTTTTTCATATGCTTGTTGGCCATTCTTCTGTCTTCTTTTGAAAAATTTCTATTCATGTCCTTTGCCCGTCTTTGATAGGGTTGTTTGATTTTTTCTTGCTGATTTTCCTGAGTTCTAAATAGATTCTAGTCATCAGCCCTTTACTGGATGTGTAGCATGCGAAAAATTTTTCCCATTCTTTGGTTGTCTGCTCTTGTGACAGTTTCTTTGGCTGTGGAGAAGCTTTTTAATTTAATCAGGTCCCATTTATTTTTGTTGTTGATGTGATTGCCTTTGGGGTCTTCTTCATAAATTCTTTGCCTAGGCCAATGTCTATAAGAGTTTTTCCCACATTTTCTTCTAGAATTCTAATAGTTTCACACCTTAGATTTAAGTCTGTTATCCACTGTGATTTGATTTTTGTGAGAGGTGAAAGCTGCGGGTCTTGTTTCAGTCTTTTACATGTGGCTATCCAGTTTTCCCAGCACCATTTGTTGAATAAGGAATCTTTTCCCCAGTGTATGTTTTTGTCTGCTTTGTGAAAGATTAGATGGCTATATGAAGGTGGTCTTATATCCAGATTCTCAGTTCTGTTCCACTGGTCTGTGTCTCTGTTCTTGTGCCAATACCAAGCTGATTTAATAACCACAGCCTTGTAGTGTAGTTTAGTCTGGTAAATTAATACCTCCCATTTTGTTCTTATTGCCTAAAATTTCTTTTGCTAAATGGTGTCTTCTCTGGTTCCATACAAAGCGTAAAATTATTTTTTCTATATCTGAGAAAAATGATGTTGGTAATTTAATAGGGATTGCATTGAATCTGTTTTGTAGATCTCTTTGGATAGTATAGACATTTTAACAACGTTGATTTTTCTGATCCATGAGCATGGTATGGTTTTCCACCTGTTTACGTGCTCTGCTATCTCTTTCCTCAGTGTTTCATACTTCTCCTTGTAGAGGTCTTTTACCTCCTTAGTTAAATGTGTTCCCAGGTACTTTATTTTCTTTGTTGATAATGTGAAGGGTATTGAGTCTTTGATTTGGTTCTCAGTTTGACTGTTATTGGCATATATGAATGCCTCTGATTTGTGTGTATTGATTTTGTATCCTGAGACTTTACTGAATTCATTTATCAATTCCAGGAGTCTCTTGGTTGAATGCTTAGGGTTTTCTAGATACAATGTCATATCATAAGCAAAGAGTGAGAGTTTGATATCTTCTATCCCCAGTTGGACACCTTTGATTCTGCTCTCTTGCCTGATTGCTCTCGCAAGGACTTCCAGCACTATGTTGAAAAGCAATGGGGACAGTGGACAACCTTCTCTGGTTCCAGTTCTAAGTGGGAATGCTTTCAATTTTTCCCCATTCAGTATGATGTTGGCTGTGGGTTTGTCAAATATGGCTTGTATCATTTTTAGGTAGGCCCCGTCTATGCCTATTTTGTTAAGTGTTCCTATTTTTTTTTTTTTGAGACAGAGTCTCGCTCTGTTGCCCGGGCTACGGTGAGGGTGAGTGACGTGGCGTCAGCCTAGCTCACAGAAACCTGAAACTCCTGGGCTTAAGCGATCCTACTGCCTCATCCTCCCGAGTAGCTAGGACTACAGGCATGCGCCACCATGCCTGGCTAATTTTTTCTCTATATATTTTTGGTTAGCCAGATAATTTCTTTCTATTTTCAGTAGAGATGAGATCTCGCTCTTGCTCAGGGTGGTCTCTAACTCCTGACCTCGAGCGATCCACCTGCCTCCGCCTCCCAGCGTGCCAGGATTACAGGCATGAGCCACTGCACCTGGCCAAGCGTTTCTATTATAAAAGGGTGTTGAATTTTGTCAAATACTTTTTCTGCATCTATTGAGAGGATCATATGGTCTTTGTTTTTGCTTCTATTTATGTGGTGAATTACATATATAGATTTGCATATGTTGAACCATCCCTGCATCTCTGGGATGAAGCCCACTTGGTTGTGATGGATTATTTACTTGATAAGCACCTGGATTTGATGTGCTAGGATTTTATTGAGAATTTTTGCATCTATATTCATAAGGGATATTGGTCTGTAGTTTTCCTTTTTTGTTGCGTCCTTTCCTCGTTTGGTAGCCAGGTTATGTTGACGTCATAAAATGTGTTGGGGAGGATTTCGTACTTCTTGATGTTGTGGAATAACTTTTGTAGGATAGGCATCAGTTCTTCTTTGTAGGTGTGGTAAAATTTGGATGTGAATCCATCTGGTCCGGGACTTTACTTTCTGGGAAGGTTTTTCATTGCTGTTTTGATTTCAGTTCTTAATATTGGTCTCTTCAGAAATTCTATTTCTTCCTGGTTGAGCCTAGGGAGGCTGTGTGTTTCTTAAAATTTGTCCATTTCCTTCACATTTTCCAGTTTGTGTGCATAAAGGTTTTTGTAGAATTCATAGATGATATCTTGTATCTCTGTGGCATCAGTTGTAATTTCTCCTTTCATGTTTCTGATGGAGGTTATTAGAGATTTTTCTTTTCTGCTCTTGATTCATCTAGCCAAAGGCTTGTCAATTTTGTTTACCTTTTCAAAGAACCAACTTTTTGTTTTATTAATCTCCTGTATAGTTTTCCTGTTATACATTTCATTTAGTTCTGATTTGATCTTATTAATTTCATTTCTTCTGCTGGGTTTGGGGTCAGTCTGTTCTTGTTTCTCCAGCTCTTTGAGTCTATTCATTAGGTTGTCTGTTTGTAAATTTCCTATCATTTGGATATAGGCATTTATGGAAATAAACTTTCCTCTCAGGACTGCTTTAGCTGTGTCCCACAGATTTTGATAACTTGTGTCTTTGTCATTTAGTTCAAAGAATCTTTTGATTTCTGTCTTGATTTCCTCTTTTATAAAATAATTATTCAGGAGAAGGTTGTTTAGCTTCCATGACTTTGAGTACAAATGAGAATTTCTGTTAGGGTTGATTTCTACTTTTATTCCACTGTGATCTGAGAAGATGCATGGTATAATTTCTATTTTTAAAATTTTTTTAAGACATGCTTTGTGTCCTATGATATGGTCAATCTTAGAGAATGTCCCATGAGCTGATGAGAAGAATGTACATTCACTGGATTTTGGATAGAATGTCTTGTAAATGTCAGTCAGGCCCATTTGTTCTAGCATTCTGTTTAAGTCCATTTTTTCTTTGTTTATTTTCTATTTGGAGGATCTGTCTTGTGCTGTCAGTGGGGTGTTGATGTCTCCAGCTATTATGGTGTTGCTGTTTTTCATTTTATTTACATCAAGTAGGGTTTGCTTTATGAATCTAGGTGCACCTAAGTTGGGTGCATACATATTAAGTATAGTTATATCTTGTTGTTGAATTGTACCCTTCACCAGTATATAGTGACCATCTTTGTCTTTCATTATTTTTGTTGATTTAAAACTAAGTTATCTGAAATTAAAACCACCACACCTGCCTTCTTTTGGCTTCTGTTTGCTTGAAATATCGATTTCCACCCTTTTATTTTCAGTCTAAATGCATCTTTGCAGGTTAGATGAGTTTCCTGGAGATAGCAGATACTTGGCTTGTATTTTTTTATCCATTGGGCCACCCTATGTCTCTTGAGTGGAGAGTTCCAGTCATTCACATTTATTGAGAGAACTGATAGGTTGGGTACTTTCTGTTCATCCTGTTGGGTAGAACTTCATTGCTGTTTTCTCTATTGAGCCATCGTGATATCTGGCCTTTGATCTTTAGCTTTTGAGTAGTTTTACATTCATGAGTGTTTCTTGTGCTGGTCCGTGTGCAACTCTGTTTTGAGTACTTCTTGGAGGGCTGGTCTTGTCTTGGTGAATTCCCTCAGTCTTTGTTTATCTGAGAATTTCTTAATTTCTCCTTCATATACAAAACTTAGCTTTGCTGGGTACAAGATTCTAGGCTGGGCATTATTCTGTTTCAGAAGAGTGAGAATGGGGCCCTAGTCTCTTCTTGCTTGTAAGATTTCTGTTGAGAAACGTTATTGGGATGGGCTTTCCTTTGTATGTTACTTGTTTCTTTTCTTTTCTTTTCTTTTCTTTTCTTTTCTTTTCTTTTCTTTTCTTTTCTTTTTTTTTTTGAGACCGAATCTCACCCTTTGCCCTGGCTAGAGTGCCATGGCATCAGCCTAGCTCACAGCAACCTCAAACTCCTGGGCTTAAGCAATCCTTCTGCCTCAGCCTCCCAAGTAGCTGGGACTACAGGCATGTGCCACCATGCCCGGTTAATTTTTTCTCTCTCTCTATATTTTTAGTTGTCCAGCTAATTTCTTTCTTTTTTTTAGTAGAGACAGGGTGTCACTCTTGTTCAGGCTGGTCTCAAACTCCTAACCTCGAGCGATCTTCCTGCCTCAGCCTCCCAGAGTGCTAGGATTATAGGCGTGAGCCACCACACCCGGCCTACTTGTTTCTTTTGACTTATAGCTCAAAGAATGGCCTCATTAGTGAATATTTTGGTCAGTCTGATGACTGAATGATGTAGTCTCTTTCTATTTGCAATGAATCTCCTAGGGGTCCTTTGGGCTTCTTATACCTTTATATCTAGATTTTTAGCAGGGCCTGGGAAATTTTCCTCAATTATATCTTCAAATAGCTTATCCAACCCTTGCGTGTTATCTTCTTCACCCTCAGGAATACCCATAACTCTCATGTTAGACTTCTTCACATAATGCCATGTTTCTTGCAGACTTTGGTCTTTTCTCTTATTTCTTTGCTCTATCTCTGTGACTGACTTATTTAATTGGAAGGTGTTATCTTCAATCTCTGAGAGTTTTTCTTCTGTTTCATCTACTCTGCTCTTTAGGCTTTCCACTGTGTTTTGTAGTTCCGTGAATGAATTCTTCATTTCCAGGAGATAGGTTTGATTTTTCTTTAATATTTCGATTTCTTTAGTGAACTTTTTCTTCCAAGTCCTGGAAATTTTTTTGTGGTTTCTTTGTGTTGGTTATCCATTTTTTCTTGCATAGCATTCAGTTTTCTGATGATCCATGTTTGAAATTCTTCTTCTGTCATTTTGGTGTTCTGAGTTTGGTTAATGTCCATTGCTAGAGAGCTGGTGTTTCTCTTTGGGGATGTGCTTTCCATTTGATTCTTCATACTTCTGGAGTTCTTTTGCTGATTCCTTCCCATCTGGATCAGCTGCTGCTTCTTGCCTTTAGATTTTTATTTGGATGATAACTCACCCTGTTTAGTCTCTGAGCCACTAGGTGCTGTTTGTGGGTGAGATTTGACCACACCCTATATGATGAGTCAGTAGATGTAGTAAAAGGGTATGCAGAATGATCTCCCTGTCAGTAGGTGGCACTTTATGGGAAGGGCTGGCTGCACTGTTGTTTTTGGGTCCTGTAACCAGCTCTCTTTCCTCTGGAGAGACACTCTAGTGCCTCACGTGGTGGGTGGGGCCCTGAGACTTCCAGGTGTGTCCTTAGTCTGCACCTCAGTGGGGGCAGGTCAGGGAGTGAGTCTGGACAGAGCGGGGTCGGGTGAGCCTGCCCGCAAGCCTCCACAAATGCTGTCAGCAGGGGTCAAAGATCTTTTCTTGGCCCCTGGGCAAAGCTGCCAGGGAGGTGCTGAAATGGCCCCTCTCAGCAGAAAACTCTGCATGTGGGGGTTGGGCTGTCTGAGACCTATAGTCTAGAGCAGACATGGCTCCTTTCCACCCTCCCCTATTCTGCAGTTTCTCTCGGGCATCTGCCAGCAGGCAGGACCTCAAGCCAGTGGATCCACCCTGGCTGTCCTGCGGGCCAGGAGGTTCCCTGCCCAGGATCACAGACTGGGCTGAGTGAACAGTCTTCCTGTGAGAGGAAGGTTGCCCCTCAAGCATGCTGATCTGCCCCCGATGGCACACACACTCACTAGGGTTGTTCACAAATAACCCTTCTGTGCCCCTGGGCAATGTGATCAAGACCTGGGTGTACGGGATCTGGTCAGCAGGCCTGTCCCCTGGGCCCTGGAGATTAGTCCTTGACCCTTCCAGGGAGAGGAGTGCTGGTCTCAAGCCACCCATGGGGTGCCCAAGCTGGATTGATGTCTCTCTGCCTCAGAATTTGCCCCGCTCTCCTGGAGTCACCAGGCAAGCAGTACCTGGCAGGGTGGGTGGGAGAGGAGCTCACAATCTCAGTACCCCTGAGTCTGCTGTAGGTCCCCAAAAGGAAAGGTCCCATTCCCTGCAATTGCCTCCGGGTGGTGGCTAAATTGTCTCTTTCAGGGGGCCACAGGTAGGGAAGGGGAAGGGGCGAATGAAGCAATATGGCGCCTGCCAATCTGCTCGGGTCTGCAGACCGGGAGGTGCCCCAAGGGAGCTGGGAGCCTGGTGCCCTGTCCACAAGAGGCTCATGGCTCACTGGTGGTGGCCGTCTCTGGGCTGGTGTGGGCAGGTCTTTCCACACAGGAGCCCACCCACAGTCCCAGATGCAAGGGAGGGGAAATGTAGCTGCTCCACCTATACGGTTTTTTTGATTGGCTGGCCCCAGAGAAAGAAAGACGAGCAGAGTGGAAAGGGGCAAGCAATGAGGCTTTATTGGGGTGCTCCCAGGCGAGGTTCATGGGTCCCAAGAGAGGGGGCCCAAGAAGTCCCATCGCCCAGCAGTTTTGAGTGGGCTTATATGTATTTTTAGGGCTGGGGATGGGGGTTTCTTTGGTGGGAAGATTTATGGTGGGGAGAGCAAGGAATTTTCCGTTGTAGTTTTAGGGTGGATATTGAGAAATGGGAGGGGCTGGTGGTATGTGTGGACTGCAGGAAACGTGACTTTGATCAGGGTAACCATCCAGGTGTGGTCATCCTTTAACTTAGCTGGGCCTTGCAGGCATTGTTCTCGGCAGGTCTCGTGGGCTTCTTTTTCCATTAGGGAGGGGAGGGGTGCCTGCCACCAGCCTTACATTCCAGCCTTTTAGTGAGAATAGTGCATCTTGGTCTTTCTGGCTACTTCCTACTTTTGAGGGGTGTAGTGGGGCCTATGGGTTGGAGTCAGCTGGTGGAGGGGTGACTGGAAGGGGAGAGTAGGGGTGAAGAAGTATCTGATTTACTGTCACTCTGGATAATTCCTGCAGGCGGTGTTGAAGAAATAGGCTGGATTTGTTGATGTAGTAGCAGCATTTCTCTGAGTCACCAGGCTGTATACCAGTGTTAGAGATATCAGAGTAGGTTTCCTGCAGCTGAGGCAGATATTGGTCTGCGTGGGCATGGAGAAGTTGCCTGAGGAGAGAAAGATGTGGGAACTAGGAGGCCAAAGGTGGGGGATGGGCTGGAAAATGATGGTCAATGAGAAAAGGCCAGCTGTACACGAATTCGAAATGTCTGTGAGGTGGCATATGAGTGAAATCTACTTGCCAGTTTTCTCCGGGGAGGTGACCACATATCTGATAGGTGGACATGGGGTCTTTGAGGATTAACAGAAGCACAAATGTCATAGGCTGAGTGGACAGTTTTGATGGGGGAGTATAGAGAAGGGAGTGAAAATAGAGGCTGTAAGAGGTGGGAGAGGCCCTTTGTGTCAATCTGAAGTTAGGAGTGGACCTGGCCAATGAGTTCCAGGGCCTGTGCCTTAGGGAGAGCCAACTTGCCATCCTTAAGAAGGACCTTCCCTTTGGTGGTGGTTGATCCCCCTTGGGCGAGAAGGCTGTTGCGCTCCTCTGGAGTGTAGCAACGTTGTAGGGAAGGAATGGAAAGGAAAAGAAGAGGAGCCAGACTAGGGTGTTTTGGGGATGTTAGGCTGTGGGCGACAGTATTAGCATAGTTGTTTCTCTTAGTGACAGGGGGCCGGTCCATCTGGTGTCCTTTGCAGTGAATGATAGCTAATTGGGTGGGTAACTGAAGGGCCTTGAGGAGATGGGAGATAAGGGTGGTGTTAATAACAGGGGAG
Source organism: Lemur catta (assembly GCF_020740605.2). NCBI lineage: Eukaryota > Metazoa > Chordata > Mammalia > Primates > Lemuridae > Lemur > Lemur catta. The sequence continues at coordinate 121,762,935 of NC_059128.1, read as the reverse complement.
CCCTTGGTGGAGAGAAAGCCCCATTCTCTCCATATGGCAGCATGGCAGTGAGCTATCATAAACACATACTTAGAGTCCATGTAAATATTTACAATCCTGCCTTTGGCTAGGTATAAGGCTCGGGTGAGAGCAATGAGTTCTGCCTTTTGGGAGGTGGTGCCCTTCGGAAGTTGGGAGGCTTCTATTATCTGAGAGGCAGAGACAATGGCATAATCTGCCCGGCATTTGCCGTCCTCACCTGTGATGGAGCTGCCATCAACAAAGAAAGTTAAGTTCGCTGTAGGAAGTGGCTTGTCTGACAGATCGGGTCTAGGGGTAGTGGAGGCTTCAACCGTTTCCGAGCAGGAGTGTGAGGACAGGGTAGGCAGGGAATGGGGAGCAGAGTGGCAGGGTTTAGAGTTGGGTATTGAGATAAAGTAATGGTGGGATTTTCTATAAACAAGAGATGCAATTCCTATAGTCTAGAAGGAGTGAGGAGGGCTAAAGAGTTGTGAGTTAGAAGGTCCTGTAAATGGTGGGTGGAGAAGACATGTAAGTCCTGTCCCAGGGAGAGTTTAAGGGCCTCCCTGGTGAGAGTAGTGGCTGCAGCTAAGGCACGGAGACAGGGTGGCCAGTCACGGACTGTAGTGTCCAGCTGTTTGGATAAGTAGGCCACTGGGGTGGACATGGGAGTAGGTCCCAGAGGTTGGGTGAGGATGCCAAGGGCCAGGCCCTGGTGCTCATCTGTGTAGAGATAAAAGGGTTTTTCAGGATGAGGGAGTCTTAGAGGGCATACTTGTAAGAGAGAGTCTCAAAGTTTTAGGAACGCACGGCAGACAGCCTGAGAGTTTAACAGAGGGCCAGCGGAGGCATCACGTGCTGCCTCATAGAGGGGTTTGGCAAGGAGAGAAAAGTTTGAGATCCAGTGTTGGAAGAAACCAACGAACCTGAGGAAGGACAGGATTTGTTCGGCAGTGGTGGGTGACTGGAGGTCGCGAAGAGCCTGCTGGCGATCAACAGTGAGATGAGGGGAAGTGGGGGTGAGACTAAGTCCAAGGTATGTGACAGTAGGCTTAGACAGCTGAACTTTGGAGGGGGCCTGTCATTGACATAGTAGCAACATTCCTTCTGAAGGATGATGCAGGTCCCTCCTTTTTCAGCTGTCAGTAGATCTAGAATCAAAAAACTTTTGCAGTTTCAGAGAAAACCAGGATTTCAAGAATACCTTGTGATTTTAATCTAACCTTTTCTCCTTTAATTATAGCTGACTCAACCATACACAAAACGCTTCCGTAAATTCCCTCCACGAACTCCATCACAACCTACACAGACTATTTACGACATATTTGGGCTTTTTTTTTTTTTTTGTCCTAAATTTCCTCTTTCCCAAATAACCAGCCATTCTCTTCCAGGACAAAAATTCACTACACAAGATCCTTCTCTACCAAATCATTCCCTCACTGATCTTTCTTAACAAAAATACATTTCCATGTTCATAGTCTTTCTACATCTTTTGTTCCATCTTACCAGTTACCTTCTATCTCGGTTTTATTTTTCTTCCAAATCCATGGTTTGAATCAAGTTCTAAATAACCTCTGAATTAGACAAAATTACATACATAACTTCTTTAATGTAAATTCAGGGGTCTACCAGTTCAGATGGGAGAGGGTATGTAGGGCTTGGTAAAGTGGGAGAGGCTGTAGGGGGGGCTGAGGAATCTGGAGAGAGACAGAGATAGAGGAAGAAGGGCAGAGGCCCCGGAGGAAAAGTCGAGGGTGCTGTCCAGGTTGGTTAATAGGTCCTTTTCCAATAGTGGAGCAGGACAGGAGGTCATGATAAGGAAAGAATGGATGATGTCATCTATCAGGTCATCTATCAGGAAGGTTAGGGGACTGGTGGTGGTGGGGGCACTGAGATGGATTGTCGTCAATACCCATGGCCAACACCTGGGAAGGATAAGTAGGGCCCCAAAAGGAAGGCAGGACAGAGTATGTAGCCCCCGTGTCCAGAAAGGACACTGTCTTACCTGCTACCTTGATTGTTACCCTGGGCTTGGCAAGGGTGATTGGGGTCACTGAGTCGGGGCCTCTTCAGTCTTTGGCAGCCAGACCCAAAACTGCCATCGGCAGGTTTAGAGATGGAAGGACTGACTCTCCGGACATTTGTCCAGGGGCAGTCACTTTTCCAGTGTCCCTCTTGACCACATGCTGGGCAAGGAGTGGTGGGTAGATGTGGCTGTTGGCACCGGTTGGCCCAGTGGCCTTCCTTACTGCACTTGAAGTAGGTGTCTGGTGGAGTGTGGCTGGTCGCCTTAGACAAGGTCGATGGTTTCATGGGTTCTGCCAGCCGCAGGGCTGCAACCAAAGCTTGAGATTGCAGGTGTGCCTTTTGGCGGACATGGGCCTCCTTTTGGGGCTCTGCCTGTGTTCATCTCAGGAATTAAAGATTTTAAATGCCATGTTCACCAGGTCTCAGATAGGGGTCTGAGGGCCCTCCTCTGCCTTTTTGAGTTTCTTTCTGATGTCAGGAAAGGACTGAGTAATAAAGTGGGTTGCAACGACAGTAGTCCCCACAGGGGAGGTAGGATCTAGGCAGGTATATTGGATAAGGGTGTCTGTAAGGTGGCTGAGAAAGGCCGCAGGGTTTTTGTCTGCCCTTTGAGTGATTTCCTTATCATAAATTACAGTATGATTTGCCGAAGCCTGGAAGCCGGCAGGGACACACTGCAACATGTGGTCCCACCATTTCCTGCCCTCCTGCCCAGCTGGGGTGTCGAGTTGATATTCCCACTCTGGCTCTTTGCGAGGGACAGCCTTGGTCCCCACTGGCATAGAGTGGTCTGTAAGATGGACTTGGTCAGCATGTCCCTGAGCCGCTGCCCAGACGCGCTCCTTTGCATCAGTAGTAAGGGTATAGGAGAGTATAATAAAAATGTCATGCCAGGTAAGGTCATATGCCTGTGTCAAGTAGAACTCTTTGGTATAGGCTACAGGGTCATTAGAAAACGAACCTAGGTGCTTTTCAATCTGGGAAAGGTCAGAAAGGGAGAAGGGACCATGCACCTGTACAACCCCCCTCAGCACTTGCCACCTCCCGTAACGGACAGAGGAGGGACTGGTCTGAGGGATTTGCATGAGAGTGAGCGTGATGGCTGATGGGAGACATTGGCGGCGAGCGGCTGGGTGGTGGGGAAGGGTGATGGGGTACATCTGGGTATGGTGGAGGTTGAGTGGGGGGAGAGCTAAAAGAGCCAGGTGGATCAGAGAAAGCAGAAGGGGCATCTGAGGAGACGCCTAGTGGAGAGTTAGAGGGAGAAGAGGCGGAGGGCGGTCGGGGATCTCGCGAAAGGAGGACCTGTGCAGGGTGACAGGACAGACAGAGAGAAGGATGGGAGCACAAACAGAAAAAGGCTTGGACATATGGGATCTCCGACCATTTGCCGTTCCTGTGACAAAAATTACCAAGGTCTTGTACAATATTGAAATTGAAAGTCCCATTCTCAGGCCACTGGGAGCCATTGCCCAATTTATACATTGGCCAGGCAGTATTGTAGTAAAGAATGAGGTGCTTGGGCCGATGTCTAAATCCAGGGCCTTCAGATTGGCCAGCAGACACCCTAGGGGCATCTCACAGGGAATTATGGAAGATTGGCTACCCATATTGCCTCCACCCAGATGGGGAAACAGCCAGGAACAGTTTCCTGGCTATGGAAGCAGCAAAAGTCTGGGGGGATGTCTCCACCAGAGACTAGTGTGCCAGTATGGAAAGGGGTGAGAGGAATTCAGGCATCCCCGAATAGCCTCAGCCCCTGGAATGGGGGAACCTCCGACATGGGCCCACGGTTTTTGGATGGGAACAGCTTCCTAGAGGGAACGGAGGCTCCTGGGTGATCAGGGCTGGGACAACGCGGAGTGACTCACCCAGGCCAAGGTCGTCAATCAGAGACTTGAAGACAGTCAGCAGAGGTCCCGGTCTGGAATGAGAGAGTTTGCGGAAGGGGGTGGCGCAGCCAAGGCCTCAGAATGGGCCGGCGCAGCCAAATGCTCCTCCCAGGTTTCAGCACCAAAATGTAAGGTTTTTTGGATTGGCCTGCACCAGAGAAAGACGAGCAGAGTGGAAAGGGGCAAGCAACGAGGCTTTATTGGGGTGCTCCCAGGCGAGGTTCATGGGTCCCAAGAGAGGGGGCCCAAGAAGTCCCATCGCCCAGAAGTTTTGAGTGGGCTTATATGTATTTTTAGGGCTGGGGGTGGGGGTTTCTTTGGCGGGAAGATTTATCATGGGGAGAGCAGGGAATTTTCCGTTGTAGTTTTAGGGTGGGTATTGAGAAATAGGAGGGGCTGGTGGTATGTGTCGACTGCAGGAATCGTGACTTTGATCAGGGTAACCATCCAGGTGTGGTCATCCTTTAACTTAGCTGGGCCTTGCAGGCATTGTTCTCGGCAGGTCTCGTGGGCTTCTTTTTCCATTAGGGAGGGGAGGGGTGTCCACTACCAGCCTTACACCACTTACCCTTGTTGCTGGTCTCCAAGCCTCTCGGGGGCCTTTCTACTTCCAGTTCTCCTCTGCAGCTTCTTCCTGTGGAGTCTCCTGTTGTATCAGGCACCCTTCCTTCCGACTCTTGTCTGATCTATGTTTGTCTGCCTGTTTATTTTTTTTCACTTTCTTCTAAAATCTGTCTTTCTTGCAGAGACACTCTGGCTGGTGGTTTTTCTCATCTGCCATCTTGCCTAGATAGTATATTTTATATTTTCTCAAATATATTTTTATCTTGGTTTCCTAAGGCAGAGGCCATATTTTCTTTCTTACCCCAAAATAAGGACTTTCTGACTTGAAATATAAAGAAAATATTAAAATGTCACATTTTATTTTCATAGTTGAAATTCTAAGTTTTATTTAAATTCTACCATTTGACCCAGCAATCCCATTATTGAGCATCTACCCAAAAGAAGAAAAGACATTCTATAACAAAGATATCTGCACCCGAATGTTTACAGCAGCAGAAGCACAATTGCAAACATGTGGAAACAACCCAAGTGCTCATCAATACATGAGTGGATTAATAAAATGTCATATATGTGTACCATGAACTACTACTCAGCTATAACAAACAATGGTGAAATAGCACCTCTTATATTTTCCTGGGTAGAGTTGGAACCCATTCTACTAAGTGAAGTATCCCAAGAATGGAAAAATAAGCACCACATGTACTCACCATCAAATTGGTTTCACTGATCATCACCTAAGAGCATATTTAGGAGTAACATTGATTGGGTGTCCAGCAGATGTGGGTTAGGGAAGGGGATGGTGTATACATACATAATGAGTGCGATGCGCACTGTCTAGGGGATGGACACGCTTGAAACTCTGAGTCAGGGGGTGGTGGGGCAATGGCAATATACATAACCTGAACTTTTGTACCCCCACAATATGCTGAAATAAGAATTAAAAATAAAATAAAAAAACAAATTCTCTTTAAATTGTAAGATTGGCATAGAGCTGGTCTCCAGGAGACCCCTCCCTCACCCCCTCTAAATTCTTATCTTCCCATGCCCCAGCACCTGCCCGGCCCAGCAATTGTATCGGCGATATCTGAGAACAGGCCCCGATCGGGCAGATTCCACGGTCCGCCCTAAAACTGCAACAGAAAATTCCCGACTCTTCGCGCCAAAAACCCCCATCCTTCAACTTTAAAAAACATATGTAAGCCTACTCAAAACTTCTGGGTGGCGCGACTTCTCTGGTCCCCTCTCGAGACCTGTGAACCTTGCCCAGGAGCGCTCAAATAAAGCCTGGTTGCTTGCCCCTTTCCACTCTGCTTGTCTTTCTTTCTCTGGTGCCGACCATCCAAAAACCTTACATAAATATTACTTCTTCTCTGAGAATCTAATATCAGAGGACCAGTAAATAAGTTATGCACATTCATGTAATGGACTGTCATGCAACCATTAAATACCATGTTAGGCCAGGCGCGGTGGCTCACTCCTATAATCCTAGCACTCTGGGAGGCCAAAGCAGGAGGATTGCTTGAGCCCAGGAGTTCCAGACCAGCCTAATTGAGACCCTGTCTCTACTAAAAATAGAAAAATTAGCTGGGCATTGTGGTGTCCACCAGTAGTCCCAGCTACTGGGGAGGCTGAGGCAGGAGGATCGCTTGAGCCCAGGAGTTGGAGGTTGCAGTGAGCTATCATGACGCTGCTGCATTCTACCTGGGGCGACAGAGTGAGAATCTGTCTCAAAAAAAAGAAAGAAAGAAATAAAACTGAGCCCCCTTCCTCATGCCCACTTCATATTAAAAAAAATGTTATGAAAGAATAATTTAATGACATGGAAAAGTAGTCGATATATATTTAGAGGGGGAAAAGCCTATAAACAGTATGGCATAGAACAAGTCTGTAAAGTTATACATCAAAATGGTCATAGTGTTTATCTCTAAGAAATGCAGTTGCAATTTTTTTTTCTGTTCTCAGTGTTTATTTTCCCTGGCATGTTGAATGTCCATAGGTCTCTTGTGTTTCTGTACATTTTGTGAGCAAAGACAGTGACTGTCTTTTCAAGGATGTTTGTATAATGTACAGCCTGGGAAGACAGAGATAGTGTCTGTCTTTGGAGCAAGCGACAGGTTTGTTTACTGTCCAGTATAATAAAGGTAATGTCTCCCTCTGGGGCAAAGGCCAGTTAGGAAGGCTTACTTCCCATCATAAAAGATTTAGGGTTTCCTAAACTTGGGGTTTCTCTCTTGTAACTAAACCCACTCCATATACAGGTGTTACCTGGCCTACTTTGTGTTGCCGTGTGGGAATTTAGGCCTAGGGAACTTGTGTTCTGGCTCCTGTTACTGCTGTGATTAATAAAGTCCTTTGTCTCCGACCAAGGAGTCTTGTGTCTTGTGCCAACATCCATGAAATCGTGGCAGGATAACTTATTAGTTTGCAAGTAGGGTAAAATCTTACAATTTTTTTATAGTTCTTAACATAATGAATATGTATCATTTTTACAATCAAGAAATTAAATTATAATTAAAATGGAAATTCTGGGCAACTTTCCCAAGTAACTTTCTTGGACAGAGAAGTGGAAGCTTGTCAGATGGACATCTATAAAATGAAGAAATCTATTCCCAGGGGTGACAATGACAGGGCCTGCTCTAGTCCTGAGTGATGATTTCCTCTGGGCATCAGAAGACCATCAGGTGTAACTATGAAATGCGATAATTCTTAAAACATATATAAGATTAAGGTTAGATTCTCATAATATTAAAAAGAATTCTCTTTTGGGAAGAGGAGAGGGTTTGAACATTCTGCTGTCTGTCTAATTGCACATACAGGGATACATCTGTGACAATAGTAATTCACGGGGAGTGTCCTTTGTCATCCTCTGACCTTTGGCCTTGTCCTTCCCCAGATGTTTTTAATTCTCATTCTGACTACAAGTTGCACCGAGCCCGTCATGGAAACTCAGATGCCATGTTTTGAATTCATCTTTCTTTCCTCCCTTGTAACCAAACTAGCTACTCTAGAATCCTAATTCAAATGTTTGTGATCAATACTGGCCTATCCCCCGTCATGGCCTAATGTGATGGCATTAGGAGGTGGGGCCTTTGAGAGGTGATGAGGTCATGGGGGTGGAGCCCTTAGGAGTGGCATTAGTGACCTTATAAAAGGGACCCCCAAGAGCTCTTTCACCCTCCCTCTTTCCGCCATGTGAGGATACAAGGAGAGGTCCGCAGCCTGCAACCTGGAAGAGGCCTCACCAGAATCCAGCCTGCTGGCACCCCGATCCTGGACGCCCAGCCTGCTGTACTTTGAGAAATAGATTTCTGTTTATAAGCCACCTAGTTTAAGGCATTCTGTTACAGCAGCCCAAACTGAGACATCATTGAGATTATTTGCATTTTAACAGAACACAACACCTTACCTTAAAAAAAATTAATTGTGAACCCTGAAGTAAGTAGGTGGGGAGAAATTAATGAGGCTGCAGGGAAAGGCAGGAAGACCCCCAGGGCGGCACGTTGTGCTAGTGGTGACCCGGAACCGGAAACATTTCAATCTTTCAGCTGAAGCTAAGTTGCTCTTGGCGCCCTTACCCGGCCTTCTCTGTGGCAGCCCAGTGGCCCCCCGGGGGCTCTGGAAGTACCGCCGGCGGCAGGTTCTGCAGCAGGAGGCCTGTTGCCCGGAAAACAAGGCGGGGCCAGGGCGCAAAGCTGCCCCTGGCGGGTTGGCTAAGGTGGGTCCTATTTCAGTCCGTGCTTAATTTTGTAGACAGTTTAGAACGGGCTTCTTAAAGTGGTTGAAAAAAAAAATCCCCCAGCCTGCCGCAACGCTGCCAGCTGGTGCAGGAACGTACGACAGTGCACTGGGAGGCTTTATTGAGAGCATCTTGTTTTACACTCCAGAAAAGAAATGGCCAACCCCCACGAGTGGAGGGGACCTATTTAGAGCATCTTAATGGCCCTCAAAGTGTGTTCCCAACCAGCAGCATTCGCGTCACCTGGGAACGGAGGAGAAACGAAACTCTCAGGTTCCCCCTCGGACCTGCCGCGTGGGTCAGTGCGCGTGGGGCCGCCGATTCAAGCCTCCGGGGCTCCAGCGCAGGGAAGTTGCGGGGCGTCCTGTGCTGTTGGGACGCGGTGCAACTCCAGCCGCTGGGACGGGCTGGGGCCCCGCTCGCCGCCCGGGAACGCAGTTTTCACCCCGGAAGCCCCCACGGCCTATGCGGAGGCGGCCCTGGCCGCCCTGAGCGCGGAACGCCGGGTTCCGCCAGCGCCAAGGGCGGGACGGCGCCGGGGCAGCCGCGCTTTGCCGTCCTGGGAGCCGCTCGAGCCCGGCCCGCCAGGGCTGCGGGAGGAAGGCCGCGTTGCTTCCTGCCTGCCTCCCTCTCGGCGAGCTGTGAGGGCGCGGCCGCTGTTTATGCCTTAGATTCTCCGAACAGATTTCAAGAGGTAAATTTTATTTAAAGATGTGACCTCTGCCAGGCGTGGTGGTGCATGCCTGAGGTCCCAGCCACACGGAGGCTGAGGCGGGAGGATGGCTTGAGGCCGGGTTTGAGTCCAGCCTGGGCAACATAGCAAGACGCTGTTTCTAAATTAAAAATACACACACACACGCACACGCACACACGCACACATATTTATTTATTTATTTTAATGTGACCTCAATGGTAAACACACTTTCAAAAGCAGCAGTCACCTATTTCTGCTTTGGTGTTTCGAGAGCAGAATTGCTCTCACGCCACAGCAGCACAGAAGCGCCGGGCAGCGCTCTGCCGGCCTCGCGCTCCCACCGGGCCGAGCGAGGCGAGCAGCTGCCGGGGGCCGCGGGAGTCGCTTGCCTCCGCTCTCGTCCTGCTTTTCCACGTGCAGGGTCCCCCAGCTGTGGGATAAGGGGTGAGAACGGCCAAGGGCAGCAGGAGGAACAGAGTGGAGAAGACAAAGGCAGCAGATGACGACTGAGGCTTGGCACTGAAAAGAAATGCCAAGACGTCATTCACAGGAAGGTAGGAGCGCTCCGCGAGCCCCAGGCAGCGGGCTTGCAGCTCTGTCGCGCAGGCCAGTCCCCGGGGAACTCGCTCAAGTGCAGATTCTGACGGTGCAGGTCTCAGGGAGCCCCAGAGTCGCCTTTTATTTTTTTTATTTTTTATTTCAGCTCTTCATGGGGGTACAAAAGCTCAGGTTATATACATTGTCCGTGTCCCGCCCATCCCCCTGAGTCAGAGCCTCAGGCGTGTCCATTCTCCAGACAGTGCGCCTGGCACTCACCATGTAGTCATACCTCCATTTCCTCCCCCCCCCCCAGTCAGCACCTTCAAGCATGACCATTCCCCAGAGGGTGCACAACGCACTCATCATGTAGGCATACACCCATCCCTTCCCCCCACCCCCCATCTCAGTCTGATATCCAATTGGTATCCTTCCCCGATGTGCATTTAGGTGATGATCAGGGAAACCAGTTTTCTGGTGAGTACATGTGATGCTTGTTTTTCCATTCTTTGGATACTTCACTTAATATAATGGGTTCCAGCTCTCTCCAGGAGAACCAAAGAGATGTCGTATCATCGTTATTTCTTATAGCTGAGTAATACTCCATGGTATACATATACCACAATTTACTAATCCATTCGTGGATTGATGGGCACTTGGGTTGTTTCCACATCTTTGCAATTGTGAATTGTGCTGCTATAAACATTCGGGTGCAGGTGGCTTTGTTATAGAATGACTTTTGTTCTTCTGGGTAGATGCCCAGTAATGGGATTGCTGGATCGAATGGTAGGTCTACTTGAATCTATTTAAGGTATCTCCATATTGCTTTCCACAGGGGTCGCACTAGTTTGCATTCCCACCAGCAGTTGTATGAGTGTTCCTGTCTCTCCGCATCCACGCCAACATGTGTTGTTTTGGGATTTTTTGATAAAGGCCATTTTCACCGGAGTTAAGTGGTATCTTATTGTGGTTTTGATTTGCATTTCCCTGATGATTAGGGATGTTGAGCATTTTTTCATACGTTTTTTAGCCATTCTTATATCTTCTTTTGAAAAATTTCTATTCATGTCATTTGCCCACTTTTTGATAGGATTGTTTGATTTTTTTCTTGCTGATTTTCCTGAGTTCTAAATAGATTCTTGTTATCAGTCTTTTATCTGATGTGTAGTATGCGAAAATTTTTTCCCATTCTGTAGGCTGTCTGTTTATTTTCGTGACTGTCTCTTTGGCTGTGCAGAAGCTTTTTAATTTAATCAGGTCCCTTTCATTTATTTTTGTTGTTGCTGTGATTGCCTTAGGGGTTTTCTTCATAAATTCTTTGCCTAGACCAATGTCTGTAAGAGTCTTTCCTACATTTTCTTCTAGAATTCTAATCATTTCCCATTTAAGGTTTAAATATGTTATCCACCGTGATTTGACGGGCACCCTGAAGACGCTGATGCCGCTGGCGGATAGATTTAGGAGTTCAAGTGGTTTTTGGTTTCCTGGTTGAACTGGATAGTAGTATGTCTGGGTTTTTAGTGTACCTGTCACCTGAAGAGTGTACACTGCCCCTGATAGGTAGTTTTTCTTCCCTCACTGCCATCCCACCCTCCCTCTTCTGAGTCTCCAATGTCTGTTGGACTCTGTGCCAAGGGCTACTTTTTGAGTATTCGGGCACCAAGGATATCAAGTGGATATGATTAGGTTGCCCTCTAGTGATAAACCTGTGGAAATCCAAGGTGTTTGTTTCTACCTTAACAAAGAACCAAGTCCATTAAGAATTTTTTTTTAAATTAAGGTTATTATTGTAATCCCAGTTACTTGGGAGGCTGAAGTCTTATTCAGGTATCAAAAGATTATTCATTGGCCACAGGCAGTGGCTCATGCCTGTGATCCCAGCACTTAAGAGGCCAAGGAGGGAGGATCACTGGAGGCCAGCAGTTTCAGGCTGCAGTCAGCTATGTTCATGCCACTGCACTCCAGCCAGGGTGACAGAGCAAGATCCTGTCTCAAAGAAAAAAATTAGGTTATTAATTAATTAATTATTTTTTTTTTGAGACAGAGGCTTGCTCTGTTGCCCGGGCTAGAGTGCCGTGGCATCAGCCTAGCTCACAGCAACCTCAAACTCCTGGGCTTAAGCAATCCTTCTGCCTCAGCCTCCCGAGTAGCTGGGACTACAGGCATGTGCCACCATGCCCGGCTAATTTTTTCTATATATATTTTTTTTAGTTGTCCAGATAATTTCTTTCTACTTTTAGTAGAGACGGGGGTCTCGCTCTTGCTCAGGCTGGTCTCGAACTCCTGACCTTGAGCAATCCTCCCACCTCGGCCTCTAGAGTGCTAGGATTACAGGCGTGAACTCATTAATTAAATTGATTTAATATTAATTGAAGTTTTTAAAAGTTACCTAAGGATCTTGGAAATTATGTTTGTTTATATATCATAAAACATAATTACTATTATAAAAACACTAGTTGAAATTATGATTTGATCTAGTTGAACACCAGTATACATTTTAATAATCTTTAACATTATATAGGAATAATGTTAGCTTATTTGAGAAATCAACCAAGATAAAAAATTCAGGAAGTTTAACTTTACTAAAATAATGCTGTTGGATTAAGTCTGTCCATGTAGGTGGAGTTTCTTTTTCCTCTTTGCTGTACTACTTCTGGTTTATAATTCATTAACTTCGTATAATTACTGAAGTTGATTTCTGAAGAGTCTTGCTTAGTTTATATCATGATTTTAAAGTAATTTTCTCTTTGTAGTATTCATTTTCATTAAAATTCCCAAGGAACATTTTCTAGAACTTTGTAGATTTGTGGGAGATTTATCCAGAAAAAAAGAGAAAGAATATAAAATATTTCAATGATAATGGACTCAAGTAGTCCACAGTTTGATTTTGCATTTTTCATTGATTATCTCTCTTGGGTCCTAAATTAAATTAATGTCCAAGTATGTCTTTTTGAGTCTTTTTTTTTTTTTTTGGTGGTGATGGGCTCATCATTGTAAATGAAATATCTCTTTTTAATTATATTTTCTAGCTGTATTTCAATGATATGAAGAATGTGGTAGGTTTCCTGGTTTCTCATGCAAAAGACTCTGCTTATGGCATAAACCCAAGATATGACTCCAGGCCCTGAGGTCACCAAGCTCCTCCTCCCACTTTAGAAGCACTAGAGTAAAGCACTTAGGATTCCCAAGATCTAAACATTCCCTCTGCCATTTCCTAGCTGTTTGACTTAATAAACCTCTCGGTGCCTTGGTTTCCTCAGCTAAAAAATGGGAGTAGTAATAGTACTTGCCTCATAGGATTGTCAAGAGCATTAATTAAGGTGATATGTGCATAGCTCTTAGAACCATATCTGGCTGATAGCTAGGTACTCAATAAGTGTTATTATTAAGAATTATCTGACCCTTAATTTAACTGAGAGCAAAGAAATGGAGAAGCCCTGCAGAGGATGGCAGGAGAATTTTATATCTTTGGTGATTGGCCCTGAACAGCCCAGGTTTGTCTTGAATATTTAAAAAAAATTTTTTTGTAGAGATGGAGTCTCGCTATGTGGCCCAGGCTGGTCTCAAACTCCTAGCCTCAAGCAGTCCTCCCATCTTGGCCTCCCAAAGTTCTGGGATTACAGGTGTGAGCCACTGCACCTGGCCTGGGATTACAGGTGTGAGCCACTGCACCTGGCCTGGCTTGAGTATTTGATGTAGAGGTTCTGTATTTGCAAAACACCAAGTTGTCAAAACAACCTTCTGGAAATTAGAGAAAACTTTATGATCCTTTTTGTGATCCTTATCGCTATTTCTACGACCAGTGAGTTTTTACTCTACAGTATACACTTAGTAAGTATCCCTTACTTAAAAAAAGAAGAATTGGCCACATGTTCAGAGGAGGAAAAAAATCCTGTTTTGTACTCTATATGCAAAGCTGCTGTCATAGTCACTGGTTTTGCCAATGTTTATTGTGCATTATGTTTTGCTTCAGTTGGCATAATTTCATGCTACATTAGCCATATAAGGAGGGTTTATGGTGAATGATATAAAAATGTTTCAGTTAGCAAAGATGCCAGGTGTGTGGTGTTGGAAAATTGTAATGGTAAGATTCTAACCTTGTTCGTAGAGTACCCTAGTTACCCAAAACATTATTTTAACATCTGTTCAAGTCACATTCATTAGCAGACATTTGCAGTATTGTGAATGGAATACTGATTTCCAAAGCCAAGGCAATTAACTGTTGCTTGATTTGGAAACCAAATGGTTCCTGTCAATTTGCATGACAGTGTCAAGAGTGTTGCTGCAAAGAATGTTGCTCTGGTTTGACTAAAAGAAAGTAGAACCTACTGCAGGATCATCTAGAAATCTGGTAGGTTTGTGGGGAGAGCTGGAGAGAGCCTTGCCTTCCCCTCCACCTCCCATTCATCACCAAGTGCAGCAGACTGTGGCCACTGCTCCTATCTGCCCATCTTCGCTATGGGTTCTGCCCTGGTTTTGGTCTGCGTTGGCTCGCACGCCATTCTCCCTGCCTTGTCCCCTCCAGTGGTCAGTCCACATGGCTCCTGGCTCGGTGATTTTGTTCCTGCCCAACCAGGTTCATTGCCCACTGCTCAAGAGGAAGCCAATACACGGAGACAGCCGGGGTTCCAGTGGGGACAGTTTAATATCACAGGGTGCATGCGAGGAGATGGCAGGGATTTCTCAAATCTGTCTCCCCGAGAATTTTGGGGCCAGGGTTTTTAAAGATAGTTTGGTGGGTACAGGGCAAGGGAATTGTGTCTACTGATTGTCTGGGGATGAACTCACAGGGTTGGGAAGCAGAATTTGTCTTCTTGCACTAAGTTCCCAGGTTGCAAGACCAGTTGAATAAGTTACTTGGTGTGGGCCACTGGTCTGGTTGGGTCAGCTGGTCCACCAGAACGCAGGGCCTGGAAGATAGCGCAAAAATCAGCCTGAGGTTTCACACGGGTGATGTTATCTATGGGAGCGATGAAGAAAGCTAAGAATCTTTATGATTGTCAGCTGTGTGACTCCTGAGTAACAAGCAATTATAGGAAAGCAAGCTTGGGAGCAGTGGCTGGTGTGTGGGGGTGTGTGTGTGTATTTTAAACTACGCCTATCCCTTTGCAGAGCTCAGGCCCCTACCACAGTTCCCACCTTATGGCCTTTTATTAATTTTATTAATACAAAGGGTGGTTTCAATTTTTTTCTTACATACAAATCTGATTACCGGTTGATCAATCCAAAATCTGAAATCCAAAATGCTCCAAAATCAGAGACTTTCTGAGTGCCAAAATGACACAAGTGGAAAACTCTACTCATAAGTGCTTAACACAAACTTTGTTTCATGCAAAAAATTATTCAAAATATTGTATAACATTACCTTCAGGCTATGCATGGAAACTATATATGAAACATAAATGAATTTCATGTTAATAAATCTCTTTCCACGAAAATGACAGCTCTGAAAGCAGGGGCTATTGCATTCATTTTCATCTTCGAATTCTCAGGGCCTGGCATGTTGTGGCAAGCAATATCTAATTGTTAAATAAATTTTAAATTGTAAATTAAATAATGTAAATGTAGAATTTCATAGTAATTTAACTAAAAAATAAGTATAAGTGTTTAAAAAATAGTAACTGTCTTTCCTTGTATATTTACTACTTGTCAAGTACTTAAGTAAGTACTTTATATTTGTTACGTCAGTGTTTCCCAAATGTCAGTGTACTGTTTTCTTTAATTTGACTAATTTTACTAATATAAGTGTATTTTAAAAAAAAATTTATATTATTACCACATGTGGAAAACTGGTATCACTTGTCTTAAATGGAAGTAAATTGTGTAATGTAAGCAGTAGTATATTTAATCAGTTTACCAAAATGTTTTCTAAAAAGAAGAAAATTGCTTAAGATCAGTCAAGAAATAAAGGCATTCAGCTCAATTTGACATAGCTTAACAAAAAGTTGTGAGGATCTACATTAATGAGAATGTTTTAGTTTTGATGTAAACTTGCACCAAGAATTTGAATTTATGTGCCTTCATAACTTGAGAGGTCATTATATATCATTTACTCTTTTGAGAGTTCCTAACCAAAGTGATGTAAGTAACTTTTGTTCAACAAATTTTAGTTAAAAGAAGCCATACAAAGAGATTGCCAGAATTTGTACTTGTATCGAGATGTTTGGTAATGATGCCCAAAATGATGGAAAAAACATTGCTTCACTTGAGGTTGACCATGGCATTGGAAAAAAAAAACATTTTTTAAAATCTTTTTGTAATTAGGTGGCTTGAGTCTTTTGTTAGTTCAAACTTTTCTCACAAGAGTTTTGGCTGAGTTTAAAATCAATGTGTTCAGCTAACAAAAGGAATCAAACATACCACCATTAAGAAGTGCCTCTCCCTTAATCTAGTTTTATGACCATTGTATACACTTAACCTTACCTGTGGAATACAACAGGTTCTCGAAAACATTGTTTCATTCAATGTCGTTTCCTTATAATGTTGATGAGAAAAAGAATCCATTCCCTACCAGGGCCACTGTCTATATGGAATTTGCCCTTTTTCACCATGTCTGAGTGGGTTTTCTCTGGATACTCTAGCTTTCTGCCACATCCCAAAGAAGTGTATATTAGGTGAACTGGCATGTCTACATGGTCCCCGTGTGAGTGGGTGGGGGTGTGCCCTGCCATGGGATGGTGTCCTGTCCAGGGCTGGTTCCCACCTTGAGCCCTGAGATACTAGGACATGGTCCAGGCCACCTGAGACCCTGAACTAGAATAAGTGGGTAAAAAATTATCTTACTTGTTTTTATTAATCTCTCTTAAATATATGTAGAACTCACATTTATTTCAAAGTTTAATATTAGAAGTGTTTTGGTCTTAAATATTTAAGGTGATGGATATCCCAAGTACATTTATTTGATCTTTACAGATTATATGAATGTATTAAATTATCACATGTACCCTGAAACTATGTACATCTATTATGTATCCATTAAAAAAATAAGTGTTTTGGTTTTTATTTAGAAGTGTGGTGGCCGGGAGCAGTGACTCAAGCCTATAATCCTAGCACTCTGGGAGGCCAAGGTAGGATCGCTTGAGTTTAGGAGTTCAAGACCAGCCTGAACAAGAGCGAGACCCTGTCTCTACTAAAAATAGAAAAATTAGCCGGGAGTGGTAGCTTATGCCTCTAGTCCCAGTTACTTGGGAGGCTGAGGCAGGAGGATCTCTAGAGCCCAGGAGTTTGAGGTTGCTGTGAGCTATCATGACACCACTATAATCTACCCAGGGTGACAGAGAGAGACCTTGTCTCAAAAAGAAAAGAAAAGAAAAAAGAAGTTTGGTAATGTTTTTGTGGTCAGAAATATGCCAAAGGAACTTAACTCTTGTTTATATCCATTAGGCCGTGGTCCAATTTGTTTCTTTATACCTCGTTTCTCTTAAGGTCAAAGTTTCCAAGAATTGATCCACAAAGTTAAGTGAGAACTTAGTATTGCTGTGTAGGAATAAATTCAAGTTGTTCAGATGAGCAAACGTATCTTCAGGTTGTGCCAATTTGCAAAGTCATCTACGCATGCAGATCAACTTGGAGAACAGATGTTCCTTTCAGAATGACTTTCTCCTCATGGTTTGGTTTGGGGCTGGGAGACCTAAACAGCTTTAATGTGAAACAATAGCTGTTTGGAGTCACTGTTCATCTCTACACAAAACAGAAAAGTGGAGAATTCAGTTAAAATGGACAAATTTGGGCCAGGTGCAGTGGCTCACGCCTGTAATCCCAGCACTTTGGGAGGCTGAGGCAAGAGGATCACTTGAGCCCAGGATTTCCAGTGTGCCGTGAGCTGTGATGACACCACTGCACTCCATCCTGGGTGACAGAGCAAGACCCTGTGTCTGAAGAAAACAGAGAGTCTTAGAGAGAGACTTAAGAAAGAGTGCCGAGGGCAGAGGTGAGGAAGTGGGCAGGAACCTGGAGGAGGGACTCTGAGTAGTGCTGAGGACACAGCTGACATTGGAAACCACAGATGTGAGATACATGTAAATCCGTTGAGGCAAGAAATTGTTCTACCCCGGCAGCCCGACACTTCTGAGGAGTGTGACAGCTGTGCCTATTTCACAGGTATCACGAGACTTTGGTACACGGGTGTTGTGATGCTTCGACGTTGCTGCTGACTTGGTTAGTGCTGTTCTGAGCCTTTGGTTGCCTCCTTGATGTGTGTCGCCAACATTTTACAAGTCATAACAGGGGCTGCAATGACAAAAATCGTTGAAGAACTAAGCGCCTGGCTTGTTAGAAGGGACATTGATGGGAAATCCCCCACGTAATGTCTACAGTTGGAGTGGAGGTGACCAGGCGTCTCTGACTGAGGGAGGAAGTTGGTGTCATACATTCAGATGGTCTGGGTCTCCACAGTGCATGATTTTTTTTTTTAATGATAGTGTCATAAGGAGCCGAGAGAACTTAAACACTGCTGGCTGGCCCTCTGATTTAAGGAATGCAGGAGGAGAATAAAAGTTTATTTGATTGTTAGTGAATCAGAGAGAAAAATTACTTCTCTTTGGTGTGTAAGGAGGGTCCCCATACCATGCCACTCTCTACTAGGTCAAAGGCTTTGAAGAAGAGAACCACGCTGCGAGGTGAGACGCTGATGAGACGGATTGTTCAGTGGGTCTGGGTGGCCATAAAATACATGTTCCCCGGAATTTGCAGAAATTATGGGCAAGTCTTTGATATTAAGCAAATTTGTGACCCAGAGTTATAGTTTACGCACTGCTCAAAGAGTGGGGATCCTCAGCAGGGCCTCTGGGTTACTCTACAAACCGTAGTGCATTTTCCATTTAGTAGTTCACGTCTATTTCTATCCATAGAAATAACCAATTTCTCCCTCTCTCTCTCTCTCCCTCCAATTTCTCTGGTGGAACCTGTGCACTGACCAGATCATTCTTTCTATCTTTGAGATAATGTTTGCGGTCAATGTTTATCAGCTACAGTGTATATATTTTTCCTTGTCCCAGTGTTTTCCTTTTCATATTGTTTTATGTCATTTTCTTAGGTTTTGTGTTCTTGTAATCAGTACGTCTCTCAGCCCATAATCTCAGGTGTTCAAGAAATATTATTTTAAAAATGTTTTTACAACTCAATATTTTGTTTGAGACCCATTCTTACTGAGCCGGTGGAAAATAAATCACAGCCAATTTTAGGTTATAGTGAGAGTCTTGGGGCTGGTTACATAAAGTGTAAGGGTTTGGGGTGGAATCTTTCTGATCCTCAAGTCACTGGCCCATACAGGGGTCCCCTGAGAAGTTTGCTGTTTCTCTCCATGTGGCCTTTTCAGCCTTCGCAGCTCTCTGAAGTCTTCATGTGTCACTTGCAACCAGAACTCAGCCTGGGCTGCCTTTGGTGCTGTCTCTCTTGGAGTTGGCTGTTAGGAATCGGGGCCCATGTACCCTCTGCTCTGGAATGCCAAGGCCCATTGCTTCACTGCCCAAGCCCGGGGGAATGTATTTCCTGACTCAGGATTTCCTTCTCCCTTCGTGTTTCCTGCCATGAAACTTTGTCCACGATTAGCAACAGTTTCCCAAGATTGGGGCTTAGGCTCTGTTCTTTTTTTTTTTTGAGACAGAGTCTGGCTCTGTCACCCCGGGTAGAGTGCAGTGGCATCATCATAGCTCACAGGAACCTCAAACTCCTGGGCTCAAGCAATCCTCCTGCGTTAGCCTCCCAAGTAGCTGGGACTACAGGCACGTGCCACCACACCTGGCTAGTTTTTCTATTTTTAGTAGAGGCTGGTCTCGAACTCCTGAGCTCAAGCAGTCCTCCTGCCTCAGCCCTCCACAGTGTTGGGATTACAGGCGTGAACCACTGCGCCTGAAAGAGGGCTATTTAGGTTATCTATTTCATCTTGAAGGAGCTTTGGTAGTTTGTATCTTTCAAGAAATCTCTTTGTTTTATTTAAGTTGTCAGATTTATTGACAAATTTATTATTTTTGTATTATTATTATTACAAAATAATTCTTATTCTTGTAATGATGGTAGACTCTTTAAATATGTCTCCTCTTTCATTCCTGATATTAGTAATTTTTGTCTTCTTTTTTTTCCCCACCCTGATCAATCTGGCTAGATGTTTATCAGTTTCCTTGATCTCTAAGAGTCAGCTTTTTATTTTATTGTTTCTTCCTGTTGTTTTTCTATTTTCTGCATATCAATTTTTGATGTTATCTTTAGTATTTCCCACCTTTGGCTTACTTTGGATTTAATTTGCTCTGCTTTTTCCAGTTTCTTACTGTGGGAGCTTAGATTACTGATTTTAGATCTTTCCTCTTTTCTAATATAATCATTTAATGTTATAATGTTTAAAAGATTTTCCATGTATATTTCTGTTGCTGATTGCTAATATAAGTTCACTGTGATCAGAAAACATACTTTGATATTTTCTTTCAAATTTATTGAAACTTACATTATGGCCTAGAATATGGTCTTCTTTGATCTGTTTTCATGTGCACTTGAATGCGTATTGTGTGTTCCGTGGTGGAATATTAAATAAATGGGCCGGGCGCAGTGGCTCATGCCTGTAATCCTAGCCCTCTGGGAGGCCGAGGCAGGTGGATCACTCGAGGTCAGGAGTTGGAGACCAGCCTGACCGAGACCCCATCTCTACTAAAAATAGAAATAAAGTATCTGGACAACTAAAAATATATATAGAAAAAATTAGCCGGGCATGGTGGCGCATGCCTGTAGTCTCAGCTACTCGGGAGGCTGAGGCAGAAGGATTGCTTAAGCCCAGGAGTTTGAGTTTGCTGTGAGCTAGGCTGACACCACGGCACTCACTCTAGCCTGGGCAACAAAGTGAGACTTTGTCTCAAAAAATAAATAAATAAATAAATGTTCATTAGGGCATGTTGGTTGACAGCATTGTTCAAGTCTTCAATAGCCTTACTGATCTATTTATTTTATAATGACTTAGATAGGAATGTTGAAATCTCCAACTATGTTGGAGAATTTGCCTACTTATCCTTTCAGCCTTATCAGCTTTTGCTTCATGTACAGGCATACCTCAGAGATATTATGGGTATGGTTCCAGACTGCTGCAATAAAGTGAATATCACAATAAAGAAAGTCACATAATTTTTTGGTTTCCCAGTGCATATAAAAGTTATGTTTACACTATACTGTATCTTGTTAAGTGTTCAATAGCATTATGTCTTAAAAAACAATATGTACACCTTAATTTAAAAATACTTGATTGCTAAAAAATTCTGACACAGAGACATGAGCACTGATAGACTTGCTTGACACAGAGTTGCCACAAACCTTCAATTTGTAAAAAATGGAAAATCTGTTAAGTACCATAAAGCAAAGTACAATAAAATGAGGTATTCCTGTATTTTAAAACTCTGTTGTTAGATGTATACAAATTTAGAATTGTTGTGTTTTCTTGATAAATTAAGCTCTTATCATTTTGAAATGTGCCACTTTATTCATGATAATATTCTTTGTTCACTCTTCTTATTTGTGTGATACTAATATAGCTACTCCAGTTGTCTTTCAATTAGTTTTTCTTGGTATATCTCTGTTCATCCTTTTTTACATTTAACCTTTCTGTGTCTTTACAGTAAATGTTGGTTTCTTGCAGTCAGCATATTGTTGGATCTTGATTTTTTTAATCCAATTTGATAATCTGTCTTTTAATTGGACTGCTTAGACAATTTATAGTTAATGTAATTATTGATATGGTTGGGTTTAAATCTATCATCATTCCATTGTTTCTAAATATCCCATGTGTTCTTTCTTTCTCGCCCCTCCCCCCTTTTTGCCTTTCTTTGGATTATTTGAGTATTATTTATAATTTTATGTCCATTATTCGCTTAGTAGTAATATACCTCTTTATTTTTTTAAGTGGTTGCTTTAGGATTTACAATATACACCTTTCTTGAACTTATCACAGTCTACCTTCAGCTAGTATTATATCATTTCAACTACAGTGAAAGAATCTTTCAACAGCATATTTCTATTTCCCCTTTGTCTCTTGTGCTATCATTTTTTTTTTTTTTTTTGAGACAGAGCCTCACTCTGTTGCCCCAGCTAGAGTGCCATGGCATCAGCCTAGCTCACAGCAACCTCAAACTCCTGGGCTCAAGCAATGCTACTGCCTCAGCCTCCCAAGTATTTGGGACTACAGGCATGTGCCACCATGCCCAGCTATTTTTTTCTATATATATATTTTTAGCTGTCCACATAATTTCTTTCTATTTTTAGTAGAGATGGGTTCTCGCTTTTGCTCAGGCTGGTGTTGAACTCCTGAGCTCAAACAATCCACCCTCCTCGGCCTCCCAGAGTGCTAGGATTACAGGCGTGAGCCACCATGCCCGGCTTCTTGTACTATCGTTTTTATGTATTTTACTTCTATATATAACCCCAAAAATATAGTCATTTCTGCTTTAAGCACTCAATTATCTTTTAAAGAGATCAAAAATAAGAAAAGTATTTTAGGCCAGGCGAGGTGGCTCATGCCTGTAATCCTAGCACTCTGGGAGGCCGAGGTGGGAGGATTGCTTGAGGTCAGGAGTTTGAGACCAGCCTGAGCAAGAGCAAGACCTTGTCTCTACTAAAAATAGAAATAAATTATCTGGACAAGTAAAAATATATATAGAAAAAATTAGCCAGGCATGGTGGCGGATGCCTGTAGCCCCAGCTACTTGGGAGGCTGAGGCAGAAGGATTGCTTGAGCCCAGGAGTTTGAGGTTGCTGTGAGCTAGGCTGACGCCACGGCACTCTAGCCCAGACAACAGAGCAGGACTCTGTCTCAAAAAAAAAAAAGTATTTTATATGTACTCAGATATTTGTTATATGTTCTGTTATTTATTCCTTTGTTTATATCCAAATTTCCATGTCAATTTAATTTCCTTTGGATATATACCCATAAGTAAGATTTGTGGACCATAAAATAGTTCTATTTTTAATTATTTGTGGCCCCTCCATATGGTTTTCTATAATGACTATAACAATTTACATTCCCACCAGTAGTACACAAGGGTTCCCTTTTCTCCACATCCTTGCAAACACTTGCTATCTTTTGTCTTTCTGATAACTGCCATTCTAACAGGTATGAGGTGGTATCTTACTGTGGTTTTGTTTGGATTTCTCTGATGATTAGTGAAGTTGAGCAACTTTTTCATATACCTCTTGGCTATTTGTATACCTGCTTCTATCTGTTCAGGTCTTTTGTCTGTTCAGGTCTTTTGCCCATTTTAATATCAGGTTGTTTTTTTGCTATTCAGCTGCATGACTTCCTTATATATTTTGGATATTGATGCTTTCTCAGACATATGGTTTGCAGATATTTTTTCCCATTCCATGGATTGCCTTTTCATTCTGTTGATTGTTTTCTTTGCTATGCAGACATTTTTGATTTGATGCAATCCCATTTGTCTATTTTTGCTTTTGTTATTTTTGCTTTTGATATCAAAATCATTGCCCAGACCAATGCCAAGAAGCTTTTCCCCTATGTTTTCTTCTAGTAGTTTTATGGTTTCATGTTTTATTCAAGTTTTTAATCCATTTTGAGTTGATTTTTATATATGGTGAGAAATAAGATCCCAATTTAATTCTTCTGCATGCAGATATCCATTTATTGAAGAAACTGTCATTTCTCCATTGTGTGTTCTTGACACTTTGTGAAAGACCAGTTGAACATAGATGCATGGATTTATTTCTAGGCTCTCTATTCTGTTCTATTGGTCTATATGTCTATTTTTATGCCAGTGCCATATTGTTTAGATTATTGTTACTTTGTAATATATTTTGAAATCAGGGAGTGTGATGCCTCCAGCTTTGTTCTTCTTCCTCAAGATTGCTTGACTATTCAGGGTTTTTGTGGTTCCACATGAATTTTAGGATTTTTTCCCTATTTCAATAAAGAATATTTATTGGTATTTTGATAGAGATTGCACTGAATTTGTAGATCACTTTGGGTAGTATGGACATTTTAACAATATTAATTCTTTTAATCCATGAACACAGGATATCTTCCCATTTATCTGTGTCATCAATGTCTTATAATTTTCAGTTTACACATCTTTCACCTCTTTGGTTAAGCTTATTCCTAAGCATTTTATTGTTTTTGTTGTATTGTGAATAAGATTGTCTTCTTAATTTCTTTTCTGGATACTTCATTGTGTATAAAAACGTGATTGTTTTTCACATGTTGATTTTGTATCCTACAACTGTACTGAATTTGTTTATTAGTTCTAACACTTCTTGTTGTTGAGTCTTTAGGGCTTTCAATATATAAGATTATGTTATCTGCAAATACAGATAATTTTACTTCTTTCTTTCTGACCTGGATGCTTTTTATTTCTTTTTCTTGTTTAATTGTTCTAAGACTTCTAGTAGGATGTTGAAAAAAGTGGCAAGAGTGGGGATTCTTGTACTGGATCTTTGTACTGAAAACTGAAAAAAATTTTCCATTTTCCCCATTGATTATAATGTTAGCTGTGGGCTTTTCATATACGGGCCTTTATTATGTTGAAGCCAGTTTCTTCTATACCTATTTTGTTGAAAGTTTTAATTATAAATGGATGTTGAACTTTTCAAATGCTTTTTCTGCATCTATTGAGATGGTCATATAGGTGTTTCCCTTTCATATTGTTAATGTATTGTATCACATTGATGGATTTGCAAATGTTAAACTATCCTTGCATCCCAGAGGTAAATCCCACTTGATCATGGTGTATGGTCTTTTTAATGTACTCTTGAGTTTGGTTTGCTAGTATTTTCTTTTTGCATCTATGTTCATCAGACATATTGGGCTGTAGTTTTCTTTTCTTGTATTATCTTTACCTGGTTTTGCTATCAAGGTCATGCTGGCTTCATAGAATGAGTTTGAGAGTATTACCTATTCTATTTTTTGGAAGAGTTTAAGATGGATTGGTATTAATTCTTCTTTGGTAGAATTCGTTCATGAAGCCATCTGGTCCTGGGCTTTTCTTTATTGAGATATTTTTTAAATTACTGATTCAATCTCTTTATTTGTTATTGGTCTGTTTAAAATTTCTATTTTTTTCTTGATTCAGTTTTGGTAGGTTGTATCTTTCTAGGAATTTGTCTATATCATCTAGGTTATTCAGTTTTGGGACATATAACTGTTCAAGTTAGTCCCTTATGACCCTTTTTGTTTCTGAGGCATCCATTGTAACGTCCCCTCTTTCATTTCTGATTTTATTTATTTTAATCTTCTCTTTGTTTTTATTAGTTAATCTAGATAAAGTTTTGTTATTTTTGTTTATATTTTTGGCAAACCAACTCTGTTGATTTTTTTCTATTTTTAAAAATTCTCTGTGATTTATTTCTGTTCTAATTTTTGTTATTTTAGTTCTTCTGAAAACTTTGGGTTCAGTTTGTTGTTCTTTTTCTAGGTCTTTGAGGTATAAAATTAGGTTTTTTATTTGAGATTTTTTTTTCAGACAGGGTCTTGTTCTGTCTCCCAGGCTAGAGTGTAGTGGCATCATCATAGCTCACTGCAACCTGAAACTCCTGGGCTCAAGGGATCCTCCTGCCTCAGCCTCCTGAGTAGCTGGGACTACAGGCGTGTGCCACCGTGCCTGGATAATTTTTCTATTTTTTGTAGAAACAGGGTCTCACTCTTGCTTAGGCTGGTCTTGAACTCCTGGCCTCAAGTAATCCTCGTGCCTCAGCCTCTCAAAGTGCTAGGATTACAGGCATGAGCCACTGTGCCTGGCCCAGTCTTCTTTTTTAATGTGGGTATTTCTTATTATTAACTTCTCTCTTAGTACTGCCCTTGCTACATCTCATAGTTTTTGGTATGTTAGGTTTTCATTTTTATTTGACTCCAGATACTTTTATTATAAAATTCCTTTTTGATTTCTTTTTCGACCAAATGGTTGCTCAAGAGTGTGATGTTTAATTTCAAAATATTTGTAAGTTTTCCAGTTTTCTTGCTGTTACTGATTTCTAATTTCATTCCATTGTAGTCTGAAAAGATACTTGGAATAATTTCAGTCTTTTTAAATTTGTTAAGACCTGTTTTGTGACCTGTAATCTATCCCAGAGAATGTTCCATGTGCACTTGAGAAGGATGTGTATTCTGCTTTTGGTGTGGAAAGTTCTGTGTATGTCTGGTAGGTCCATTTGGTTTATAGAGTTAAATATGTTGTTTCTTTACTGATTTTCTGTCTGTATGTTTTATCCATAATTATAAAGGGGAATTGAAGTCTCCCACTGTTACTGTATTGCTGTCGATTTCTGTCTTCAGACCTGACAATATTTGTTTTATATGTTGAGGTGCTCTAGTGTTGGTTGTGTATATATTTATAATTGTTACATCTTCTTGTTGAGTTGGCACTTTTATCATTATATAATGACCTTTTTTGTCTCAAAAGACTGGTTTAGACTTAAAATCTATTGTGTGTGATATAAATATAACCATTCTTACTTTCTTTTGGCTACCATTGGCATGAAATATCTTTTTCCATCCCTTCACATTCAGCCTACATGTGCCTTTAAATCTGAAGTGAATCTTTTGTGGACAGCATATTGCTGGATCTTGTTTTTTTTTTTTTTTAAATTCATTCAGCCAATCTATGACTTTTGATTAGTGAATTTAACTGATTTAGATTTAAGGTAATTATTGATAAGTGAGGACTTACTCTTGTCATTTTGTAAATTGTTTTGATCTATTTTGTAGTTGTTTTGTCTCTCTTTTCCTTTTTTGCTGTCTTCTTTTGTTATTTGATGATTTTTGTAGTAATTAGCTTTGATTCTTTTCTCTTTATCTTTTGTGTATCTATTATAGATTTTTTTATTTGTGGTTACCTCAAGGATTGCATAAAATATCTTTAGTTATACCCTTCTATTTAAGTTTATGACAATTAATTTTCATCACATACAAAAACACTACAGTTTTACTCCCCCCACACACACTCTTGTAGTCAATCTGCCTCTTTTTATATTATGTATCCATTAACAAATTTTTATCTTTTAACCTTTATAGTAAGATTAAAAGTAAATTACATACCACCATTACAATGTTACATTAATCTGTATATGTCTATATATTATTTTACTTCACCAGTGAGATTTATGCTTTTATATTGCTGGTTTAGTGTGTTTCCATTTCAATTTGAAGAATTCCCCTAAGCATTTTTTGTAAGGCAGGTTTGGTGGTGATAAACTCCCTCAGTTTTTGTTTTTATTGGAATGACTTTATCTTGTCCTCATTTTTAAAGAATAAATTTGTCAGGTATAGCATTCTTGAATAGCAGTTGTTTTTGTCTTTTAGTACTTTGAATATATCATCTCACTCTCTCTTGGCTTGCAAGATTTCTGTTGAGAAATATGCTGACAGTCTTATGGGAGAGTCCCTTGTATGTAATAAGTTGCTTTTCTCTTCCTGCTTTCAAAAATCTCTTTTTGTCCTTTACTTTAGAAAACTTGTTTATAATGTGTCTTGATGAAGATCTATTGATGTTCAGCCTATTAGAATTCTCTGGGCATCATGGATCTGGATGTTCATTTTCCTCACAAGATTTGGGAAGTTTTCTGCCATTATTTCTTTAAATAAGATTTCTGATCCTTTCCTTTCTTCTACTCCTTCTGAGACCCCCATGATGCATACATTATTTTACTTGATAGTGTCTTATAAGTTACATAGGCTTTCTTCACTCTTTTTTGTTTTTTTCTTTTTGCTTCTCTGACAATAATTTCAAACAATCTGTTTTTGAATTCACTGATTCTTTCTTCTGCTTGACCAAGTGGGCTGTTGAAGCTCTCTATTGAATTTTCCAATTCAGTCATTGTAATTGTCAGTTGTAGCATTTCCATTTGCTTCTTTTTTGTGATTTCTATCTCTTTTTTGAACATCTAATTTTGTTCAAGTATTGTTTTCCTCATTTTGTTTAGTTATCTGTGGTCTCTTGTAGCTCATTGAACTTCTTTAAGATGATTATTTTGAATTCATTGTCAGTTTGTAGATCTCCATTTCTTTAGCGTTGGTTACTGGAAAATTATTGTATTCCTTTGGTGGTGTTATCTTTCCTTTATTTATTGTGTTTCTTATAGCTTTTTATTGATGTCTGCACATTTGAGGAAGCAGTCACCTCTTTCAGACATTATGAACTAGTTTTTGCAGGGAAAGAACTTTACTTGAGTGGGCTTGAGGGTGCTGGCTGGGTGGATGCAGCAATCTTGGCTCAAGGGAGGGTGCAACGGCATAAATGGCATAGTCTCCATGCAGTTCCATCAGCTGAGGTCAGTGTCAGCAAAGATTGTGTGGGTCCTCAGTGGCCAAGGCTGTGAGTGTCTGGGAAAGTAGCAGAAGCTGTTAGGTCCTCAGAGGCAAAGGCCACTGGGGTCCTCTTGTTCTTTTGTTTTTTTTAAGGGGGAGCACCTGTTGCTCTGTGGTCCAGGGCACAAGTATGCCTGCTGTGGTGATGGCTGCAGGGTTTTAGGTACAGGCATGCCCACTGAGGCAGGGGCATCAGTTTCTGAGGCATGGATGCTCATGAACCCTATGGGCTGGGGTCTGGAGCAAAGGTATGTGTGGAGCAAAGGTGGCTTTGGGATCCAGGCATGCATGGTTGTAGGCAGAGGGAGGAAGGGTGACAGCTCTAGCCTAGGGTATCCCTGTGTGAGGCCACTAGATTAATATTACTATATTAGAGACAGAAACGATTTCAGTAGTTTTGCAAGGCTTTACCCTGAAGGAATATGTGAATGTGTTAGTTTGCATATCAAAAGCTGCCTAACCTCAGGAGAGCGGTCTTAATGGTCAGTAGCAGCTGCTTTCCAAGGTGACCCTGCAGTCTCAGGCCTGTGGTTTCCACCTGCTTTGAAAGACAAAGCAGGTTTGCATGAAGCCATGGGATGGGGAGCTGATGAAAGAAGTGACCGGCTGAGAGACAGACACCTGTGGCTAAAAGCAATTAGCCCAAGGGACAGCTTTTGCTAGACTTCTGAAGACCTGTCTCAACTCACAATAACTAGATAAAATATGGAGCCACTATGTCTCTGTTTAACTTTTCTGCTAAAGTGATAGTTTTATCTTTTTATCTTAGAACTTAAGTTTGTTCTAGAAAGATTTTGTAACCGTTTGTTCACATATATAGAGTTAATTAGGGGATCTATAGAAACCTTGTGGGAGACTTTGAACCTAAAATGAACTATCTGTTATTATGTAAATCTGTTACCCCTGGCAACCGATCACTGTACCCATAAATACTGATGTGAAATTTGAGTCCTGTCCCTGAAATTTATGAGAATGTTTTGGGGCCCCCTGAGGACCTCTACTTTTTCTATTTTCATAAATCTATTCTTTATAAACTGTATTTTTGCCTCTGGGTATTGTTTTATTTCTATTTTCTATTATTTTCTCATCCTTTGCAACGACCCCTGCCTGAGGGACCCGATTCTTCGCTGGGAGCACAGCTAACTCCCCACATCCCTGCATTGACTTCTTCTCCAAGGAGGTACAGTGGCCTTTCCTTTTCTGGGGAATCCATGGCACCTGCAATGGTTGTTGCGGTCCTCAGTGCTAAAGGTTGCTGGGGACAGCAGAGCAGGCCACAGAGGACTGCTGTGGTACCTGCCATGTGGCTGATACTGATAGTTCCTGCCCTTCCTCTGTTGCTCTCTAAGGGCTATCTCCTATGAAGACATGTAAGATGGCAGGAGTTTTGCAGGGCTTTTCCCTGAAGGAATATGTGAACGTGTTCACATACCAAAAGCTGCCTTGCCTCAGGAGGGTGTCTCACAGATGAGTGGCAACACTTTCCAAGGTGACACTGTGTCTCTCAGACCTGTTGGCTATGCCAGTTTCTGTATGACAAAGCTTGGCATAAGGCCACGGGATGAGAAATGATCAAAGAGTGCCCGCCCAACAGAGACAGACACCTGCGGCTAAAAGCAATTAGCCTAAGGGACAGTTCCTGCTTCACTCCTGACTACCTGTCTCAATCCACAAAAACTAGATAAAGAAATATAGAGCCATTATATTTCTGTTTAGCCTTTCTGCTAAGTGATAGTTTTATCTTAGAACTTAGAAGTTTGTCTTAGAAAGATTTTGTAACTGTTTGCTCACGTAGATACAGTTAATTAAGGGATCTCTAGAAGCTTTTGGGGAGACTTTTAACCTAAAATGAACTACCTATTATTATGTAAATCTGTTACCTCTGGCAACCGATCGCTGTACCCATAAATACTGATGTGAAACTTCACTCGGGGCCTCACAGCTCACGGAAATACTGGGGGTCTCCCGATTTCCCCAACTTTAATAAAATCTATACTTTATAAAACTGTACTTTCGTCTCTGTGTATTCTTTTATTTCTATATTCTATTATTTTCTATTATTTGCTTATCCCTTGCAATGACCCCTGCCAAAGGGACTGGATTTTTTGCTGGGAGCATAGCTAACTCCCTGCATTCTTCTATGTTCTCCGCCATCTCCAGATGTCTCAGCTATGCCGATCTTCCCAGTAACCCAGGTGGGGTAAAAATGAAGCAGGTCCTTCAGGCAGTGCTCCAAAGGCTGAGAAAGCTGGGTACGTACTCTGTTCTCCTTTTCCCCTTTTCCTTGTGAGGATTTCCCTCTCAGCATGAGCTGTGTCACCTTGGGGGATGGGCTAATGCAGGCAAAATGAAACTGTTCTTCCTACCCTCTTTGTGCATTATATTCTCTCCCCCGCCCCCACTACTGTGTTGCCACACCTTCTTAACTGGATTCCTGAGCACTCCCAGAACTTTTTTCTCATGGATAGCTGCCTAACTGTTGTTTTATGTGGAACAACAAAGGCTGAGATCTCCTACTCTGCCATCTTGCTGATGTCATGCAAATCTTCCTGAGGTAGTAACAAACAGTATCGAAGCCACACCTTTGATTTGATCTTTATCCTCAGGGAATTATTTCTTACTTGAAAATTTTTGCAAGATGGAGAACTAGTTTTACTTTTCATCCCAGCAAGTCCTGCCTTCTCTATATTTCCTCTAAAGTGTGCTTTTAAACTCAATTTAGCTAATTTCTTATTTTCTGTATTTTGTCATGTATAGCTTGAAGATAATTGACACTTTCAACATTCTGCCTTGAAACCTTCTTCATCAAATCTTAAATTTTGTTGGATGCTTTTTCCATCTTTCAAGTTAGTACAAGAGATACAATTGCCAATTATTGAGCTTCTGCATAACACAGGTCCCACTTTTCCTGCTGCTATATAGCAGTTTTCTCATTGCATCGTTTCCATTGACAGTTTGCTTGCCATTTTTTCAAGTTTCATTCTGAGTTTCTTTACTACATTTCCAGCTTCTGTCAAGCCAGTGCCACATATTTTGGATTTTTGTTATGACAGCATAACACTTCTGGTACCAACTTATGTATCTGCCATTCATTGCTGCATAACAAACACCCCAAAATTTAATCACTTCCAGCAGCAACCACTGTATTTTGATGACACTTCTGTAGGTCAGCACTTTTAGCTGAGTGTTCTTTCTGGTCTGGGCTACACTCAGCTGTTCTCAGTGAGCTTACCCATATGTCTGGGTCTTAGCTATGATGCCTGAGATGTCTTGGATGTCAGGGATATCTGGAGCCTTTGTTCACATAGTCTCTTACCTCCCAGCAGGCCAGTCTGAACTTGTTGCTATGGTAGTGGAAGCAATACCAGCAGCAAGAAAGCAATTCCCAATGCACAAGCTTTTCATGTTTTTGCTTCCATCACATATGCTATTGTTCTATTAGCCAAAGAAAGTCACAAGGCCAAAGAAAATGAATACAGGGAGGGGAAATATAGTGGTTGTGTCTGAACAATCTACCATAAAACATATTTTTCGTTTGTTTTAATACATAATCTGTAGGATAATCCTTTGAAACTATGTGAATATCTTGTTTCATAACTTTTTATCTGGTGGTTTTAACATCCATTAATAATCCCTGACTATATTGATGATTACACTGGGAGTTATAAAGTGGTGATTTTCTACTTCATCATTCCTTCTACATTTATTAGCTGGCATTCAGCAAAGGAAAATCCTTCCTTTTCCTCTCCTTTCTGTATCTCTTTTTGTGATTATTTCTATGTGCTCATGGATTTTTAAAGTTCAATGGGTTATAATCCATATGTTTCATTTTCTTTCTTTTTTCCTTTGTTGTTTCCGGAATTGTCTCAAATTTGGCTAGCGGGATCTCCTTCAAACTAAATTCTATGTCCTTTTGACATGAGCTCATTATCTTTTGAACTCTTCCTTCTTTTTGGAACAAGATGTTCATATTTCATGTTTATCTCGGACTTACCCTGCCCCAGGCCTTGGGATCAGCCAGAGGATTTCTAATTTCTTTAATGGGCAGTGGTATTTAGAAACCAAGAACTTGTCAATAGAAAAGAACCCAAACTCTGTAAAATAATGTAAAGAGGTTTATTCTGAGCCAAGTATGTGCAGCCACGGTCTGGAGAGCCAGGCCCAAGAAGCCTTGAGCAAGTGATCTTGCCGTGGCTGGGTTATAGTTTGGTTTTATACATTTCAGGGAGACAGGAATTAAACATAAAGCCATAAATCAATACATGGAAGATGTACATTGGTTTGGCCTAAAAAGGTGGGACATCTTGAAGCAGGGGATTACATGTTTTGGTGGTTTAAAGATTCTTTGATTTGTAATTGGTTAAAGAAGTGAAGCTTTGTCTAAAGGCTTGGAATATTTTAAGTTAAGGAAGTCCATTAATTAGAAACAAGCCACAAGACATAGACTCAGACTCAAGGTATCTGCTAAATAAATTGAGGACCTGCAGGTGTGGTTTAAGCTTTGTCTTGCGTAGCCTTCAGCCTGTTAATAAGGTATAAATGACATCTCCAAGAAGGGAGGGGGCACGATGAGGCACGTCTGACCTCACTTCTGGCCAGCAACTCAGCTTTAGGGTATTTCTGGGGTCCCCTTGGCCAAGAGGGGTCTATTCAGTCAGCTGGAGGGGCTTAAGATTTTATTTTTGTTCACAAACTAGGCATTAGATATATTCAGTATTCTGGAGTGTTGCTGTTTTTAGACTCTTCCTGTGGATGAAGCTGGGAAATTCACAGACACAATCATGAATTTATACTGATACCATCAACTTAAAGCTGTCACTCAGGATTCTCCTTCACTTTTTCCTATTTTATATCCAGATACATGAGAAAGTTTAGTTTGTGGTAAAGATAGTACTTCAGCTCAGTGAGGAAAATATGGTTCATTCGATACATTACTTGGGACATTTTGTTATCAGTTTTAAAGCAAACAAATCCTCACTTAACACTAAACAAATTCTAAATTGGTTAAAGAGCTGAGAAAACAGTATGAAAATATTAGAAAAAATTTTAGAGGAAAATAGCATATAATCTTCAGGAAGGAAAGACTTTCTTCAGAAAGATAAACCCCAGAAGTCATAAAGGAAAGGCTGACAGGTTTGGCCATGAACAACCCTGCACAATATTCTCATGCACAAGTGCAAGAAGTGCAGTCACTAGGTCACACTCCTTGTGATTTCCAATTTTGAGAGATAATGCCACATTGTATTCCAAATAGGAAGTGCATAATTAAATTTAAAAAATAACAATACCAGGTAACTAGCTGTCTCCCTGAAGGTCTCAAAAGAAGGTCAGAGACCAGGGGCCCGATTCCAGACTACTGCTTTAAAATGCTGTGGAGCAAGATCCACACGTGAACAGGCGGGAGGAGGAAGAGTATCCAGCAGAATTAGTGAACTGCCTTCTGGGATTGCTGAAGTCTCACACCTGTTCCAGGCCTTGGTCATCGCTCAGGCTTCCCTGGGAAGGGCAAGGCATAGATAGGGTCTGTCATGGGCACGTGGGGGACTGAAGCGCAGCACAGGACTAGAGATGCTGACCGCATCTCAGAGAATGAATGATAGAATTCTCCCTTTATGACTGTGCCTGGGTCAGCCCTGGGCTGAAGTAGCGT
Organism: Lemur catta; assembly: GCF_020740605.2. Lineage (NCBI taxonomy): Eukaryota > Metazoa > Chordata > Mammalia > Primates > Lemuridae > Lemur > Lemur catta. The sequence goes on along the minus strand of NC_059128.1, from coordinate 121,729,551 downwards.
GATGGGGCCTTGGAAGCACATGCCAACATGCACCTATGGCTCAAGAGTCTAAGGGACACATGGTGGTTCCTCAAGAGATTAAACATAGACATATTTACCATTTATAATACCATTTGATCCAGCAATTTCACTTCTGGGTAGGTACACAAAAGAATCGAAAGCAGTGACCTGAACTGATATTTGTATACCAATATTCATAGTAGCATTATTCAGAATAATCAAAAGACAAGATAGACTAATGGCCAACAAACGTATGAACAAATGCTCAATGTCTCTAATCATCAGGGAAATGCAAATCAAAACCACAGTGAAATATCATTTAACTCCAGTGAGAATGGCTTCTGTCAAAAAGTCCCAAATGTTGGTGTGGATGCAGAGAGATAGGAACAATCATACACTGCTGGTGGGACTGCAAACTAGTGCAACCTCTGTGGAAAGGAGTACGGAGATTCCTCAAAGAACTGAAAGAACTACTATTTGATCCAGAAATCCCACTACTGGATATTTACCCAAAGGAAAAAAAGACATTCTATACAAAAGACACCTGCACTCCAATGTTCATAGCAGCACAATTCATAATTGCAAAGATATGGAAACAACCCAAGTGCCCATCAATACATGAGAGGATTAATAAAATTGTGGTATATGTATACCATGGAGTACTACTCAGCCATAAAAAGATGAGCTAGTTAATACCTCTTGTATTATTCTGGATGGAACTGGTGACCATTCTTCTAAGTGAAGTATCACAAGAATGGAAAAACAAGCACCACATGTACTCACCAATAAATTGGAACTAATTGATCAACACTTATGTGCACATATGGAAACAATATTCATTGGAAATCAAGTGGGTGGAAGGGGAGTGGAGGGGATGGGTAAATTCACACCTAATGGGTACAATACACACTATCTGGGGGATGGACACACTTATAACTTTGACTCAAATGGTACAAAAGCAAATTATGTCACCAAAATGTGTGTACCCTGTAATATTCTGAAAATAAAAAAAAAGAATGAGATTCGGATACACGGTATAACATGGATGAACCTCAAAGACATTACACTAAGTGAAATAAGCCAAACACAGAAGGACAAGTATTGTATGATTCCTTTTATATGATGCTATGGACTAAATTGTGTCCCTTCTAACCCTCCAAATTTATATGTTGAAGCTCCAACCCCCAATGTGACTGTACTTGTAGATAGGGCCTTTACAGAGGATATTAAGGTTAAATGAGTCATAAGGGTGTGGCTCTGATTCAGTAGGCTTAGTGTCCTTATACGACGTCGGAGAGCTCCCCGCCCCCTACTACCGTCATGAGGACACTGAGAGGCAGCAGTCTGCAGCCAGGAAGAAACCCACCTGAAACCTGCGCGTCCACCTGAAACCCACCATGTGCTGCCACCCTGCTCTCAGACTTCCAGCCTCCAGAAAATAAATGTCTGCTGTTGAAGCCACCCAGTCTGTGGTGTTCTGTTTGGCAGCCCAAGTTAAGATATATGAGGTACCTAGAATAGTTAGAGTCATAAAGACAGAAAGTAGAGGCCGGGCGCGGTGGCTCACATCCATAATCCTAGCTCTCTGGGAGGCTGAGGCAGGAAGGTCCCTTAAGCTCAGGAGCTCGAGACCAGCCTGAGCGAGAGCGAGACCTCATCTCATTTAAAAAAAGGAAAGGAAAGTAGAATAGTGGTTGGGGTACTGGGGAGTTATTGTTTAGTAGGTATAGAGTTTCAGTTTAAGATGAGACATTCTGAAGGTGGATAGTGGTGCACAACAGTGTGAATGTGCTTAATGCACTGGAAAATGACAAATTTTAGGTTATGTATATTTTATTACAATTAAAAATATTAAATTTAAAAATAGAAGAAAAAACTGGAAAAATAAAACCCAAAAAATAGTCAAAGGGGCATCTTATTGTCTTCCTGAAACCCTGGTCTGTGTGCTTATCCTAGGGCAAGGTGCCACCTTTCCTGTCACCCGGAATGGGCATGCCAAAAATGTCCTTCTGCCAGGGCCTGGGGAATGCACACGGCTCAGCAGATAACAAACTGGGGAACATTTTTAGTTCTGTCTGAATGAGCTCTAGAGCTCTGCTGTCACTGAATTTAAAAGTCTTTTCCCCCAAGAGTGAAAAAAAAAAAAAAAAACCATTGAGAAGAAAAAAATGTTTGCAGCTGGAGCCTGAATTAGCAGTTTTGTCTCCTGAGACTGGAAAACACCTGATCCCAGAAGACTTTCTATTGAATTTTATACAGCTTTCAAAAATAGACTAATTCTTAGTTGACTGGCAAGATTTAGTTATGTTTGGCTGTCTCCCACAGTGTTATCTAAACTTGAGCAATCACACGATATTTATTTTTTAGCAGGGAGGGGGGTAAACAAAATTACTGTCATATCTTTCCTAGATCAAGTTGTGGTTTTGATAAGTCAGGACACTTAGACCAGAGAATAGCCGGAAGCAGGATGCACATCTGCCAGGGCTTCAGCCCAGAGTCCCGGGCCCTGAGGCTTAGCACATGCTCAGAGCTTGTCAGCAACCCAGAATCTTCAGCTCCACCCCAGATGCACCGAATCCAAACCTGCGTTTTAACAAAATCCCTGGGAATATTCGCTACAGTTTGAGAAGTTCTGCCATAGAGCACTGTTGCTCAGAGGGTGGTCTTTCGACTTCCCTCAGCTGAATTGCGTGAATATTTATTAAAAATGCATATTCCTGGGTCTTGCTCAACACCTGTGAAAATCACCCCATATGATTTTTAGGCAAATGAGCTTGAGAAGCATCACTGTAGGTGTCTGTTAAAAAAGTTGCTCTGATGGTGGTGACAGTCACCCCCACCTCCGCAAGCCTCTCCCGTGAGAACCCCAGTTCTGAGAAAGTGAGACTCCTCAGGAGCCGTGGAGGGAGGACCGAGGGAGTGGAGCCTGCTGTGCTAGTGGGTTTGAGGGCCTTTGGCTCTAACTCCTGGTCTGATGAATTTTAAGGACGTGTGTGTCATTCTCGCTTCCTTCTCTCAATCTTACCCCCCACCCCCAATACAATTGGGATTGAGCCAAGAAGAGGAGTCAGGGAAAATAATCTTTGCACATAAATCCGAAGGGCTTGGTGCGGTGCTCACACCTGTAATCCCAGCATTATGGAAGGGTGGGAGGGGAGGATGCCTTGAGGCCAGAAGTTCAAGACCAGCCTGGGCATCAACACAGTGAGACTCCGTCCCTACAAAAATAGAAAAATTAGCCGGGCATGGTAGCTTATGCTTGTAGTCCCAGCTACTCGGGAGGCTGAGGCAGGAGGATCGCTGGAGCCCAGGAGTTGGAGGCTGCAGTGAGCTATGATCATGCCACTGCACTCTGGCCTGGGTGAGAGAGTGAGACCCTGTCTCCAGGGCAAAATAATTCTGAAGGATAAACTCTAAAGTGACATGAAGCTCAGACTTTTCACTGGGCTTACTGGGTAGCCTCATGATGTGTCATCACGACTAGGTGTGGCTGTACTCTTTCCTCCTCCAGTTTGATACAATAGCGCTAATGAAGTGGCAGCTTCTGCCCCCTCAGAGGGTTGCTTTGAATAGCGAGACGTGTGTGCAATGATGTGGGAAGGGCCTGGGAAGATTCTTCACCAGCTCGCAGTTGTGCCGGAGATGTCCCCATTTGAGCACCACTTCTCCAAGTTTCACATCGGGCTGGGAGCTGTTTCAACAGACCCTGCAAAGCGGATTTGTTGGTTCGGGTCTTTCTGACTCAGGCATCCAGTTGAGGGGATAATCCTATTGGCCACAGGTAAAGTCCCCGAGCCTGGGCAGAGAGGAGCTTGCAACATTGGGATGCAGGGGACACGGACACCAGTGACAAACGCCACTGTCTTCCCGGGTGCTGAAGATCAACGTTGGCAGGCTGAGATGAAAGCACATAAGGGAGCCCTGTCCGCTCTACCCCACTGCCCCACCTACCTGCGGGGCTGGGATGAAGGTAACCAGAAGTTCACTGAACTGGCTGCCAGAGCTGGAAGGGACAGTGCATGCAGAGTGTCTGCCCTGCCCGCTCACTTCACAGCCCGAGTCCCTGAGACACCCAGGCAACCTCAAGGGACCACTGAGTGGTGTGAATTGGCAAGGGGTGACCAGACTGTGCCTCTGGCTCACAGTGCAGTGCTGTCTTGGTGCCTCCTTGAGGCAGGAAGCCAGAAAACAGGGTCTACAAGGGCTGAATGCTAGTCTTGCATATGATGGTAAATTTTGCATTCACACCAGATGGCAGGCAGCCTGCTAACTAAGAGAATGGGCTTTGGCGTCAGATAGATGTGGGTTCAAATCTGACCTACTTATTTGCTCACAGGACATTGGGCAAGTGATGATTCTGAGTTTCAGTTCCCACTTCAGTAAAATGGGGATAACACTATCTGGACGGTGTTGTTGTTGGAAGGGTTAATGAGGTAACGTGAGTACAGTCTACTTGCTCAAATTTCAGTGAGCCTATGAATCCTCTGGGAGTCTTGTTAAACTACAGATTCCAGATTTGTATTCTTTGTATTTGTGTTGCTGAGAATCTGCATTTATTTTCATTTTTTTAGAGACAGGATCTCTCTCTGTTGCCCAGGCTGGAGTGCAGTGGCACAACCATAGCTCACTGCAGCCTCAAACTCCTGGGCTCAAGTGAGCCTCCTGCCTCAGCCTCCTGAGCAGCTGGGACTAGAGGCGTGAGCCACCATGTTTGGCTAATTTTTTAAAAAAATTTTTAGGGATGAGGTCTTGCTATGTTGCCCAGGCTGGTCTCGAACTTCGGGCCTCAAGCAATCTTCCCACCTTGGCCTCCCAAAGTGCTGGGATTACAGGTGTGAGCCACCTCACCTGGTCAGCATCTGCATTTCTAACAAGCTCCCAGGTACTTACCAAATAAGAGACTTAATTTTTTTTATTTGTAAACTTTAATTTTGAAATATCTTTGTATTTGCAAGAAAGTTGAAAAAAATAGTACAAAGAATTCCCAGAGAGCCTTTGCCCAGCTTCCCCAAACGTTAGCACCTTTTATATCATCACAGGTCAATGATCAAAACAAGGAAATTGGCATTGAAACAATACTATTAAGTAACCTTCAGACATTTTTCTAATTTCATCAATTTTCCCACTCATCTCCTTTTCTGGGACCAGGATCACACATGCTTAATAGTCCTGTCTTCTTGGTCTCCTTTGAGCTGGGACAGATGACACGAGAGACTTTTAATGGAGACAGTTTTAACAACGACAACCCACTTGAATTCCTTACACTTTGAATTCAAGTGTTTCTCAAACCGTGTTCTAAGACTCACCTGAGAGCTTGTTTTACAGGTTCGCTCCCCGAGAACCGGATGCTGTAGGGTTTGGGTGGTCTCAGGGAGTACGTATTTTTAGCAGAATGGCAAGTGATTCTGACGCAGGTGGTCGGAGGACCCCACTTGGAGAAACAACGCCCCAAAGCGGCCGGCACAGTCAGTGAGCTCTTGCTGTGTGATCTCCCCGTATACGAGGACAAACTGTCTCTGTTTCTTAAAAACACTTTGTTAACGCTGGGCATCCGCGCGGTGACATCGCTGGAGGCGTCGTGTGTAGACCCGCTCCCCGGTCCCTGCGTCCTCTCCTGACAAGCCCGAGCGCGCCGCGCCGCTCGCCCCCGGGCTGTGCGGTCTCTGTGTGCCACGCGCCGCGAGGGGGCGCCCGGGACGCGTCGCCGCACGCCTGTGGGGAAACAGTCCCAGCACGTTTCGTCAGCCCGTCACCACCGGCGGCCTCGGAGAGCCGGGTATTTATTTATCCCCTTGACGTTGGGTTAAGTTCCAGAAGCGCCGACTCCGGCCTCTCCCCGTCGCTAAGTGCCGGCGGGAGCGTGCGCGCTCGGACCCGGCTGGGGACTGCGCGGCCGCGAACACCTCGAGCGCAGAGCTGTAGGCTTGACACACCCTCCGCACCAGGACTGGGCGATCCTTTGTGTTTCCCTGCCCGAGCCTCTTGCTCCAAAAGAAAACAAAGAACAGAAACGACCCTCCATGTGGTCATCAGAGCCCGCCCTCCATGCTCCGAGTGCCACCGAGGCATTTGGAACAGCAGGGCCCTTTAGCTCCTTAGTGTCCTGTTTGATGGCAGAGAGGGCCGAAATCGAAATCTATGTGGTGTGCTGGTAAGTGTTTTAACCACCAGCTCTCCAAATAAACTACTTGTTTTTGGTGTGAACTGATTTCCGAGGGGTCAGTGGTCCCCTCCTGGCTGGTTTCGCACCGGCAGCGTTGGCAGCACTGGCCGGACGGAAGGAGGCACCTACCACGGAAATACTAGATGTTACTATAATAAATATAGTAAAATAGTACCAGGAAGTGACATCTTTTGAGTGTTTATTATCTTTGGGTATTAAAAATGTGTTTAATGTGTTAAAATATCATAACATTTAATCTTTACCAATTTTAAGTGTATGGTTCAGTAGAAGTTTATTCACGTTGGTGTGCAACCAATATCCAGAACTCTTCATCTTGGGAAGCACAATCTCTATAGCTATTAACTCCCTGTCTCCCCTTCCCTTAGTCTCTTGGTGACCACCTTTCTGTTTCTATGAGTTTGACTATTAGTATTTTAGATACCAAATATAAGGGGAATCATACATTGTCTTTCTTGTGACTATTTTATTTAACTTAGCATAATGTCCTCAAGGTTCATCCACGTTGTAGCATATGATAGGACTTCCTTCCTTTTTTAGGTTGTATATTAATAATATTCCATTGTGTGGAATTTGGCTGTATGGAATTCCATTGTATGGAATATTAGGTTGAATATTAATAATATTCCACTGTATGTATATACTACATTTTGTTGATGGACGATTGCTTTGCTTCTCCCTCTTGGTTATTGTAATAATGCACATAGGTGTACCTAATGATGAACATAGGTGTACAAATATCTCTTCAAGACCCTGCTCTCAATTCTTTTATATACCCAGAAGTGGAATCCTCGGGTCATATGATAATTCTATTTTTAAGTTTTTTGAGTAAACATTGTACTGTTTTCTGTAGCAGCTGCACAATTTGACATTGCCAGCAGCAGTGCTGAAGTGTGCCAATTTTTCCACGTCCTTATCACATCCTTACTTTCTGTGTGTGTGGTTTAATTTGCATTTCTGTAATGATTAGTGGTCTTAAATATCTTCATATGCTTTTGCCATATATTCTTTGAAGAAATGTCTATTCAGGCACTTTGCCCATTTTTTAGTTAGGTCATTAGTTGTTGTTGGTATATTGAGCTATAGGACTTATTTAATATATTGTGGATGTTAACCTTTTACCAGACATATGATATGCAAACATTTTTTTCCCATTCTGTAGGTTGCCTTTTCACTCTATTGTGTCTGACGCATAGAAGTTTTAAATTTTCATGTAGTCCAATTTATTTTTTCTTTTGTTATCTGTACCTTTGGTGCCATATCCAAGAAACCTTGCCAATTCCAAGAAACTTTCCCCTGATGTTTTCTTTTTTTTTTTTTGAGACAGCGTCTCGCTTTGTTGCCCGGGCTAGAGTGAGTGCCGTGGCGTCAGCCTAGCTCACAGCAACCTCAAACTCCTGGGCTTAAGCGATCCTCCTGCCTCAGCCTCCCGAGTAGCTGGGACTACAGGCATGCACCACCATGCCCGGCTAATTTTTGCTATATATATTTTAGTTGGCCAGATAATTTCTTTCTATTTTTTTAGTAGAGACGGGGTCTCGCTCTTGCTCAGGCTGGTCTCAAACTCCTGACCTCAAGCGATCCACCCGCCTCGGCCTCCCAGAGTGCTAGCATTACAGGCCTGAGCCACCGCGCCCGGCCTTGATGTTTTCTTCTAAAAGTTTTACATTAAATAGTTTTCGGTCTTACATTTAGATCTTTCACCCATTTTGAGTTAATTAGTTGAAGAGACTCTTCTTTCCCCATTGAATGGTCTTGGCACCCTTGTCAAAAATCATTGACCATATAGTAAGGGTTTATTTCTGGGTCCTTTATTCTGTTTAGCTGGTCTATATATCTGTCTTAATGCCATTACCACACTGTTTTAATTATTATAACTTTGTAGTAAGTTTTGAAATCAGGAAGTGTGAGCCTTCCAACTTGGTTCTTTTTCAAGATTGTTTTGGCTATTCAAGGTGCCTTGAGTTTTAGGATGAGTTTTTCTATTTCTGCAAAAATTATTATTGGTATTTTGGTGGGGATTGCAGTAAATCTGTAGATCCTTTGGATAGATAGTATTGACATTTTAACAATAGTAAGTTATCCCATCCATGAACATGAGATGTCTTTCCATTTGTTTGTGTATTGTTTAATTTCTTTTAGTAATGTTTTGTAGTTTTTGGTGTATAAATCTTTTATCTCCTTGGTTAAATTTATTCCTAGGTATTTTATTCTTTTTTGTGCAATTACAAATGGAATTGTTTTATTGCTGGTGTATAAAAACACAAGAGGTTTTTGTATGATTTTATATCTTGCAACTTTGCTGAATTTATTATTTCTCACAGTTTTTTGGTAGAGTCTTTAGGGTTTTCTACATATAAGATCATGTTATCTGCAAACAGACAATTTTTCCTTCTTCCGTTCTGATTTGGATCTATTTCTTTCTCTTGCCTAATTTACTCTGACTAGGACTTCCAGTACTATGTTGAATGGAAGTGGTAAAAGTGGCAACCTTGTCTTGTTCCTGCTCCTAGAGGAAAATCTTTGTCTTTCATCATTGAGTATAATGTTAGCTGTGGGGTTTTCATATATGAATTTAATGTAGAGTTTTTGCTCAGAACACGTTGGACACAAAATATAGGTTTTTTACCCCACACCAACAATCAGTTAGTTCTGCAACTCTTTGGACACCAACTGCGTGTCCTATAATTCAATTCTGACACTACCTGAAGTTAACGTAGACCCTCCCACAGGTTAAGGGCTCAGTCCCACAAGACTGCTCCCATTTTAGATACCAATCACAAGTCGCAGGTTGCCAGCTGTTCTTCTGACCTAGTGGGTATAAATATGGGGGTTCCCATGACCCTCTCCTTCAGGTTCAACAATTTGCTAGAACGACTCACAGAACTTAAGACATTGCTTTACTATTACCAATTTATTATAAAAGGTATAGCTTAGGGCCAGGCTCAGTGGCTCACACCTGTAATCCTAGCACTCTGGGCGGCCCAGGCGGGTGGATCATTTGAGCTCAGGAGTTCGAGACCAGCCTGAGCAAGAGCAAGACCCCACCTCTACTAAAAAATAGAAAGAAATTAGCTGGACAACTGAAAATATATAGAAAAAACTAGCCGGGCATGGTAGTACATGCCTGTAGTCCCAGCTACTTGGGAGGCTGAGGCAGGAGGATCGCTTGAGCCCAGAAGTTTGAGGTTGCTGTGAGCTAGGCTGATGCCATGGCACTCTAGCCTGGGCAACAGAGTGAGACTCTGTCAAAAAAAAAAAAATAAAAAAATATATATATAGCTTAGAAGCAGCCAAATGGAGGAGATGCACAGGGCAAGCTCCTCTGTGAGGGTGCTACCCTCTCAGCACCTCACTGTGACCAGCAATCTGGAAGCTCTCTGAGCCCTGTTATTTAGGGGTTTTTAATGGAGGTTCTGTTAAGTAGGCACAATTGACTAAATCATTGGTCACTGGTGATCGAACCCAACCCCCAGCCCTTTCCACTCTCCTCATGTTTGGGGGCCAGGCTGAAAGTTCCAACCCTCTAATCACATGGTTGGTTCCTCTGGCAACCAGCCACCATCCTGAAGCCATTTAGGGGCCCACCAAGTGTCATCTTATTAGCATAGATCCAGGGTTGAAATATGAATAAGGAAAGATGCTTGTCTCATTCCTGTCACTGGGGAAATTCTAAGAGTTTTAGAAGCTCTGTGTCAGGAACCAGGGGCAAAGACCAAATATATATTTCTTATCATACCTTTATTATGTTGAGGTACTTTCCTTCTATTCCTAGTTTGTTGCGTGTTATTGTGAAGGGTGTTGGATTTTTGTCAAATTCTGCATCAGTTGAGATGATTGTGTGGTTTTGTCATACATAGATTGATTTTTGTATGTTGGCCCATCCTTGCATTCCAGCAATAAATCCCATTTGGTTATCTTGTATAATCTTCTTAATGTGCTCCTGAATTCTGCTTGGTAGCATTTTGTTGAGGACATCTGCATCAACATTCACCAGGGATATTGGTCTGTTTTGTTTTCTTGTATTATCTTTTTAATATAGAATTTAACTCTAAGTTTATATAATTAAAAAAAGTGGTTTAACAACCAGTTCATAAAATTCCTGAAAATTTAAGTTGATTCTCATAAGCCAATGTGAGCCAGCTCTAGCCTATACCAGGCTAGACTTTGCATGTCTGTTCTTTTGCATTCTGGGCCACAGTGAACTGAGAGTCATTTAATTTCTCATAGTTATAGGAAGAACAGGAAGTGAAGGGTATATCTGCATTTCTGCATTTCCTCATTCCAAATAAGTATTGACAAACAAGTAAATATAAAACCAGAAAAAATATTAAGCTGTAAATTATCTTCCTAGTCCCCATCTCAACAGTATAAAATTCAGTTCTTTTTAGAGGAAGGCACTGTGTACTTTTTTTTTTTTAATATTGGCCTGAGTACTGTATCTCATTTAATTCTCATAATTTAAATCTCATGATTCTCATTGCATATTTCATTTAATTCTCTCAACAATGAAAAATGTAGGTACACCATTTTTGAGAAGACACTGAATTTTAGAGGTTAAGTAACTCATGCAAAGTCACACCGCGTCAGTGGTACGGACAGGATTTGAACCACAGCTGCCTGACCTCTGCTGTCATGTGATCACACATCTACCTGTCTTCAGTAGTGACTGACATAGTTAATAAATACTTGTTGAACCAATGTGCTATTTGTCTATTCTTCTATTGCTGTTATTTGTGAACGTTTAAAAAATAGCAGGACTCTTTTGTTGAAAGAATTCTTATATAGAACATAAATATGTAATATAAAAAAGATAAAAGCAGATTACTGCTAAGCATTAGTGAGGAGTGTGAAGCCTTGCATACCTGTAACATATTATACATTGTTTTAATATTCAGGAAAGGCCGGGCGCGGTGGCTCATGCCTGTAATCCTAGCACTCTGGGAGGCCGAGGCGGGTGGATCGCTCGAGGTCAGGAGTTCGAGACCAGCCTGAGCAAGAGTGAGATCCCGTCTCTGCTAACAATAGAAAGAAATTATCTGGCCAACTAAAAATATATATAGAAAAAATTAGCCAGGCATGGTGGCGCATGCCTGTAGTCCCAGCTACTCGGGAGGCTGAGGCAGGAGGATCGCTTGAGCCCAGGAGTTTGAAGTTGCTGTGAGCTTGGCTGATGCCACGGCACTTTAGCCTGGGCAAGAGAGTGAGACTGTCTCAAAAAAAAAAAAAAAAAATTGATGAAAAAAACTGCCGAATTTGGAATTCAGAAACAGTTTACATAGATAGTTCTTTTGCAAAAATGAGATTTACAGCTAGGGTAAAAAGTCATATAGTTTGGGAGGTTTTTTTGGTTTCTGCTCATAAAATGGACAAAATCATAACAATGCCAGGGTAACAGACTTAACATTACCAATTTCTTCAGGAACATAATAGGAACAAAATTTATTAAGGAAGCTGTTTAAATCTATTTTCAGGTTTATCCGCAACATAGTGGTAGGTAGGCAAACTACCTTTGGTGTCTGGCAGATAGCAGTTTAAATTCTAGACTGTCAATTATATATGACCTTCAGTGAATCCCGCTTATAATATGGTGACAATCCTAGCATCTACTTAAAAGGGTCATTGTGAGGATTAAACAAGGGAATTATTATGCATAGGGTCTGTTACATTGTAATTAAGTGGTAGTTATTAATTAGACTAGGTGTCAAGGTTCCCTGATGACCTATTTCTGTTTCCCTAAAGTTTTAGTGTTTAAATTGCTCTTTTGTATTAAGTCCTTTACTTCAGACTATTACAACATTGGTAGCGAAGTATATGAAAAAATGGCAAGAAATCTAGAGGCTGAAAACTCAGTTTTGGGTAAATTTTATCTTAAAATGTGCCTAATACTAATTTGTATTTTCTCGGCATCTCAGAGTTGTAGTTAAATAAGATAATTGAGTGCTGCATGGATATTGGTTGTCACTTGCTTGTCACTTAGCAACCCCAATGCAAGACTCATTTCAAATTCCTGATTGGATGTGTGTGATGAGGACTTAATTTTTCCTCAATCCAGTTATGAACTGGCTGTGGACAGTAGGCATACTTGGCAGACTTTGGGGACCCAGGTCTCATGCTATCTGCTGGGTTAATTTCAGAAACTTTAATCCTAATCCTAATCATTCTTGAGTATATTTAAACCAGCAGTTTACAGTTTAAAGTTTTAGTCACATTCACCAGCCACTAGAAGAGGGCAGCTTTTATATATTTTCCCCTCAAAAAATGTAGAACAAACAAAAGCAATTATCCAAATTGGAAGCCTGTCCTCTTGAGACAAGGAGTTCCCTTGAAGGTTAGAATAACTTTAGAATAACTTTAGAATACCCGGTGGTTGCAGATTTGATCCCACTCTCTTGGTGACCTCCCCCAGATTCGTGGCTTTAAGCTTCAACTATGAAGATGACCCTTAAGTTTTGAAACTCGAGCTCAAACCTCTCCTCCAAACTCCAGACTTTTCTATGCAGCTGACTGCTTGACGGCTGTTTGGATGTTAACGTATCTCTCAAACAGTCCCAAATTGAACTTCCTATCTTAAACCTGGCTCCTCCCACAGCGCTTTCCAACTGTGGTCAGTGCTCAGGGCAAACACTTTGACGTCATCCTTAACTCCTCCCTTTCCTGGGTCCCTTATGTCTATATTCAGTAAGCAAATTTTAATGGGTCCCTTTAAAATAAAACAGGATCCAACCACCTCTGACTACCGTCTTTGCCACTATTCTCTCTCTCACTTGGGTCACTGCAACAGCCTAACTGAGCTCCCTCTGCCGTCTACTCACCACCCCTCCGCTCCAAACTCCAAACTCCTTTCTCGGCAGATGGCAAAGCCAAAGTCCCGAAAGCCCCGCCCCGTCCCTCAGCAGGCCGCCGGGCACATTCCCACCTCGGGGTCTCTACTTTTCTTCTCTGCCTGAAATGCTTTTCCTTGATGCCAAGTCTCTGATCAAATGTAACTGCCTGTGAGGCCCTGCCTGACCACCCTGCCGGAAACTTCAACCTGCAGCCCACACTGCCAATGCTTTCTCCTTCCTTGCTTTACTCTTCTTCCTAATACTTACCATAATACATTTTAAAATGTAGCTTTTCTCCCCCCACGAGATTAATAAATTCTAGGAGGGCAGGGATTTTTCTCGCTGGTGTAGGACCTAAAACAGTCCCAGGCCTATAGTCATTCAATAAATAATTGTTGAAAAAAAGTGAACTTAAAAGTCACCACTCCCCATTTCCATCCCCTTTTACTCAATGATTGTGATTAAAGTCACACAAAAGTTCTTGGGTGGAAAATAAAAGCAAAAGACCACTACACATTAGTTTGTCAACATGTAATGCCCTGGGTTTATTTTGTGAGAATTCTATCACAATTTTTCCAGGTGGGATTAAAAACCTTAAGGATAATGTATGCCATTGGACTGGGCATTCAGACTTCGGCACTGACAAAGCCCTAGCAGTCGTCTGCCAGCGCCGTTCTCTTCACAGAAGAGAGGTCAGACATTCCCAGAGGAAGGCACCCGGTATTTGTGGCTCTGGCCTTGCAGCCTTCTGGAGAATCTTAAAAGGAAAAACGCTGGCTGTTTCTAGAAACTGGAATGATGATACACGTACAGCAATTACTGCATTCTTCTCCCTCATATCCTTTTGTAAGAACAAGTAAAGAATGAAGTCTTCCAAACAATCTGACAATAAAAAAGTACATTTTTTTGTGCTAGAAAAAGGGCAAGACAACATAAACTCCAGTTGTAAGGACTCCATTTGCATACTTGATTTAACACTTTTTGGTGTGGAAGGAAATGGGGCTACTGGGCTGTCTGTGGAGCAGCAACGTAACATTAGTGCTTTCAGTACCAGAAACCGCCCATAGCTCTGTGGGCAAGTGGGGGATGGGAAGATTCAAGAGACTTCATTTTTAGCTTGTTACTTGTCCTAATGATAGTAGACCAGGAAGATCCCCACTTAACAGTACATTCCCCATTTTGTAAAAAACTGATGCCTTTTTTTTTTTGTAAAATTCTGTATGTATGTCACCATTTTTTTCACATGATACACAGAAAACTCAAGGACCCAGAGGGGAACCAAGTTATGTTATACCATTTACAAAATACCAAGGAGTCCACAGCTACCTAACACATTTACTACAGCACAGGAACCAATGAAGGTACAGTGTACAAAAAACTGTAAACACGGCACAATAAATAGATAAAACAGCAGGTTCCGCACCATGCACATGATGTGATGACACTTCATCTCTATACAATCTCACATCTCACACTCTTTGTTGCAATTTATTTCCCTCCCACCCCCCCACCCCCAAGTGCAAAGCATCACGAATGAACATTTCTGTATTCAAGTAACATATATACAAGGGTATTACAAATATGCAGTACTGTACAGATAATTGCTGTATTCTTAATTTACAGATGTTGATTTTTTCCTATTAACAGTAAGGAAAGAAAAACTGAAGCATGAGAGATGAGCATTGCTGTCAAGTCTCCACAGCTGCCACAGAAATGCATGTGCTGCATTCTGTCATCCCTTGCATTCAAAATGCTACTGATGCATAGCACCTAATCAAGTCCCCAGGCTGCAGTTCCGCTCCTGAGGAAGCTACGTCACCTCCATTGCTACTGTATTGTCTGCTATGTTGTTCAGTGCTGGCTTTTCTGATTCATGATTTTCCCTGTTGAAATAAAGGTCGATCAATTACTTATCTACAATGTAAAATATTTAGCAAATGAAGACTATCTTCCCAATAAAAATTTTGATTGATTTTTTAATAACAGGAAGAAATTTGAGTCTCTCGGGATAAGACAGCAAGTAGAGAAATATGAACCTTCATATCAACTTTTATATATCAGGAATATATGCTCAGAAATCGGGCTAATGTTGACTATAAATTCCACGGTCAACTATGTTACCAACTGTAGCAGCACCCAAGCAACCTAGATGTTGAAAACACATAAAGAATTCTCAAGTTTTAGTAACCGTAGTTTTAACTTCCACTTCTATTAAACCTTTTCAAAGAGTCTTAAAAAAGGAATGCATATGACTGAGGTTCATGTCAGGACTTTAAGTCGGGGTTCTAAATACACAGGGTTGAGCAGGACAGCTGCTTAGCTAGTGACCAGAATACTGGGGTTTTACTTATTCTGTCACCTAGACTGTTGAGTGTCCCTGGAGAAGTCTGTTAACTTCTCTAGATCTCTCAGGTTCCTCATCTTTAAAAACAAAGGAACAAGTGACACACAAGTTCCACACACTGCAAATGTTCCACAGTTACACATTTCTATAGCAGTAGAATTGTATCATATGTATGTCAGAACTATGGCTGATTGATTAGCTGTGACCAGACCCAGAATACTATAGGAACGGCTGGGTGTTGGGCAGATAATGACTATTACTTAAGTTCAGAGCATGGCTTTGGAAACTAAAGGCTACAATCTGCTGCTACAAACCCTGCTCTTTCTCTTCCTCCTGGCTGAGGAAGTCCATCAGTCTAGCATTCAAGGTCCTCCACAGTCTGGCCATCTTCTGCCATTCCCATTTCAATTACTAACCTTCCTATAGAAAAATCAGTTTACCTGTTAACCTCTAAACACTTATATTTCTCCAACTTTGTTCTTTCACTTAGCACATTCCATCTGCCGGCAATACTTTTTTTTCCTCTTTGTCTAAGCAAATACTACCCCAGATTGAATCTGATCTTATTGTGTTAGAACAGTCCCTGAATCCCCTCAATGCAAAAAGATGTCTCTTCATACGGAAACTATAGCCACCAACCATACAATGAATTTGACAAGAATACAATGCTTTGTGATACCTCTAGAACAATATTCACCTATTACTTATAGTTAACATTATTTAGCTTTTCACACTTTTATGCTTGTCTTCCAACTAAACTGAAAACACCTGTCATTCTCTTTGTGTTTTCCCTATAAATACCTTGTAAACAACAGGATTTTAATTATCATTAATATTTAAAACATAATAGAGCCTGAGCAAAAATTCCAAACCATCTATTGAAACTCAAGAGGGCAAGTTAGCATAGAAAATAATGGTTTGATTAAAAGTTGACCTGGCGTGAATTCTTTAAGTCTTTGCATTATTAAGAATAGCTTAGGACACTAGTGATTGGGGACGGTGCAATCAATTCTAATTGTTTACATGAGAAGCTGTGCAAAAAAATCATAAACAGAAGAAATACTCTAAAGAGAATTTCTTCCATCCAAAGGTGAAAGAAAAATAAGAGCATTATAAACCATTGTTATAGTAAGAAAGGAATGTCCCAAATCATATACACAATATTTACTATACCATTTAGTTCAAATTCTCAACTAATATTAAATTATAACATTTTAGTTCTTAAATAAGTCATCAATGCTCATCTATACATTTTTAATGTATAACAGAAAAACAGCAGGAAACACAAAGAAATAGGTAAAGAACAATGCCAGAGGATTTAAGTTAGATCTCATATTTTTCAGATAGTTTAGGCTTAAAATAACTACTCACCTTGGAACTGAATCTACCGAGGACGAAGGCGGAACCTTGGAAACCTGACAGTTCGCTGCGGCAGCCAGCTTTAAGGCAGACGACGGAACAGCACTCAAAGTCCTAGGTATGTGTCGTGCACTTATTGGGGCAATAGAGTTTACAGTGGCAACTGACGAAGGTACAGTTAGTCGAATGTTGTTCCCAATCAGCACCTGAGCTGTCGCAGCACTGGCAGCAGTTACTTGGTGGCTCAGTGCACTGTGGGAACCTGCAGTCTGTGTGATATTTGAAGGCTGTAACAAAGCTGAACCTGCTGCCGATGGACTTGTATGCGCAAGTGCTGCTGGAGTCGCGCTGCTGAGGTGTAAGCCCTTGTAGACTCCTAGAGAGAAAAGGAAAGACACAGCTCAACCATGCATAACTTTGCTGTCTGTGTTACAGATAGACATTGTAAACATAACCAAAACAACTTAAATGTTCTCTCTCTACCTGAGGCTGGAAGGACGCCATTCACCCCAATTCCAAGCACCACATCATCCTTCATCTTGAATCCCATCAGTTGTTCTGACGTTACCAAAGCAGAAGCAGCAAACTGAGCACTAGCAGAATCCAAAGTCTTAGAAACAAAACCCTAAAAATAAAATACAAAAGGAATCTAATCAGTATCACTTAGTTTTAAATTAATATTAAAGCTACACAGGCATACCAAAATTAGCTTGAATATAAATGAAAATGCCAAACCACTGAAATCTCTTCATTTCTTCTGACAGTCATAAATTTGAGGGGTGAAAAGTAGCCTTCTAACTCAAGGGTTACATGTTTTGATCTTCATGTGTGACTATATGATACGTACTAGTCAATTATCAAAATAAGCCTTCTATAATGTGGAAACAGCAAACCTCCAACACAAAATGTTGGACAAGAAATATGCTAGTAGAGCATTTCATTTCAGTGATTTGCAAATACATATAATGAATAAATAAATACTTTCACCTAACTTAACACATACACACATATATACACACACAAACCAAGGGCACCTTTGGGATAGTAAGATAACTATTCCTTTAGAAATGGAAGTAATAGAATATCACATCATAATTAACCCTAAAATTGAGAGACCTCTTAAATTTTTAAAAATGAATTTTTCCTGCAAGATGCTCAGAGACTCAAATCTCAGCCTTTAAGCCCTAAATGTTTTAAACAGAAAACATTTATCATGCTTTAGGCTTAAAAGTGATCTCTTTCAATAGTAAAAGAGGATATTTTAGTATAATTTAAAAACTCTTAGTAATAATTGAAGCACCCAAGATAAGGAGCTGGTGGGGCGACACATGAAAGAGGTACGTTAACAGATCCCAGGTCATACTTGAAGACGGCATCTCCGTCTCATTCAACTATGTTTTTTATTTTTACTTTTTAAAATAGGGAGCAGAAGCAACGGCTTCGATACTCACCTGCAATGCTCTTTCTAAACCCTGTATATTCAGGCGAAAGCCACTTTTCTGCTGGTTAGATGCAAGGTTCTATGACAACAGTTGGTAATTAGAGATGAACTCTGGTGGGAAACAATGAGGGATAATCATAAGACAGACAAATCCCTCACCTGTGAAGCGTTGGTGGAGGAATTACTACTTGCTTGCTGTTGCTGAGTTTGCGCAAGCTGCTGTTTCTGCATTAGTGCCAGCTGCTGTTGATGTTGCTGGTATTGTTCGGCTGTAAATGCTGAACATAAAATAAGGAAACACTTTATAAAATGCACAGATATCATACATATCTTACAATATTTAAACAAATTCAGCATTAAAAAAATTGTGGAGAATTAAAGCATTTGACAAAGGTTCAAGATCCTGCTAAAGATCACTTCCAAATGAAAATTTCACCATTTCTGCTACCACGTTTAACAAGAGTGGCTTGAATTTAAAGAAAAAGAAAATTAAACTTCCCGAATTAAACACAGGAAAGAGAACTGCTCACTTCCCAAGTTTCAATACCACTATTTTTGTAAAGCTGTGTGACACTTGTGCTAGATAGTATAGAAAGGTAATATCAGTTTTTTTAATCCAGAGTTGGAATTCAGTTTTGTACTGAGCTTAAGAAATTCGATAATTATCATTTGATGTCTATTTTATCCATATTACCTTCCCAATGCATTCAGATGGTTCCTGATAGTTCTGTGTAAATATACTAATTGTTTTATATATTTTCTCATTTTAGTCATTACAAAAATTTCCTCTATATGAAAGATTACAATTATTGGTTTATTACCATTTTTTAAAAAATAATCCATCCTTTAAGTTTAACAGGAAGAAAAGAGGCTCCAATGTTAAGGTTAATTACTTTTCCCCACCCAATTAACCCACCTGGAAAAAATCCAGTCAATAAGAACGGAGCTGTTTGTGTTGGTTTACTGTACAGAATGATGTCTGAGGAAAGACACTGTGTTATGCTACTTATGTTTGTCTATGGAGAGCTCAGTTCTAAAAAAAACAAACAAAAAAATGTTCATTTATTACCCCCCAAAAGTGTGTGCAATTTTTAAAAAGGAAACCTTTTTCTTTTTTTCCTCTTTTTTGCCAATTAAAAAAAGGAGAAAAAAAAGCACATACAATCACAATACCTTTGAGCTCAAAGGCTTCTTTAAGAAGCCCATGATGCTTGAGTAAGAATTATTTTAAAACAAAAAAAGGGTTATCATGCATCCCTGGGTACCAGGGAGTCTATAAGTCATGCAAATTTCCTCAATCTAAAGTTTAATGTTTTCAAAATACTGTCACCTAATTTGCTGTTGTTTAACTGCAGTTTGATACTTTAGTTAGAGTATCACTTCATCAAGTTTTATAATTTTCATTTATAACTCAGGAGGAATCTTTCTCTATCCCTGAGGATACTGCCTCTACCTGGTACAACTAGAAAATGTCTAGGTACAAATTCTACCATATTTTGAATGAACCAGAAAATTATAAAATAATAAAATAATATTCAGGAAAACCTCATTAAGTTATTAGTATCTACACAGGCTCTTATACTTGAGCTGAACTAAGTTCCTGGGCTACAAGGGCAAAAAAGTAATTTCTTGTTGGAAAGATTCTACTATTGATTTTCTTATTTTATGTGTATGTTACAGATCTGTTTAGCTGGTACCTGTCCTTTGACAGGTTTCTTTTCCTACTATGTTTGTAATTCACATCATCTATAGAGAAGCCTTTTATAGATAATAGTATGATTCCTAAATATTGACATAAAAGTAACTTCCTGTTAACATGACCATTTCCATTTAACAGAAATTTGTATCAAAATTTGAAGACAATTGACAAAAGTCACTGCTGCCCTGAAATAATGTTCATAATTAACATAACATTTATTCTTATGTTTAAAGAAATCCACAAAAAGCAATTGTTTAAACCTTAACTTACTAGATACTTCTGTCAGTATGTGTTTGGGATTTACACTTTAATTTCCTAAATTGAGTGTGTTGCCTAATCCTTGATTTTTCCAGTAGGGAATGCTCAGTAAATTAAAGAAAAAAACTCCCTGTTTTTGGAAGGTCATCACATATATAGAAAAACAAGTAGCATTCACTGAATACCTATATACAAAACTCTATTTATATGAAGTGAAAGTATTCTTTTGTAGAACTTTGCTGATGTTTGTGTGTTTTAATTAAAATTTTAGCAATAATTAGAAATAAATTTGAATAAAGTTCCACATAGTTTTTGCTCTATTTAAATTAACGTCTTAATCCTGGGTCTCTGAGGGTCTTGTGAATTTCAATTATTTTTTAACAACTATTAACTTCCTCCTTGAGTTTTAGTCCTCAGCTCTATCATACCTAGCTGAGTATTCTTGGGCAAGTTAGTCAATCTTTTGAGACTCAGTATCTTCACCTAAAATGTGAAAGAGATTAAATTAGGTGATCATTAAGGTCCTTTTCAGCTATGAGATGCTAAGATTTTATATTGCTTCTGAGAAATGAAATTCCAATACAAAAGAAGGCAGTGTGAATAAATAGGAAAGGCTGGACCAAGGTGAGGTAGTAAATTTGCGCAAATAAAATCTGGACCGGATTTTACATGTTATTTACCCAGAAAAGCCCTTGCGTCTTTATCCTGAGAAGCCGCCAGGTCGCGATACCGTTGTAACTCAAAAGTCTAACCAAATGCTAAAGGGAGACAAGACAAAAATGACCACACCTCACCTCCCTAAATTTCTATGAATGGATTGAGACATCAAGGTAGAAAGCTCTTAGGTTGTATGTCTACCTCCAGATATGGTAGTCAAATTTGTAATTTACACAAAGAGGGGCAAGATGGTTACTGTTGGAAGATGACCAAACGTAGAATCAGAATCCTTTCACAGAATCAAAAAATGTGGAGATTAGGAGGGAGCCTGGTGATTTCTTCCTCCAATCTTACACTAGAGGTGAAAAAACTGAGGTCAGACTAGAAGGAATAAAAAAAACCCCCACATCAATGAGGTTTTAAATTTAAAAAGAAATAGCCAAAAACGTTTGGATTTAATATTATTTACAAGAAATAATCAAATATTTTATGCACCAACAGTATGACTCAAGTGCTTAAAAAAACTCATATGCAGAGGACTTTACAATTCTACGTAGAGGAGAAGACTAAGAATGTTTAACTGGGAACTGGGACTGGGGAAGGATGACAGGACTTCAGATATGTGAACAACATTATGGTGTTGGGGAGTGAGTAAACTTAGTATTCTTTCACGAGCAAAACAGGAACCTGCAGGTTTATATTTAAGGAGGCAGCTTTTGGTTCAACATTTGGACAAACTTTCTAACCAATATTCCCACATAACTTCTAGAAAGTTGAATTTGCCCTCACTTTAAGTAACCAATTGTCATGGGTAGGAATTTAGATGAAATAACTTAAGACTTTCTCAGTCCACGTCTTGCACAGGGAAACCGTGGAGCTGCGCACCAGCACCTGGAAGAGCCCATAGCTCAGACTGCTGCCCTGTAAGCCGCACTTCTGTAGCTCAGTCAACTGAGTGGGGCTGGGGCAGGGGACAGACACTTGGGAAGAAATAAACAACTTGAAAAATTCAGCTAAGAAAGATAAGAGTCTAGATTATCAAAATGTATACCTTGTGAAAAACAAAACCAAGACAAAAATAACTCCAAACACCTGTTTTAAAAGATATCCCTGAATTATAAATTTGAGTAGTACACAGGCAGAACATTAATGTAGGAAAAAAGGTAACTTTTTGATCTCCTAATTAGTGAGCTTGAGTTGACGAGATTCATGGGTCCTTATCAGCCATCAAGAAATCTAATTTGTAAACTAAAGTTTGTTGTAATTCATTTGGTGGCAAAGTATGATCGGGCCTGAACTCATCTGGCTTCAAGTGATTTGAATGAGATTATCCGTAGTCAAATATTTCTTAGAGTGAATATTCTCGTACTTCTCTATATACCTGTAAAACTATTTATGTATTTACTACAAGTCCTACTCTAGACTCTGCTATAGATGCTATGTGATAAATCCACTTTCTACAGTAAAAAAATTCTGAATTTTAAAACATATTTGAATAAAGATTAGATTTACAAACTATAGATTTATAAACTCTAATTAAAATATTCAGTGCTCAAATCTAGAGTTCCATTTCCACAGTAAGATTAACATTTTATGTTACTAACTAAATTGCACTAAGTTATAGATATTAAGAATTAAAACTTATGACGCTAGGCACATATCTCCTATTCACTTATTAAGATGAACCAAATCTTTAGTGCAGATTCTGAGAGCTTAGGACAATGACTTATAATGCTGATAAAATTTCACTGGGAATTCAAATCTTGAATATAAAATTGTAATTAAAAAAATCACTTTCTGTTTTCAGTCTTTCTGAATTACATAAGGACTCTTATGTGAGTATTTTGTAATTATGAAAAAGATATTAATTCTGATATTTGATATCCCATAAACTCAAACACATGCAAATGAATACTTAGTCACTGAACAAACACTAAATTTTTAAAGGTGCTTTTGTGAATTAAAAAAATATTAGAAAACTATATTTAGAAACTGTCCAAATAACATATTAACTAAAGATTATTAAAAATAAATAATTTATCCTTAAGTCCTAAAACCTAGTCCTAGAAATTCTGAATTTAAGTATATTAAGTCTTTCCAAGATCCTTAACATTGTGTTATTTATTCTGCTACACAGTGCCCAGAGGATCAAGCACTCAACACCACAAAACTAATAAGGCTACCCATTCCGTTCCAACTCTGCACAATGTCCAAGACTGGGAAATAAGTAAAAAAGATACCGAGCAGCTGAAACAGAGACTATAAAAGTTAGTGTGTTAAAGATCATGCACTTCACTAAAATAAATGGACTTCTGTTATCATCATTTATAATTTTCTATTTAAAAATGAGAGTAAGGAGGCCCTTATAATTACTTAGAAAAGGGAAAGTCAGCCCAGAGGGTATCACTATGTCACAGCATAAGTATAAATGTTAATATTTATGACAATAATTGAAGAATACAAAATGGCTAAATTATAACACATATAATTTAGCTTAAGTAGCGGGAAAGTGTTTCAACTGACTTGTAGCACACACAATGGTTAAGTTCAACTTAGAACAAGTTGGTACAAGTTGACCATCCCTAATCTGAAAATCCAAAATCTGAAAATCTCCAAAATCCTTAACGATTTGAGCATCAAAAAGATGCCATAAGTGGAAAATTCCATACCTGACCTCATGTGATGGGTCACTGTGAAAATGCAATGAACATTTTGTTTCATGCACAAAATTATTGAAAAATATTGTATAAATTACATTCAGGCTATGCATGTAAGGTATATATATGAAACATAAATGACTTTTGTGTTTAGGCATGGGTCCTATTTCCAAGATATCTCCTTATGCATGTGCAAATATTCCAAAATCTGGAAAAATCCATATCTGAAACACCTGTGGTCCCAAGAGTTTTGGATAAAGGATATTTGACCTGTAGAGTCAAAATTAAGCCTTGGAAATTCCTTTAGAGAGCACCCTGGTAGAGACTCTTTCAGTAAGCCCAGCACAGCCAGTTTTTCTCTGGCATCAGACTAAATCAGAGTTTCTTTGGTTAAGTAACAGATGAAATAGTTTGGTTTGTATTTGGGGGCCATGCTGTATTAAAAAAAAAAGTTATCTTTAAAACTACAATTATACTGAATGAGGTAAAATGCTTAAGCTAAGAATGCAGTGGCAGTGCAGGCAGGCACACTGCAGAAGATCAGATTCTCTTCTCCCATTCCAGGCCCACTCTGGAGAATACGCTCTTTCAGTAAAATTGTATTTAGAATTCTGTATAGCATTTGAACTGCTAATTTTTTTTTTCCTTCAGGGGCCTATAGTTGAATTCACTAAGTTAATTGTACATATATGACTGCACTGTAATATACTTTACAGAGCATAAAGAGAAAAGTTTTAGGTCTTTGAAATATTCACAAATATGAAAGAATAAATAGTGTTCCCTTATTAGTCTGTAAGCATCTATTCTCTAAGTAGGAAGAGCTAGCAAAATTTGAGAAACTGAAAACAAGTACTACAGAGAAAAAAAACAGATAAACCCTCTTTTTTAATAAAAAGAAAAGTATCACATATAAGGGGGAAGGAAATGATTAAGAAAACTACAAGGTTACTAGAGATTTTTTTCAGCTAAACTTTTGGTAATGCTCACCTTTTAAATGTTCTTTGGGCAAACACAAATCAAGTGAGTTTTACAAATGATATGGATATGCCTACATAAGTAGTACAGCAAAACAATTTGCATAAAAAAGACCATTATAAAATCCTTAGGAAGTTGAAGTTATATACTTCAACTTTTCTATTTTAAGGGGTAGAGCAGATGGGGATTGATGAAACATGTCTATTTTCTTTGAAAAGTCTCAAAAAATTTTATACAGCTTAGAAAGCTTAATTATCAGGGAAAACTACTGTAACTTTACACTGTTAAAATCTCTATATTAGCATTATATGTAAGTCTTCCTTCACATTGAAAATTTCATTATTGTGACTTTTAAGACAATAAAAGAAGAGAAGAACTGGCTTTTGGTGATAAAGACACTAAAATTAATGGGATTATAAATAACCTCTTAGGCCTAACAATAACGGTGATTTTCTTCCACTTGATTTCTGAAGTATGATTATTTTTCTCATGAGCTGAAAGACTTCCATTTCATAGAAATACAGCTGACCCTTGAACAACGCGACTTTGAATTGTGTGGGTCCACTCACTCACACATATGTGGCTTCTCTTCTGCCCCTGCCACCCGAGATGGTGATACCAACCCCTCCTCTTCCTTACTGACCTGCTCAATGTGAAGACCTTTATGATGATCCACTTTCACTTAATGAACAGTAAACATATTTTCTCTTCCTTAAATTTCCTTAATAATGTTTTCTTTTCTCTAGCTTACTTTATTGTAAAACTATAGTATATAATACATATAATATATAAAATATGTGTTAACTGACTGTGATATGGGTAAGGTTTACTTACAGCCAACAGTAGGTAATTAGTAGTTAACTTTTTGGGGAGTTGGTTACCCTAATATCCAGGTTGTTCAAGGGTCAACTGTACCTTTTTTTAATCACCAAGTAAATTAGTTTATGGAACACTTTTCTGGAGCTCTTTAAGAGAAAATTTTCATATTTATAAGGCAGTTTAACTGTAACCTACCAGGTCATTAGGGAAACAGAGTAAGTATCTTTATAGTCCTTTCAAAATCTAAATTTAAATTATCTTTACAAAAATCTGTAGTAACACAATTTTAACAGTGAATTTCTATAATCTATATGCTTCACGTAATGCAGACTTGTACTTTAAAACAAAAAGCTAAGATTATAGGAATATTTTAAAGACAATATTCATTTTATACATATTTCACATTGTAGCTATAATAAAGTAGATATTATCTGAAAATATATCCAAAAATATTAAAACAACCCTTTAACATAAATATTCTTCTCTGAAAAACTGGCTTCTCTCTTATAAATTATTCTGAATTATTGTGTTAGCACATAAGGTTATGCAAATCTACTTACTTGCTGGTCTACATTTAAGCTGATTAGGTAAAAGACTAGAGAAGTGTTCAAGCATAAAATAGTTAACAATTTAGGGCCCATTTTCTTTTCATATTATTTGAAAATATAATGAATCTTGTGGTTCACAGACTGCATTCAAGAAACAAGTATCACACATTAAATGGTAATAAACCACCTTTGTATGTGAGTATGTTTAAATGCAGACACATACACACAAGTGCCTATGGCAACAGGATTCAAATAAATACTTAGACCAAGGTCTTTTTTTAAAACTGTTTTGAGAGAAAAGGACTTTTTTAGCCATAAATCCTGCAGACCCCAACCCCAAGCCGCGGCCAGTTAGGAAACAGGCTGCGCATCACAGCCTGAGCTCTGCACCCACCCCCCCCCCCCCCCCGCCCACAACAGCCCACCCACTACGCCCCTTAACCCCCGGTCCATGGTAAAATTGTCTTCCATGAAACCAGTCCCTGGCGCCAAAAAGGTTGGGGACAGTAGACTACATACTCAAAAGTCAGTGGATGAAGCCAACATTTCTACAGAAATGTGCGTCCTAACAACAAACATACCGAAGTGTGCTGAGCCACTGCCACTTTTACTTTGCGTAGAGGTACTGCATGTCTGGGTCCCGGGTTGTGCTGTCCCTGTTCGATTTATACTCCTACACAATTTTCTACAGGAGAGTTCATCATTGTGACCGTCATGTAGGGATGGTGTCCGAGGCCTAAAATGCCGCCATCTACGTGATTTGATATTGACTAGTATCTGACTGAGGTCTTTAGAGAAAGTTCTGTCCGAGGTATTTGTTTCTGAGGTATTGGCAAGCTGACCGGCTGGAGAGTGCTGCGGTGAGGGAAGCGTGTCTAAGTCCAGATGGCGAAACATGCTGTCATAGTCTGAATGGGCTCTGTCTAGTAAGACCCTATTAAAAATAAAACACGAAACATATATTTAAAATAGCTATTCAAAGATTATATAAAAAAGGTTTTTCTTTCTCTTCCCCAACTCCCAAAAAGCCAACTCATACTGAATATTTAAAAGCTACAAAGTTGATTACTTCAGTATTTAGGCTAAAATCTCACTTTCTAATAAAGGTTCTTTTTTCAAATTATTTTCAACCAAAGAGTTTCACTTCCATTTCAAAGCACCAAAACAAACATTTTATAAAATATTGCTGACATGTTTCATATTTAAGCAAAAACTTCATTCTTTTGGGAGGCAAAGGGGAAGGAAGGAGAAAAGCAGAAGACGTGATATTATATACGATTAAAATTTCTTATAAACAAAATATTTGAGAGCTATTACTCTAGAGGATACATATATACATTTATATATATTTCTTTTTTTCCCCATTAAGAGACAGGGTCTCGCTCCATTGCCTAAGCTGGAGTGCAGTAGCATGATCACAGGTCACTGAAGCCTCGAATTCCTGGGCTCAAGCGATCCTCCTGCCTCAGCATCCCGAGTAGCCTGGACTACAGGCACGCTACCGTATTAACTAATACAGTAGCTAATATAATACAAAATACCTGGCTAATCCAGCTAATTTTTAAATAATTTTTCAGAGGCGGGGTCTTGCACTCCTGGCCTCAAGTGATTCTCCCGTCTCAGTCTCCCAAGTTAGGCGGATTATAGGTGTGACTCACCATGCCTGGCTATAGGATACATTTTTATGCTATTTATATAAACTTTACAAATGACTCCATCTCAACATGCTAACACTGATTAATGCTAGTAATAAAGTATAGCCAATGTGAATTTTTACTACTACCGATGTCAACATAACGACATTGTAATGACTAAATAAAATGTTATTTTAGTTCTCAGATAATCCTACACTAATATTTAAGAGATTAAAACCTGAAATTAAGAACTAAAAATGAAGAAACCTATGTATAATCTATTAATTTATTATAAATTATACCCTTGGGTTTCTTCCTGAAAGCACCTTGATACCATTTTTCTGTTTTGCCTTTTAATTTTTTTCTGTATTTATACATTAATGTCTTTCCTTTTCTTTGTGTTTGTGTTCTGCAATTCCTTTGCTCCCCCCCCAAACAACTTCTCACACAAAGGCAAGCGGAATATAAAGGAGTCCTGCCAGGTTTGAACAAAGGAAGGGCAAGTAGATCCTGACAGGCTGGGATGTCAGGATGGGTCGTGCACAGATCCCCTTCCCTGACCAGCTCAGCAATCCATTGTGTTAGGTAAGGTGACAATTCTGGGTACATTTTATCCCCTTTCCCAGTATCTCTCAGAATTCCCCAAACAACTTTTTGTAGTTTCTTTAACATAATACAACGTGTGCAATCATGAATTACAATTGTTTTCATCTGTTGCCTTTCCTCAGAATTCTCTATCTCTTGATAATTTATCTGAGGTTTTCAATCTTGGGGAGAAAAGCAGATCCTTTGGGGGGCCTATTAGAGTTATGTATTAAAAGCTATGATTGTGTAAGAACCAGGTAGCAAAGTGGCAAAACTATTTTAGTCAACAAATCAGGTAAGAACAGCAAACAGGAAGTAATGAGCTGTTTAAAAAGATTACCCGGCTTTAAATTTTAGATTCGATTACCCAAAACAGCCCTATACTAGGTAGGAATACAGAAATATCTTACCTTCCACCACGCCCAACCCGTCTTCGTGCAAATCCAATACACCTTTGGGGTACGGTGAGAGTAGTTAAGCAGTATCTGTATCGCACATCCCCTAATCCTCCATCTTCAGGACTAGTCCAAGGCCAGTTGCCAGTTTGGTCTAAGTGAGGCTTGAAAAAAAATCCAAATTATTTTATTCTGCCAATTAAAGGTAAGCAGGTTTTATTTAAAAAGAGAGTCTGACACTTACAGCATAGTACTGACACCCTGCCTTCCTACGGAAAGCAAAAGGACCATCAGGATCATTCTCTTCCTCAGCTTCTGAAGAGCCAGACAAAACCTTTAAATAAAATAAAGTAGGTCAAATATGTGACTTCTTACATTCCTCCCCTATATTTACAGAGAAATTCTTATTTCTACCTGGGAGACAGGTTCTTCGTCCGAGCTGGGAAAGTCATACTGATTCAGATCTTTAGCGTTAAAGACGGGCAGTGCAGCAGGACTCGTCTGTTGGGGAGCAGCAGCAGACGATGGTAAGACTTTGGGCTTCTTTTCATATTTCCGTTTCGGTCGGATAAGATCGGCTTTATCTTGCTGCAACAAAAAGTCAATTAATCATTCACCAGAAACCATGTTTGACAAACTTGCAGTTTTTTTAGAAATTTAAAAAACAAGTTTATTGCTATAATGAAGGCATTCATACTCACTAAAGACACAGGAGTCTTATGTTTGGCCATCTTCCATTGTAAAGTCTTAGAAAAGCTGGCCTCTGTGAAAGCATGAATATGTCCTACATTCTAAACATAATCCTATAAAACTATTTTGTTTCCATTCAAGCAAAAGGAGAGAATGCCAATTCTCTAGCTTCTGAAGTCCTATAACTGCAATTAGTATTTACCACTGGCTTATCTACTTTTTCTAAATTTCCTATGGAAATTCTAGGAGAAAATTTTTAAAAACGGATGTCTCATCCTTACTCTCAAGAAATAACAAATCAATATAAAGGCAATAATAATGAAAACAATCTTATATATACACAAAGCAAACTACAGATAACTGTTAACATAGTGGAAAATAAAGCCACAATGCTGAGGGGTTATAGAAACACAGAGCTGGCCGGGCGTGGTGGCTCACACCTGTAATCCTAGCACTCTGGGAGGCCGAGGCGGGTGGATCGCTCGAGGTCAGGAGTTCGAGACCAGCCTCAGCAAGAGCGAGATCCCATCTCTACTAAAAATAGAAAGAAATTATATGGACAACTAAAAATATATATAGAAAAAATTAGCCGGGCATAGTGTTGCATGCCTGTAGTCCCAGCTACTTGGGAGGCTGAGGCAGTAGGATCGCTTAAGCCGAGGAGTCTGAGGTTGCTGTGAGCTAGGCTGATGCCACGGCACTCACTCTAGCCTGGGCAACAAAGTGAGACTCTGTCTCAATAAAAAAAGAAACACAGAGCTGTAAGGATTTGGTAGTTGGAACAATGAAGGCTTTTTGGAGTGGTGAATTTTGAGCAGCTTTAGAGGATAAAGATATGAAGTCACTAAATCGGGGGAAACACAAGGATAAAACACCAAGGCAGGAAAGACTGAGTTGATGGAACACAGCACACATTACAATATGTATTGCAGATGATAGCAAAGGTTAGCAGTATGGATTTGATGTGCAGGCAATTAACAGGTAAGGAAGAACAGAGATAAAAATTATATTTGCTGGGAAGAAAAAGATCATGGCAAGTATCATGGTTATTTAAATATGCTACATGTTTACATTAAGTATATGTAGTTCATGGCATTACAGTTTTTTGGGAGATATTAACTACTAAATACAAAATGTCCAATTTCGAGTCAAAAGTTTAGTTTATTATATCTCATACAAGAAGCAGTACAATTAATCAAATTATGTGCCTAAACTATAAAGGTAGCTTGTTTATGCCGGTAGCAACAAGCCTGGAGAGTGAGTGGCGATGAAATCACAAAAGGCATTTTCCACAGCTTGTTGAGAATTGAGTATTTTTCCTTGCAAGAAGTGGTCCAAAGCCTGGAAGAAGTGGTAGTCAGTCGGTGCAAGGTCTAGTGAATGTGGCGGATGGCAGATAGTTTCCAGGTCCAGCCTCTGTAGTTTGAGCAGCGTTGTGTGTGCGACACATAGTTGAGTGTTGCCTTGCAAGAAGATTGGCCTGTCTCTAGTGACCAATCTCAGCTGCTTAATCGCAAGCATCCTTATCATTTCATCCAACTGGTTGCAGCAGACATCCGCTGTAATCAACTGACTGGGTTTCATGAAGCTGTAGTGGATAATACCAGCACTGGACCATCAAACACCATTAGCTTTTTTAGATGAATATTTGGTTTTAGACTGTGTTTCAGCACTTCATCTTTATCCAATCATTGTGCTAAACACTCTCGATTGTCAAAAAGAATCCATTTTTCATCACGCGTGACAATAACGTCTAGAAATGGTTCGCCTTTATGTCGTGACAGCAAAGAAAGGCAAGCTTCAAGACAATTTCTCTTCTGACACTCGTTTAATTCACGCGGTATCCACCCATCTATTCAGTTTCTTTACCTTGCCCATTTGTTTCAAATGATCCAATACTGTTGGAATAGTAACGTCAAACCTTGCTGCTAATTCACAGGTAGGTTGAGATGGATTCACTTCCACTACAGCTTTCAGCTCATCATTATCCACCTTGGTCTCAGGGTGCCCATGTGGCTCATTTTCAAGATTAAAATCACCAGAACAGAACCTCTCAAACCATTGACGTACTATGTGTTCATTAGCCACATCCTTCCAAAACACTTCGTAGACATTTAGAGCTGTCTGCACAGCATTTGTTCCACAATGGAACTCGTATTTTAAAATAACATTAATTTTTGACTTAACCATGGTTTCACAAAAGTTTCTCTAAAAAAATCTGAAAAATAATCACAAGCCAAACCGTGCATTTGAAAGAATGAGGATCTCCACAATAAAAATAAAACAAGAAGTGTCAAAGTGAAATGTCAGTGATATCAACGGTCAAGCTTAGTATTTAAGGAAATTGGACATTTCATACTTAATAACCTAATATAAGGCATCTCTCTACAATTTCTTCTGCTGTATTGACAGGACAAACTTGAATCAAAAGCTTGCTATGGCAGTGCAAAATATTATTTAAGAGTTAATACCAATGGTCAGCTAGAACAGTGCCATAGTATGTTATTACCTATTACTTTTCTTATAATTCAGAAGCTTCATCTTATTGAATAAACTCTGGGATCCAATTACTTAAACTACAATAAAAATTATCAAGGTAATAGAAGCTCCATTAATAATTCTGTCTTAATTTGGAATAATTTAAACTAAATCACTTTCAAGTGTGAGGGCTCACACTTCTGGCACATATAGAAGAAAGCATAAAATAGGCCAATTAAAAGAATTTAATCTTAAAATAAAAAATCTGAAGGATAATACTGAAATAGTTTACACAGTCAGGCAAGGGGACCACAGAGTTAAAATACTAAAAGTGGGAAAATTCTATTAAATTTTAAAAACATATTTAGGAATAATAAATTATAAATATAGAACAAAATTTAGATAAATACAAAGTTTAAATAAATATGTGCTTTTTTTAATATAGGAAACTATTTTGGAGCATACCCCTAACTTTCTAGATTATCAAAGAGAATAACTCTTTATTCTCCTACCCACCTTCCCACCACTATTTTTTTAATTAAAATGTCCATGTATTCTCACAAAGTAGTCCCTGACTGCTCAACATGACAAAAAATAAATAGAAATAAAAATTCCAGGCTAGGGCAATCATCACTCTAACTGGTATGCCAAATTGTACATTCAGGTTTGAAGGTCTGTTTCACAACAATAAAAAAATTACAGAAACATGATATTAACCAACATGGGAGATAAAACTGATGGTAGACTCACCCACTCCCCAAACTGAACCAACATGGTGAATATTAAGTTTCATGAAAAATTTCACACAAAAATTACACAATATACTTTTTTCCCAGATGATGCACACTTTCCACGAAGGTGCCACTTAATTCACTCCTTTATTTCCCTTCACTAATTGTACTTCTCCTTAACAATTTTATTCTTCACAAGTTGTGAAGTATTTGATAAAGTACTAATTTGTCAAATATTTCCATTTGTAAACCATTATCAAACTACTAAAAAGAGATACCTCAGTTCCTTCTTACACACTGATGTGTCCACAAAAGATGAGATATACTCATCCTGAGGGATTTTATGTCCTTCTCCCTAAACCTCCATATTTTGTATGAATTATTTCAATACATCATAATCTACAACTAGTAAAATATTCCTTTTATTAACAAAGGAATATTCCCTTCATAACCAAATCTTCCCTTTATAAGAAAATAACAGAAACAAAAATAAAATTTTAATTATAAATTTCTGCTTTTCTTCCTAATATGCCATAATCGGTAAAGTCTTGCAGCATACTTCATAGTAGGGTTTATATGTATTTTTCTTTTTTACCCTTACTCTAATGATATAAATCCCACCCCATTATCATATACTATTATCACGAAAACTTTAGTCACCTTATTAACTTTGAACTCCTTCACATCCATTGCTTCCTGATGTTTAAACTGACTGCTATTAGCAATAGGAATGATGGGGATGGTGTACGTAGGTTTCACTGGCTGTCTCTGTGCCATAACCTCAGACATGATCTCTCCATTGTAGTCACCCAAATTATACCTAAAATAAAAAAAAAAAAAAGTTAAAATTATATATTTTCAGTGTATATAATGTGCTGTTCTGATATACATATACATTGTGAAATGATTACCACAATCAAGCTAATTAATATATCTATCACTTCACAGAGTTACCCTCTGTGTGTGTGAGACAGAGAGAGATGAGATTACTTAAGATATACTCTTTTAGCAAATTTTAAGTATACAATGCACTGTTATTAACCATGCTATACATTAGGTCTCCAGAACGTATTTGTTTCTTAACTGTAAGTTTGTACCCTTTGATCAACTTACAAAATATATAATTTTTACTTGTCAATTATACCTACGAAGCTGAAAAAAGAAGAAAGTTTAAAAAGTTTTTGAGTACTTTTCCTTATATGAACATTAACAACTGACTCTGGTACGATTATAAACATCAATGAGACCTAAGGCAAGATTACAGTTAAACCGTGACTATTGGCTAAATGTCTATTAAAATGAAAGAATACATAATTCCTTTTATTTCTTTCTTCTATGTGGTTGGATTATCTTGGCACATACATAGAAAGACTGTGGAAAACAAAACCAAAAGTTGGAATTTTAACTTAGCAATTTTGGTGAAAGATTTGGTGGAGTTGAAATTAATACCTAAAAATGGTGCTCAGGAACTTTCTGATAATTAGAATTGCCTGTGCAATTTTCTTTTTTTTTTCAATTCTTCTTTTTATTTTTTTTCTAAGGCTAGATAATTTAGCCTGTGCAATTTTCTTATTTTTCTAAAAGGAATCACAAGAAATTTAACAATGGTTTTCTGTGGGGAAAGGGACTGAGAAACAGGGCAGGGAGGCTTGAAGTTTTCATTAAGTACCTTGCCAAACGGTTGAGTGTGAAGATTTATGGGCCTTTTCTCTTCCTTCTTTATACTTTTCTACTTAAAAACCCCGTATTTTAAATTATAAATATATTTAAAAACAATCAGTATTATCAAGTAAATAAAATAAACTTTAGAATTGACAAATGTTCTTTTCCTCACAGTCCTGCACACAACATAAACATAAGGACTAGAAAAAAAAAAAAAAAGACTTTGAAATGGAAATACTTGGTACAGTTTAACTTTAGTGAACCCAGTCACGTTTAAAAAAAATAGAGGAACACATGCAAAATTATACAAAGAATAACATCACACCACACATTTAAACAGTCTCTGTTATTAAGAGAAGATATTTCTGTATTTACAGATAATTGCATAAGAAAGAAATTAACTCAATATACAAAACATTGATGGTACTATATTTCCTAATGCTATTAAAATATACCTTACCTCTTTTCCATAATTTCCAGTGTTAAGTGTAATAGCTCCCTTTTACTCTTTTCTCGTCTTTTTATCATCTCTAGAATAGTAACAGCTCGACTTAGATCTCGACGCAGCTTAAGCATTTTTTCATAAGAGGCTTCATCATTTTTGCGATTCTGCAAATATGAAGTTGCTTAACGTCAATAAGTATTTCTAACTAGTGGCACTGTGAGCATAGTTACTGATACATAAAAATTATATATTTGAAGGGTTAAATTAGAATTTAAAGATACTGAAAAGGAGCATGGATCACCAGGAAATCAATTTTGTATATAATTTTTAAATGTATTAACATTAAAATATATCATTAACAGCTTCATAATAAATCTTAAGGTTGATTTATTTTAAACTAATACTTTTAATTATAATTGTGTAGAATGCCATATTAAAGCACAAATTAAACAGTATTAAGATATGCATGACTATAAATAATATTTCTTATATTAAAAAGATTACCAAAAAATCCTCAAATTCACTTACTTTTCGAGTCTGCATTTTTTCAGTACGTCTTCTAAAAGCCACATAAGGATCATTTGTGCTGGAACCATCTCTCTTCTCTTGTTTTACTGATGGTATAAGAGATGGCCCTCGACAGTTTTTTCTCTTTTTAATCCAGTACTCATAAACTTCTCTAATTAATTCATCATCTTCTTTTAGCAGTAGTTTGGCTTCCTGCAGACTGACTGGCTAAATGTAAAATCATTATGTCATTTTCATATAATAAATATGTAAGGTTCGAAAGTATTTACTGTTAGATTTAAATGACAATCAAAATTACAACAGTATTAACAAACAGCAAACTTACATGGAATACCTTATACATGTCAGTCATTGAGCTAGGTATTTTATATACATTATTTTATTTAATTTTTACAACAATTCTGAGGAATTTTAGGTACAGGGAAATTTAAACATATTGTCCAAAATTACACAAGTTAGTTAACAGGCAGAGATGACATTTGAATCCATGCTTTTTAATTCCAAAGCCTGCTTGCTTACCTCACCCTCCCAATATTATACTTCTTCCATATAATGCAGATATGTACATAGAATATGCACATACACACTTATATAAATGAAGTTGTACCTGCTGACCACTTCCTTTTTCTAGACGGTCAATCATCTCTTCAAACTGCAATGGGCAGATGTCCATTTTCTTTTTCAGTTTATTTACAAATACTTCATCTTCGGAATCCAAATCATAATCAGGCTGCTCAGCATCCAAACAAAAAGCTGACAGAAGGAACCATAAGCAATCATTTACTATGTGAATTCACCGACAAAAACCTCTCCCAGATGTCTGGATAAAAACAAGACCTTGTATTTTCTAAAGAAATAAAGATTTTGTTTTCAGAGCCACAAATAATCTAAGCTTATACATATGTCTTCCACATTTAAAGAAAGGAGATTATCTTTACTGTGAATATATTAATAGACATAAGTGATTAAAGACAACAAATGTGATCTCCTCTGCCCCTCCTTTTAGCAAATCAACTAGAAGACCATTATTAAGAACATAAAGAGATCACTGAATATATGGGACTGAAACATGTGAAAGTGCCATTTCTGTAGCTCAAAAGTCATCACATAGCAGTAATTTCATATAGTTTGACATAATATAAAAGGATACGGTCTTTAAATATGATTTTTTTCTAGAATATTTAAGTCCTATTTTATAGATTATTTAGGTACTTTACCCACAGCTCAGGGAGTGGTATTTAAAGCAGAAGTGTTAGAAACCGCAACTAGTAACAGTACAGGCTGAGTATCCTTTATTCAAAATGCTTGGAATCAGAAGTGTTTCAGATTTTGGAATATTTGCATACACATAACGAGACATCTTGAGATAGGACCCACATCTAAACATGAAATTAATTTGTTTCATATATACTTTATACATATAGCCTGAAGGTAATTTTATATGATATTTTAAATAATATTGTGCATGAAACAAAGTTTTGGCTGAGATCCATCCTGAGGTGAGGTGTGGAATTTTCCACCTGTGGCATCGTGTTGGTGCTCACTCAAATTTTTGAGCATTTCAGATTTTGAATTTTCAGATTAAGGTTACTTGACTTGTTAAACAGCTATTGTTCAGTGAGTACATTTCCTGCCAAGGAGGTTTGCTCCCCCATGAAAATCACTGTCATGGTGATGGAAATATGAGGTTTATTTCTTCGATCTGTTGGCAAGCACCACTGCTCTATATTCTATTATCAAATGTCATTCAATTACTTACCAAAATTAAGCTAGGTTGATATAAATATAAGGAAAATATTAAACAGCTTGACATCAAAACTTGTCTCACATCTTCTGTTTACTTAATTTCTTCTATTAACCTTAGAGTTCAAAGCCTTACAATGGTTGAGAGCCCTTTTTTCCTAGTCTCTCCAGTGTCATCAGTACTTTACGATCTAGTAATATCAAATTTCATATGTCATACAGCATGATATTTCATGACTTCAGCCCTTTATATTAGCTATTTTGTTTGCCCATCAAATAGGCAAATGTCTATTTAATCTTTTTAACATGATACCACTCTTTTAGAATCCTTTCTTGACTGTCTCCTACCCAAGAAGTGGTTCTTTAACCACTTTCGTCTTTTTTAGAAGCTGTGAATCTACTCCCCAGAAAAAGATTATGTAATAAACATACGTTTTGTATAAATTATAGGTAATTCAAATATGACCCCTAAAAGCTTGTGGCTCCAAGGTTAAAAAATCCTGCTCTAAGGTCACTCCCTTTCTTTTGTGCTATTTTCTGCACATACTTTATAATCTACTTGTTAAGCATAGCTCCCTATTAGAATGTGATTGATCTCCTTGAGGGGAGGATGTGTCTTATTTACTTTTGTACTTCTAAGTGGAGAGAGAGTAACATCATGTTTCACCTCCTATGCTACTTTTGCTAGCACTCTACTGAAAAGCATTCTAATGTTACATCTATCTGTTCAAATGGGAAAACCCCCCAAACCAGTCATCTATTAGAGAAGGTGTGACAGGTAAAAGAGAGGACTATTTGGCTGTGAAA
The DNA here is from genome assembly GCF_020740605.2 of Lemur catta. Taxonomy (NCBI): domain Eukaryota; kingdom Metazoa; phylum Chordata; class Mammalia; order Primates; family Lemuridae; genus Lemur; species Lemur catta. The sequence goes on along the minus strand of NC_059128.1, from coordinate 121,692,088 downwards.
TATGTACCACCACTGCTTCGAGTATAACACAGTATCTGGTCTGGAGGAATCCAAAAAATATTTGTAGAAGTGAATGTATTATTTTACTGTTTTATTTTCCATTTTGACCTGTATCACTTGTATAACATTCCTAATTAAAGTAAGTAAATATGCAGACTCTATAAAAATCTCTACAAAAACTGACTCTATAAAAAATGTTAACACCTCTGTACCAATGTCACTTGCAATCATAGGCCTCCAGTGATTTCCCATGATCTCATTTTGTCATTACTATGTAAACAGGCATTTGGCGAACTTGAAGTTGATTATAACTCTGCTAGATTAAAAAGATATTTTTGTCCCTACCAAAATAATGCAGATCTGTGTTGTCCAATATGGTAATCACTAGTTATATATAGCAAATTAAATTTATATTAATTAAATAAAATTTCAAATTCAGTTCCTCAAGTTGTATTAGTCACATTTCAAGTGCTACCCAGCTAACATGTGGCTTGTGGCTAGTGCTGCACCCGACAGCACGGATTATAGAACATGTCCATTATCACAGTAAATTCTATTAAAAGAATGCTGACCCAGCTAATCCAGAAAGCCAAACTGATAAGGACCAAGGAAGCAATGCTGTGCCTTAAGGTTCTATTTTATGAATCTCATTTATACATTATACTCTGACATTTTTATTATATTAAAATGTATTTATTTTCTTTAGATCAAATCACAAGTCAAATCATAATCACAAAGCTTAATTATTCATAAAAACTAAATAAGCTTTCCTAGTATCACCTTACTTGTCATCAAAATACACTTAACATGCTTCTAGTATACATTATATCACCAGTGACATATCACAGCCAGCGTATCAGGGAACAGAATGAAGACAGGAAAGGAAGATTCCTATCCTATAAATCAGAGATGCAGTGTCTTTCCCACTGAAGTTAAAGGATCTGAGAATCAGCGTCTTCTTGCCTCTCTAAGAGGCTTTTCTTCTAGTCAGTGAGAATTCATCTAAAATCTTAAATATGAGAAGAACCAAATCTTGTTCAGATATAGAATACTAAAACTCTAAAGAAAAGCTAGCACGTAAAAAATCTACTTAAGGATTTCATCTGATCGAAAAAAACCACAGCCAATGACCTTAATGAGTTATTCAGCTTTAGCTGAACGTGCAGCTTCCAACTGACAGCTCACCCCAAGCTGATAAAGATGTCACATATTTATCATGGTCCTAGAAATGGGAGTACCTTCATATTTTCTGAGTCATGTTATTGAATGTGTTCCAAGTAGAAAACAGGGTCTAAAGAAAAACAGGCAAATGGGTCACCTCTTCTAATTAAGGTCTGTCAATCAAAATGAGACCTCAGTAGCCAATAATTGTTAAATAATGGGAACCACACTACAGAATCTGACTCCTTTTAAAATATTCTGACAAGCAGAAGCCCAGAGATATGTATAGTTAAGCAAAATATAGTATTATATGTGATACACAGATGTAGGAAAAAGTATTACATAAAATAAGTTTAAGTGAAAAGAACACGACAGCACATATTCATTAGATTATTTTTAATGGAAATACGGAGCAGTCCAAACCATAGTGCTTAAAAGTGTAGTAAGAGAGAAGAAATGTTTACAAATGTCTTTGTAAGAAGTGCCATTTGTGATTCAAACTGAGTGTGCAAGGGTGGATGTCTGTAACTCCAAATAGCATTTTAAAAATACAGGAAGCAAATAGTGAAAGGATGTTCGAGTCCAAGAAACAGCAGAAAATGCAGACGAGGAACAGAACATAATCCCTGATTGAAAGGAAGGCACACTATCCAAGCTTAAGAAGAAATTTCTCAGCCCAGTTTCAACACAAGCACTAACTCTGAATGATTTGTAATATCTACTTGAAAAGCTCTTGATAATAGATTCTGAGCAGCAGAAAAGACTGTTTAATGGTGATATTTACTGTGAGGTGGTAGGTATATGATATCCTTGCCTTAGATCTAAGAAGACAAAGATGTCACTGGTTAGCTAGATCATGAAATCCTTAAACCTCTTGTTTAAAAGCTAGGGCTTAGAGTCACTTCTAGAATGTAGTTACGGAGAATAAATGCGGAATATCAGATTGGAAAAACTTGAAATCTCAGATGTGTGTCTCGGATGTGACATCCTTTGTACATAAAGTTCTGTGGCTGATGCTATAGATTTTATCTGCCAGAAAGCAGTACCAGAAGAATAGCATAAATTGATGATTGTAGTGTGATCTAATCTTGATTTATGACAACTGCAAAAATGATTTTCTAACTCTAGCACTCTTTCCACACTGTTTCCTTCAACTCTTGGCATTCTACTATAAGCAAGGCATGGCTCTTTTCCCCTACCTATCATCAGTATGAATTTAAGAATCCTTACTTTTTCAATGGTTTATAATTTATTATTGTACTTACTTTGTTGCTCAAACTGTCCCAGAATTAACTAAATAGTGGAAACCTGTGTGTCTTTGTGACATGCCTCCATCTTTTTCTTGAGTGTTTAACATCTGGTATAACAAGATGCTCCAGGGTCATCTTGTACCTACCCTGCCCTGGCCCTTGAATCAGCCACATCAGCCATTTCTCCAAGGATTCCTGGATCCATTTAGCAGGCAAATGGATTAGAGAACAGGTACTAAGTATGCTTATTGTTACTGAATATTTTTGCTTCTTTGCCCTTTCAGAGGAAAGAACTAGAAATAAGTACACACACATCCCCACACACATGCACATAATAATACTCAATGATTTCCTTTGATTATTAACAGGACAGCCAAGTGCAAGGGAAAGAGGGAGAGAGAATGGTTCTTGTCTGTTCTGGGCAACACCGTTTATTTCAGAAAGGAAAAGTCCTAGCTGTATGATCTAAAAGCCTTATAGTTTACCAATCAAAAGAGAAACAACATTAAGACCCTTTGGATCAGGAGATACTAAGTAGCAGCATTCATGGTACCCCTACCATCTGGAACTAAAGAGGATTATGGTTTTAATATAGGTTTCTCCCTATATAGCTCTAAGATAAAAGGAAGAAATTTATGACTTCTTTCCTAAGTCAGCTGAACACAAGAATAGTTGAAGTTGAAATTCTCCAATGAAATGTTAAAAGATAACATGTAATAAATACATCTGGAAAATGTTGGGTAATCCCATGAGACTCTCAGAGCCTCTAAACACAGTAGTAATATGCATTATGACCCTGGGAGTGGGGAGGGGAATATAATATGCAATCATTCCCAAACATATTTGACCACGGCTTTTTCAGGGAATACTAATTATCAAAACTCTGAGGAAAAGTTCATATAACATTAGGTGCTTTACAAATTAGAAATCAGGGAAGTTGAAATGAACCAGTTCATTTTTTTTTAATTAAAAAAAAATCAAGGCAATGTACTCTTTTATAAGCAGCTTACTAGACCACTTAGCAGTCAGGATTCAATTTTACCTTTGCAGAAATTAACGTTATAATTAGTTTTTCCTCATTTACTGTAGTATATTGAAAGGTGATACTAATTTTTAAAGAATTAACATCAATTTTACACAATTTCTTCCAGAAAACAGAAGAAGAGGGAACACTTCCCAACTCATATTATGATGCCACTATTATGGATACTCAAATCAAATGAGACAGAGCACAAGAAGTGAAGGCTACTGACCAACATCTTTCATGAACTTAGATGCAAAAATCCTCAATAATATTTTAGCAAAATTTCATCCAACAATGTATGAAAAAAATATATATACTATAGTCAAGTGGGATATATTCTAGGTATGCAAGGCTGGTTCAATGTTTGACAATCAGTGAGTATAACCTACTATATTAAAAGGTTAAAGAAGAAAAATCACATGGTATCAGTTGTTGTAGAAAAAGCATTTGACCAAATTCAACAACCATTCATGATAAAAACAGTACACTAGGACTAGAGGGAACTTTCTAAATCTCACAAAAGGCAACCATGAAAACCTATGGCTAACATAATACTTAATGGTAAAAGACTAAATTCTTCCCCTCTAGAATTAGGAATAGGGCAAGGATGTTATTAGCTCTCACCTCTTCTTCTAATACAGTACTGAAGTTCTAGACACTTTAACAAGTTAAGAAAAAGAAAGTAAATGCATAAAGATTAGAAAAGAAAAAATAAAACTGCCTCTATTTGCAGATTACAACATGATTGTCTACACAGAAAATCCCTGGCTGGGTACAGTGGCTCACATCTGTAATCCCAGCACTTTGGGAGGTCAAGTCAGGAAGATTACTTGATGCCAGGAGTTCAAGATCAGCCTGAGAAATACAGGGAGACCCTGTCCCTACAAAAAAAAAAAAAAAAAAGAAAAATTAGCTGGGTGCAATGGTGTGTACCTATAGTCCTAGTTACTCAGGAGGCTGAGGCAAGAGTATGCCTTGAGCCCAGGAGTTTGATGTTGCAGTGAGCTATCATGATGCCACTGTACTGTAGCCTGGACAACAAAGTGAGACCCCAAAACAAAAACACTCCAAAAAACAAAAAAACAATTACTTCCTAGAACTAATAAGTAATTTCAGTAAGGCCACAGGATATAAGATCCACACACAATTCAACTGCATTTCTATATACTGACAATGACCAAGTGGAAAGCAATATAAAAAATGCACTACTATTTCCAACTGTTCCAAAGAAAATAAAACACTCAGGTATAAATTTAACAAAACATGTACAGGATCTGTATGAAGAAAATTATAAAGTGTCAATGAAAGAAATCCAAGATAACTTAAACACTTCGAGTGTCAAATCGCATTCATGGCCTAGAAGACTCACATAGTAAAGATGTCAATTCTCCCTAAATTGATCTACAGGTTTAAGGCCATTACTGTCAAAAAATCAGTATGTTTCTTTGAAGACACAGACAAGCTTATTCTAAAATTTATTGAGAAAGGGAAAGGCCCTAAGATACCCAAAACATTTTGAAAAAGAAAGTAGGAGGAATCATTCTCCCTGATGTTAAAGATTACTGTATTGCTGCAATACTCAAGACAGTGGCACTATCTTGGGATAAACACAGAAATCAATGGAATAGAACTGAGAATCCAGAAATGGATCCATACAAATATGCCCAATTAATTTTTGAACAAAGAAGCAAAAGCAATTCAATGAAGGAGAGAAAGCTTCTTCAATAAAGGGCACGGGAGCAACTGCATATCTAGAGGCAAAAAAAAATGAGCGCCTTGACCCAAACCTCACACTTTATACAAAAATTAACTCAAAATGGATCATAGACTTAAATGTAAAACAGTAAAACTTTTAGAATGGAACACAGGAAAAAATCTTTACAGCTTAGAACAAGGCAAAGAGTTCTCAGACTTGACACTAAAAGCATGATCTGTAAGAGGAAAACTGATAAATTGGATCTCATCCAAATTAAAAACTTTTGCTCTGTGAAAAACTATCAAAAAGATTTTTTAAAAATTACAAAACAGGAAAAATGTTTCTAATCACATATCTGACAAAGATTTTGTGTTAGAGTATTATTTATTTAGTTATTTTTTATTTCAAAATATTAAGGAGATACAAATGTTTTTGTTACATGGACAACTTTTATAATGCTTAAGTTGGGGCTTTTAGTGTGTCCATCACCTGAATACTGTTCACTGTACCCAACAGGTAGTTTTTTACCCCTTTCCTCCTCTCACCTCCCCACTTCTTGATTTCCAGTGACCTTTAAACCTCTCTGTGCCCGTGTGTGCCCATGGATTAACTCTCAATTACTAGCAAGCACATACGGTGTTTATTTTTTCATTCCTGAGATACTTCACTTAGGATAATGGTCTCCAGTTTCATCCAAGTTGCTGCAAAAGACATTATTTCATTCCTCTTTATGGCTGAGTAGTACTCCATGGCACACGAAGAAGAATGAAACAAGACCCCTATCTCTTGCCATATACAAAAATTAACTCAAGATAGATAAAAGACTTAAGTGTAAGGCATGAAACCGTAAAAATTCCAGAAGAAAATGTAGGAAAAACCCTCCTAGACATCAGCCTAGGCAAAGAATTTATGATTAAGATCCCAAAGGCAAATACAGCAACAACAAAAATAAATAAATGGGACTTAATGAAATTAAAAGTCTTCTGTATAGCAAAGGATATAATCAACAGAGCAAACAACCTACAGAATGGGAGAAAATATTCGCAAACTACACATGTGGTAAAGGGCTAATATCCAGAATCTAAAAAGAACTCAAACAAATCAGCAAGAAAAAAACAATCCCATTAAAAAGTGAGCAGCATCAATCCACAAATGGATTAGTAAACTGTGGTATATGTATACCATGGAGTATCACTCAGCTATAAGAAACAACGGTGATACGACATCTCTTTGGTTCTCCTGGAGAGAGCTGGAACCCATTATATTAAGTGAAGTATCCAAAGAATGGAAAACCAAGCATCACATGTACTCACCAGAAAACTGGTTTCCCTGATCATCACCTAAATGCACATCGGGAAAGGATACCAACTGGATATCAGACTGAGACAGGGGATGGGGGGAGCGGATGGATGCATGCCTGCATGATGAGTGCGTTGTGCATTGTCTGGGGAATGGTCATGCTTGAAGGTGCTAACTCGGGGAGGTGGGGGGGGAGGGGATGGAGGTATGACTGCATGGTGTATGCCAGGCGCACTGTCTGGAGAGTGGACGCGCCTGGGGCTCTGACTCAGGGGGACTGGCGGGACACGGACAATGTATGTAACCTGTGGTTTTGTACCCCCATGAAGAGCTGAAATAAAAAAATAAATAAATAAAATAAAACACACAGTTGATTCTAAAAAAAAAAAAAAAAAGTGGGCAGAAGACACACTTTTTTTGAAAAGAAACTTTTCAAAAGAAGATAGACAAATGGCCAACAAACATATGAAAAAATACTCAACATCACTAATCACCCAGGAAATGTAAATTAAAATCACAATGAGATATTACTTTACCCCTGTCAGAATGGCCATTGTTAAAAAGTCAAAAAACAATAGATGATGGCATGGATGCAGAGAGACAAGAATGCTTATACACTGTTGGCAGGATTGCAAATTAGTACAATCTCTATGGAAAACAGTATGGAGATTCCTCAAAGAAATCAGCAAACCCACCACTGGGTATCTACCCAAAGGAAAAGAAGTCATCTCATCAAAGAGACGTCTGCATTCGAATGTTTACTGCAGCACAATTCACAATTGCAAAGATGTGAAATCAACCTTAAGTGCCCATCAATTCACAAGCGAATTAAGAAAACGTGATATATAGAGTATATTGTTAAAAAAACCCTTAAAACTCCACATTAAAACAATCCATTTGAAAATGGACAAAATACATGCACAATATTTTCACCAAAAAGGATATATGATGGCAAATGAACACGTGAAAAGATGTTTCGTATTAGCCACTTAGGAAAACGTAAATTAAAAGTACAATGAGGTATAACTACACACCTATTAGAATGGTTAAAATGAAAAATAGTGATAACCCCAAATGCTGGAGAAGATATGGAGAAACTGGATCACATATACATAGATGGTGATAATGTAAAATGGTGCATCTACTTAGAGAAATAAATAGTGTAGCAGTTCCTGTCCAAACTAAAAATGGATGACCCAGCAACTACACTTGTATTATCCCAGAGAAATAAAAACTTATGTTCACACAAAAACTTGTACATGAATGTTCATACCAGCTCTATTTGTAATAGTCAAAACCTGGAAACTACTCAAATGTCCTCCAATAATGGGTGAATGGGTAACAACTGGTATATACAAATCATAGAATACTGCTCAGCAATACGGAGGAATGAACTATTGACATATGCAACAACAGGATGAACCTCACGGACATTATGTTGAGTGAAAAAAGCCAACCTTTAAAGGATATACACTGCATGATTCCATTTATATAACATTTGTGAACTAACATAATTATACAGATGGAGAACAGATTAGTGGTTGCCAGGGTACGGCAGGCAGGGGATAAGTATGGCTATAAAACTAACAAGAAGGAGTCTTCTAATGATGGTACAGTTGAATATCTTGATTGTGGTGGTGGTTATGTAAGGATACACATGTGATAAAACTGCACAGAAGCACAAACACATGTGCATGTATAACTGGTGAAATCTGAATAAATCTTACAGATTGTACCAATTCCAATTTCTTGGTTTTGATATTTTACTATAGTTGTGCATGAGGTTAACACTCGATGAGGCTGGAGGAACTGTGCAAGAGATTTCTTTGTACATTTCTTTTTTTTTTGAGACAGAGGCTGACTTTGTTGCCCAGGCTAGAGTGAGTGCCATGGCCTCAGCCTAGCTCACAGCAACCTCAAACTCCTGGGCTTAAGCGATCCTACTGCCTCAGCCTCCCGAGTAGCTGGGACTACAGGCATGCGCCACCATGCCCGGCTAATTTTTTCTATATATATTTTTAATTGTCCAGATAATTTTTATTTCTATTTTTAGTAGAGATAGGGTCTCGCTCAGGCTGGTCTTGAACTCCTGACCTTGAGCGATCCACCCGCCTCGGCCTCCCAGAGTGCTAGGATTACAGGCGTGAGCCACCATGCCTGGCCTTCTTTGTACATTTCTTTACAATCACCTATGGGTCTATGGCAGCTAACACAGATTTAGCTGCTCTGCCTTTAACTAATATTCCAAAGTATACATCTTTCCAAAGATAAGATACCTCAGATTTGTACTGAGTAAAAAATTTTCCTCCCAAATAAGCTACAATTCTTCTGCCATTTTATTACTATTATTTGATTACAATATCAGCAGAGTCAATTCCTTTCTCAATATAATACCTTTTGACTTTTCTGACCACTAGTTACCAGTAAAATGTAAATGTAAAATGATTTTTTTTTTTTTTCTAAAAGACAGGTCTTGCTCTCTCACTCAGGCTGGAATTCAGTGGCAAGATCATAGCTCACTGCGGCCTCAAACTCCTAGGCTCAAGGGATCCTCCTGCCTGAGCCTTCCAATAGTTGGAACTATAGGCATGCACCACCACAACTGGCTAATTTTTCAATTTTTTTGTAGACAGGGTCTTGCTATGTTGCCTGGGCTGGCCTCAAGCAATCCTCCTACCTTGGCCTGCAAAGTGCTGGGATTACAGGTATGAACCACTGTGCCCAGTCTGTTTTGTGGATTTAAATCATCAATAAGTAGGACATCTTTAAGATTGTATTCAAAGTTTTTGATATAATAATATAAATTAATTAATATAATTTTATCTTACTTTACTCAATCTTGCTTTAACCTACAAGCATACATTTGTGGCAGTGGAATAGAATGTGGTTCCAGCTAACATGCACAGGGAGGATCAGACCTAGAGCTTTCAGATCCTTTGAGAGGATCTGAAACACTGACATGATTTTCCAGAGAACAACTTTTTAGGTTCTAATATTTGCCAGATTTGTTTACAATGTCTGTATTTGTCTCTTAAACATGTGAGTGCACAAGTAAACACATGCCATAGGTTAGAAACTAGTTAAAACTGGTTTATCTATGTGCTTACAAGGAGGAATAAAAACAAAATAGGTTTATATTGCCCTAAAACAATTTTAGATGGGCCCCTAGAAAAACCCCTTGATCACAAAGGTCAACAAACACAATGAAAGCTGCTGGAATTTACCTTACTAACCTTTCAACTATTTTTTTTTTTTTTTTGAGACAGAATCTTACTCTGTTGCCTGGGCTAAGAGTGCCATAGCGTCAGCCTAGTTCACAGCAACCTCAAACTCCTGTGCTCAAGCGATCCTCCTGCCTCAGTCTCCGGAGTAGCTGGAACTACAGGTATGTGCCATCATGGCCAGCTAATTTTTTCTATTTTTAGGACAGACAAGGTCTCGCTCTTGCTCAGGCTGGTCTTGAATTCCTGAGCTCAAAGGATCCACCTGCCTCGGCCTCCCAGAGTGCCAGGATTACAGGCATGGGCCACCGCCCCAGCCCAACTATTTGTTTTCAGATTGTCAACTACTTGGAGATTGGGCACAGGCTCTCAGCTGTTCATCATCAAATGTAAAAGCTAACAAAGGATCAATTCTATCCTTACATCACTATTAAGTGAAGTAAGTTTCCAATTAGAACACTAAATTTTAAAAATTATCATCACTTTACTAGTAGAAACATAGATGGCTCATGGTTCAATTCTGCCCTGCTATCTGTTTTTATGAATAGTTTTACTGGAACACAGCTACGTTTGTTCTGTATTCTCCATAGCTGCTTTTGCGCTACAACAGCAGAACTGACTAGTTGTGGCAGAGAATGAATGACCTGCAAAGCTTACCATATTTCCGATCTGACCCTTTACATAAAAAGTTTGCTGACCCCTCACTTACATCAAGAAGTTCTTGAAAACTATTAATATTACTGATTCTGAGCAGGAAGAAAACTATTTCTGTATCTGAAATATATTATTTATCCTACTTGTCTAAAGCAACATAAGATTCCATACTGGGATGGAACTAAAAATCTAGAAAGATAAATGCTATCTTTTTTGTCAGGTAGGTGTTCAAACACAATTTTAAAAGTTGAAGATGGGCTCTAAGTAACTCTCAAGTTGATGCTGGTCTATAAAACAGGTAAAGAAAATGTTCTTGAACAGATAAAAATCTGTCAAGTTACATAAGAGGATAAATATAGAAAACACAATTATTAAAAGAATAATTACTAATACTTACGCTGTATGTGAATGAGCTGCTTTGGCATCTTAAATTCCCCAGGATATATAGACTCATAGTAAGCAATATTACTTTCTGCCTCTGGGACTGGTATAACCATATTATCCCTCTTCTCGCCATACACCTGCTGTGCTGAAATAGCCCGCTGAAGATGATGTTCCTAAAAAAAGGAAAAATAGATAAGTTTATGTAGTATTAAAAAGTAGCAAACAGAACGTATAGACTTACAAAGAGGGTTTTGCTCCTTTTTTTTTTTTAAAATAGTGGGATTTTAGCAGATCTTGAAAGCATGCTGTTAATAATAACTAGTGATAAAAACATTTTTTTTTTAAGAGACAGGGTCTTGATCTATCACCCAGGCTTGAGTGGTGTGATCATAGCTCACTGCAGAATCCAACTCCTGGGCTCAAGTGATCCTCCTGCCTCAGCCTCCCAAGCAGCTGGGACTACAGGCACGTGCCACCATGCCCAGCTGATAAAAATATTTTAAGTAGAAAACAAGAACATTTTGTTAGAAATACTGAATATTTCCTCAATTAAGGAAAGGTACTACACCAAATTGAGAGTTATACAAAGAGATTCCAAAAAGTTGACTAGAACTATTAAAACTTGCATTTTACAGAAGAGGTTCGAAGAAAAAGAGTTAAAACATTTGAGGTTATCATATAAAGAAAGCAGGCTATGGATAAAAAAAGATTTCATTGATTCAAATCTCCTATTCCTATAGTACTCTGTAAATTTAGAAGGTACTTTCATACAAATCAACTATTAATAATAGGATCTGGCCGGGCGTGGTGGCTCACGCCTGTAATCCTAGCACTCTGGGAGGCCGAGGTGGGCGGATTGTCTTGAGCTCAGGAGTTCAAGACCAGCCTGAGCAAGAGCAAGACCTCATCACTACTAAAAATAGAAAGAAATTACCTGGACAACTAAAAATATATATAGAAAAAACTAGCCGGGCATGGTGGCACACGCCTGTAGCCCCAGCTACTCGGGAGGCTGAGGCAGTAGGATCGCTTAAGCCCAGGAGTTTGAGGTTGCTGTGAGCAAGGCTGACACCACGGCACTCACTCTAGCCCGGGCAACAAAGTCAGACTCTGTCTCAAAAAAAAAAAAAAAAAAAAAAAAGAAATTATACGGACAGCTAAAAATATATATAGAAAAATTAGCCGGCCATGGTGGCGCATGCCTGTAATCTAAGCTACTTGGGAGGCTGAGGCAGGAGGATTGCTTAAGCCCAGGAGTTTGAGGTTGCTGTGAGCTAGGCTGACGCTATGGCACTCTAGCCCGGGCAACAGCGCAAGACTCTGTTACAAAAAAAAAAAAAAAAACGGATCTCTTCAAAGAAGGGTAGAGATTATTATCTCCATTTTTAGTTCATGAAACAGACACAGATTCAAATTCTGTCTTTTGTCTTAAGTAATAACCTTTCTTACAAATTTCCGAACCCTTTTTGAACAGTAGCAGAGTATGTACAGGAGCAGAAAGCACAATGCTCTGCACTTAGGCTGTTTGGATTAGAATTCAACTGCAACACTAGAACAGTTTGTGACTCCTGGCAAGAAACATCAGTCTTCTAAATCTGTTTCACCCAGTAAGAGAAAACTAGAATCTACTTTACAGAGTTGGTTAGAGATGTAAATAAAATAGTATAATGCCTAGCATATAACAGGTGTTAAAAATAAACTTTGGTTTAGTCTCCACCCATGAAGCTTTTGCCAGTTTGTGATACCACCAGCTGCCACAAAGTATTGTTCCTCACCCAGCCCTACCAACACTGAATTCTGGCACACATTTTATTAAATTCAAACTATTTTATATATATAAAAATACAAGTCCGTATGTAAAAAACATTCCAACAGTATAAAATGAAAAGTTCCAGGCCTCACAGGTAGCTCCCATTAAGAATGGACATATTCAGATATTTTAATGTGTATACAAATATATAAATATATAGGAGCCTACTATACATAATATAGAAATATATACATTATATATAATATAGTAGTATATACTACATATTGCATAGTAGGATGCCACATAAATGTGTATATACATGTAAGTGTATACGTGGTATTCTACTATGCAATATAGAACTTTATCCCTAGCTTTGGTTCACTTGCTAGATCCTGGACATCTTTCCATACCAATACTTCTACTATATTCTTTGCAACAGCTACATTGTATTCTACTATATAGATGTACCATAATTTATTTAACCAGGCAAAAATTGATAGGAAAAAACCTTGGAAACAACCTAAATGCCTACCTTCTACCTTCCTTCCCAAATACTGCAAAAACCCATCCTGTATTATGTACAACATATCTTCGTGGACTTGTGAAAGCATCTGTAGGACAACTACAAAAGGAAGTGCTTGAGGGCATATATAAGGTTACGACAACATACATTTGTATTATTCCCTGAGGTAACTACTTCTCAAAATCCCTTTTGAATTTAAAAATATTTACCCATCTTGTTATTTTAGGTTAATTTCTTTACAAATGATGGTTAAGTTTTTCTTCCCTCAAATGTTGTTGTTGTTCTTTGCTCATTTTCAAAAGTGCTGCTTTTCTTTTTCTCACTGATAATTAAATACTTGGGTTAATTTCCTTTTTAATATTAAGAAAATCAGTTCCATGTAATAAATCTTACCAAATATTTTTCTGCAGTCTTTTGACTTCTGATTTTGTTAAGACTATTTTTTCCATATAGGAAAGATCTTCTATTTGTCTATCTAATTTATTAATCTTTTCCTTTATAGTTTTATCTTACTTAATAACACATAAATTATACAGGAACTAGGATGTGTAAGCAAACATTTTCTTTTTTATAACTCAATTTGATCTTTCATTCTAAACCTTCAGGATGCCTAGTGTCTCCTGGGAGCTGACAGAAACTAAGTATGCATACGTGCATGGAGGGTGGGGGAAATGGCGGGACTTAATGGCTAACTGTATCCTCTTACACTTTGATAGAGCTTGTTGTCCTATCTACTGGACCCGAATGCCCACTGACACAGGGTGCTTTTGTCAGCCCCAGCATCAGTCAGTTACATATGCTCTTCTACTCTGATACACTCTCTACATGTCAAGAGAGATATTCTTTGACGTACCCCCAGCACAAACACACCAAACTCAAGGCACTTTATTCATAATTTGCATTTTGTTTCCAGCTCAGAACCCTTCATCTATCATTTCTGTGCGTAGGTGAACATATGAGAGATACCGTTTACCTCTTGGACTCTCCTGCAAATCTGTTCTTACTCCTAGTAATACTTTTGGAACATACACTCAAGAATTTGTTCATTTTGTTTCACTAGTTCTGTTATATGAGACCTCTGGTCCAAATGAGAGGTAGTTGTAGGTGAGAACAGAATATGCCAATGTCTAAGATTATTAATTGATCAAAAAATGAATGCTTCACATACTACCCCATCCTCCCACCTCAAGCTTATGAAAAAAACATTCACCCTTGTCAGGTTTTTACCCTTTTTTACAATTTACTTATTTTTACATTTCTAATTTATTTTCTGTGTAAGAGAAGGATCTAACTTTTTTCCCCAAATAGTGAGCTTCCTGTCTTAATGTCACACATTAAATCATCTATTCTCCTTAATCATTAAAAATGTCTGATATTATATAATACATTTCTGTTGCAACTGGGAGTATTTCCACGCTTTTTTCTTTTCCTGCTCTATTCAGCTCTCTCCTATGCCAATATTAAACAGTGTAGCCTCAGCCGGGTGCGGTGGCTCACGCCTGTAATCCTAGCGCTCTGGGAGTCCAAGGCGGGCGGATTGGAGTTGAGCTCAGGAGTTCGAGACCAGCCTGAGCAAGAGTGAGACCCCCGTCTCTACTAAAAAAATAGAAAGAAATTAGCTGGACAACTAAAAATACATATAGAAAAAATTAGCCGGGTATGGTCGCACATGCCTGTAGTCCCAGCTACTCAGGAGGCTGAGGCAGGAGGATCGCTTGAGCCCAGGAGTTTGAGGTTGCTGTGAGCTAGGCTGACGCCACAGCACTCTAGCCTGGCCAACAGAGTGAGACTGTCTCAAAAAAACCAAAACAGTGTAGCCTCATACATTCTGTTATCTAGTAAGGCAAATTCTTCCCCCAGATTTCTTCTGGTTATTTAATTTTTTCAGATGAACCGTAATAAAGTTCTTTTTTCAGGTGTAAAACAGGACCCCTAAGGTGTTTTGATTTTTGTAGGCAAGAAAATATAGCATGGTCGTTAAGAACATGGAGTTTGTAAACAAGAATGCCCTGGATTTTGAATGTTGGCTCCACAGTTTACTAGTCCTATGACTTTGGGACTTGGGACAAATTATTTACTATTTCTCAGCAACAGTTTTATTATTTGTAGACGCACACTGTATACCTGCCATATGGAATTGTGGTTAAAATGCCTGAGGCACACTAAGTACTCAATACATGG
Organism: Lemur catta; assembly: GCF_020740605.2. Taxonomy (NCBI): domain Eukaryota; kingdom Metazoa; phylum Chordata; class Mammalia; order Primates; family Lemuridae; genus Lemur; species Lemur catta. Next base: position 121,676,945 of record NC_059128.1, on the reverse strand, counting down.
TAGCCAATGTATACCTTTCATTTTTAGAGAAGCTGAAGTGTTTTACGTGCTTAGTTACTATTTATATCTTCTGTGTGAACAGTGTTCTGCAGAAAAAACTTCCCTTATGTTTATATCCATTTTTCATAATCATGAAATCAAATTTTTGTTTATCAATATTATAGTGAAAACTCACTGCTTTAAAAAATCTTATTTGTGGTTTTATCATTGCATAAAATATTTCACACAATTCATGACTTCCTCATATCTTTAACAGTCAAGAATATGATCCTCACTTTATAATGGCATTTAAGGGTCATGATGTGTGCAACCTCCTTCCAAATAGTTCAATTAAAAAACCCACGATTTACAGAATTAGAAGAAAATGCAAATTACTAACAACTATAGACTTTAGTTGAAGGTATATTTTCTATAAATTTGAAAATTTTATAATTCAAAAATTATAATTTTATAATCATTTCTATAATTAAATTTTTTAATTAAAAGTTGAATAAAGAAGAATAGAGTACTAAGGGCCAGAGATGTATATAATATAGAGCAAATATGGTTAAGTTCTTCTAAGTCATAAGTAAAAAACAAACTTATTCCTCAACTACTGGTATAACTATTATCTTCTATTATTTATATTTATTTCCTCCCCAAGTATAACAATGCCCCCCTTATCCACAGGGGTTATGCTCTAAGACCCTCAGTGGATGCCTGAAACTGCAGATAGTACCAAATGCTATATATATATACTATGTTTTTTTCCCTATACATATATACCTATGATAAAGTTTAATTTTTAAATTAGGCACAATAAGAGATGAATAATAAAAGAACAATTATAACAATATACTATAATAAAAGTTACGTGAATATGGTCTCTTTTTAAAAATATTATACTAAAATCACCTTTTTTGTGACACTGAAATGATAAAATACCTACATGATGAGATGAAGTGAGGTGAATGATAGAGGCATTGTGATGTAGTGTTAGGCTACTACTGAAAACTAATTCAAAACTTACAAATTATTTCTGGAATTGTCAATTTAATATTTTTGGACCATGGTTTACCTCAAGTAACTGAAACTACACAAAGCAGAAGCACTTGTAGGGGGACTAGTGTATACAAGGAGACTGGACAGAGCAAGCCAATGTGGCTGGGTAAGTAAGGGTAAGTAAGGTGGGGAACAAATTCATCTGCACAATGTCAAGAATCTGTCTTTTTTCTAAGAGCAACAGTGGTTGAAGGATTTTAAGAGATCAACCTGGTTGCTATGTAGAAAATAAACCATAGTCTATAAAATAGAATTTAGGCAGCTTTTAAATAGTCCAGAATAATATTTAATGACATGGGTAAACTATCAGTTTATTAAGTAAAGAGGCATCTGAAAATTATATGTTCAGTAATTTTGTTTAAATTTGTTTAAATATTTTTTTAGAGAAAGACACAGTTGAGTATATCTCTATTTAGAAAAAAGTCTGAAAGTGTATCTATCTCAATCTTCCCTATACTCCTTTATCCTCTTCCATACTTTATTTTTTCATAGCACTTACCACCTTCCGATATGCCATATACTTGGTTTGATTACTATTGTCACCCATCTGTCCCCCTACCCCCAATTTACGCATCAAGACAGCAGGGATTTTTATCTATTTTGTTCACTGCTATATCATCACCCTAAAATAGTGCTAAGCACAAAGCACGGTGCTTAAATGAATATGTATGCATGTATACATGCACACATATAAATAACATTTTAAAGCATACACACCAAAAAGTTAACAAATTACCTGTGGGCGATACAATTTTGAAACTCTTTCATACTTTTCCTTATTTCTCATATTTCTAAAATGTACTTGTAATACTTTTTGGCAGAAAAAATATTTCAAGTACATTTTACTAAATGACTTTCTAAAACAATGGTAATTTCTAAAAGACATAATTTACCTGATTCAGTAAAACTCTTCCCATCTATGTCAGCTTCTTTCAAGAGTAAAATATTCATTTACTCATAGTTTTCCAGGTAAAGAAAGTATTTTTAAAACCCAAAGCTATATACATCTATTTCCATAAAATAACATTAAATAATAATTGAAAATGAAATTATTTTTGCTTTGAATAGGAAGATGTAAAATGATGAAGCTAAGTAACAAACGAAATAAATTAGAATGATGAGTTCTGTATTCAGTTCAATAGATATTTTTTGAATGCCTTGACTAAGTACCTAAGATTATACAAGTCTAAATTACAATTATATAAAAAGTTCAGATATTCCCTGAAGACAGTATCTATGAATGAAATTTCAGAATAAACTGGCTTGCAGCATTAAATAGGCTAGCATTCCCAAACTGTGTTCACTGGAATACTAATTTCAAATTATCAATAAAGAGTTCAATAATTAAAAAAAAGTATAGAAAAGGCTGGGTTCAAAACTTAGATTTTTTTTACTTAAGCACTTCTGAGAGCTTTTAACACGCTAATGTAAATCATGCTTCTTCATGAGGAAGGATATGACCATTCCAAACCTATGACCACAGAATCATTTTTTCAGAAATTATCCATTAATAGTTCGTAGACAACTTTTGGAAAACAGTTTAGGAAATGCTGGTGTAAAACAAAAACTAGAGATATGGAGCAGAACATATGGGCTTAAGTAGGTTCATTAATTAGTCTATATTTACTGAGTGCTAACTATTATGTACCTGGTACTGGGGATATGGTAAATAAAACAGACATTTTCTACATAACACTGTAGAGCTTACACTCTAGTAGAGAGGACAGATATTAATAAAATAGTCCTGAAAATAAATTGTAAAGTATAATAAGTGCTATGAAGGAAAAGTACAATGTGTTTTGAAAATATAAAACACTAAAATCAATCCCAATTTTCCATAAAATAACTGGGGCACAAACTCTCAAATCAGTCTCATCTTACAGGAAACAAAGTAAATAACATGAAATAATTTAAATAATTCTTTTATATGTAATCTCATAAAAATGGAACTAGATGAACCATAATTTACATTAAGCAAGTAACTGAAAAAGCCTCTTGCACTGCAAATATAGATAACATGTTTTGCATACATAGCAGTATGGACGATAAAAAGAGCATCAGAAAAGACTGAACAGGGATCTTTAGAAAGTTCAGAGGCACACTTTCACTCCATGAACCTCGCTCTCAAGAGTATTCATTTCTGTTAGTTCAGCCTGCTTAGTACAACGGAAGAGCACAGGCTTTAGAGACCCAAGTACAAATCTAGCTTCGTCATCTGACCCAAGTCTGGGAAGCCACCCTGCTATGTATTTTTATTATTTGTATAACATATATTTTTTTCCTTACCCATTTTCTCCTCTCTTCTCTCCAGCAGGAAATGCTCTTCCTTTTACTCTCCTCTGTTATTTTTGCATATCTCCGTGAAAAATATTACCTTTTCCAGTGACTTTTTATAGTCTATATTCAATGCATGGGTAGTTAATGCAAAAGGGTTAACTATTTCTAAACAGAGCATATCGCTAATATTTAAGAAGTCAGAAAATACAATTGTTTTAGTTAAATAAAAGTGACATCAGCTCTCTGTAGATAAAACCTATCTGAAGGGGTAGGTTTTGCAAATGTGTTGTAAACGTCTGCTCAGTACCTTTGTTCACAGAGATGGGAGTCTCTGCTGATGAACTCCTACTTGTTCTTCAAAGTCTAGTTTAAAATTATCTTGCCTCTGCCTCTCCTAGAAGAATTTCTCCCTCATTTGTGCTCCTGCAGTGCTACATCCATACTTACGACATCGTGCTGTATTTATTTGTTTACATAATGATCTCTCAAATGTGAGCTCTTGTAAGAGTAGAGACCATGTCTAATTTACATTTGTATCTTTTCCTTCAAACAGTGTATTCTCCTGCAGTATTTGGGGACAGTAAATCTTTGTAGGATGAGGACTAAATAACATTATCTTTGTAACTTACTCAGCACCTAATATAATATTTTGTCTTACTCTAGGTACTCAATATTTTATAAATTATCACTATGTAAAGATGAAAAGGATCAACCTAAATGAAATGCATGAAAAAAATTAAAAAAGATATTTCTACTTGCTCTATAATAAAAGTCTAATAAATATCACCAAATTAAAAAAGAGCTACTCAAAGTCATATTATGTGGATTCCTAAACAAAGATTAAATTATATTCATTTATTCATTAAGTTTCTATTTAAGCAAATAATGACCTCAACACTTAGCCATAACAACAATTAAAACCACATTTAGACCTTTTAGGTTACTGAATTAAAAAGTTTACTAAAAGCAGTAACAATGTATAAAATTCCTTATGGGCAAGTAAGTAATGACTAATTCTATAAAATACTACTTAAGAAGTTTAAATCCCTGATTATTTACGTAGAGCTAGACACCACTGCTACCTGAATAAAAGGCCTGAGGTGAATTATTTTCTCTCCTATTTTCAAATGACATTTCTAAGAACCAAAACATTAACCCTATTCTAGAACACTGCTCCAGCAAATACCACCTAGTTTTTCTACATCCAAACATCCAACTCTTGCCTGACTCATTATAATAGTCTTCTAACTGGTTCCCTGCTTCCACTTCAGCTATTCTTCATCTCTTAGAGTAATCCCGTTAATATACAAGGAAGATTGTGCCATTCTTCTATTCAAATTCTTCCAATTATTTCCCATCTCACTCAGAATAAACACCAAAGTCCTTAAAACTGCTTACAAAGTCCTACATGATTTACATTCCCTGTCCTTGTTACCTCGCTGGCATCGTTTACTCCTTTTCACTCACTCTGCTCTAGTCATACTAGATTCCTTGCTGTTTGTCGGACTTAGAAGAAATAGCTTGCTTCCTCACCTCCTTCAAGTTTTTGCTCAAAAGTCATCTTCCCAGATAGATCAATGCCACCTCTCCCACTATACACCCACCAGAATGGCTAAAATGGAAAAGGCTAACAACATAAAATGATGGGGAGGATATAGGGTAACAAGAACTCTCATACACTGTTATGGAGAAACAGGCATGATAGATATTACAAGATCAAACATACACAATCCATATGGCCCAACAATTCCACTTCTAAGTATTTACCCAAGAGAAATGAAAACACAAGCCCACAAAAAGACCGAATAAGAATGTTCAAACAGCTTTATTCAATAATAGCCCAAAACTGGAAACCACCCAAATGTCCACCAATGGGAGGACAGATAAGAGCCACACAGTGGAATACTACTCAGCAGTAGACAGGAATGAACCTACTTATACATTCAACAACATGGGTTAACTCTCAAAAACATTACAGTGAGTAAAAATCACTTTACACAAAAGAATGTATTTATGAACTTCTAAACAGGCAAAATTAATTTCTGACAAAAAAAAAAATCCTAACAGTAGTGGCTTCTGGGGAGTAAGGGTGGGGATGGGTTAGGAAGGGGAATGAAAGACATTTCAGGGATGATGGTAATGTTCTATATCTTGATGGGGGGGGTTGGGTTATATAAATATATGAATTTGTCAACATTCAGTTAATATATACTATTTGTGAATTTCATTGTGTATCAATTTTACCTCAAATGGAAAAAAACCAGTAAATAAACAGTAAATTCTAATTAATATGCACGCTCATGTATTTAAGAAAACATGCACTGATGTCTGTAATTTACTTTGAAATTCATTTCAAAAATAAGATGGAGAGATGGACCTTGTGTCAAAAAAAAAAAGTCCTGTTACCCACAGTGGTTAAAAAATAAAAGGGGTTCTTACAGTCTCAAAACTTTGTTGTTTAAATACATACCTGTTTCCTTCATTTGCTCAAACTTACCCCTACCTTTATTTATAGTAATTAACACAGTAGTAGATAAAAAGAAATCATATTTTATAATTTCAAATTATTCTTATTAGGTTAATATTATTTGATACCATAAATTTTTTCTTCTATATTATAAAACATGGCATATAGAAATAAAGTTTCTGATCTGATTAGAATACTCTTCATCAATCAGGAAGGCATACAAAAGGTACAGTACAAGGCCGGGCGCGGTGGCTCACACCTGTCTGTAATCCTAGCACTCTGGGAGGCCAAGGTGGGTGGATCGCTCAAGGTCAGGAGTTCGAGACCAGCCTGAACAAGAGCAAGACCCTGTCTCTACTAAAAATAGAAAGAAATTATATGGGCATCTAAAAATATATACAGAAAAAAAAAATTAGCCAGACATGGTGGCACATGCCTGTAGTCCCAGCTACTTGAGAGGCTGAGGCAGAAGGATTGTTTGAGCCCAGGAGTTTGAGGTTGCTGTGAGCTAGGCTGAAGCCACAGCACTCTAGTCTGGGCAACAGAGTGAGACTCTGTCTCTAAATAAATAAATAAAAGGTACAGTACTATTTAACATCACATACTTTGATCAGAAACCTGGATTGGAATTCTAATTCTGTTACTTACTAAGTGTGATATGACTTCTCTAAACTGCCAATTTCCTGCCAGTAAAATCAGGTAATAGCCATTATAAGGATAAAATGAGGTAAGAAATGCACATAAACCTCTTTGCACAGTCCCCAGCATACACTTATTAGTTCTTCAAATAATGAAATCAATTTAACCTATTTCCTTACTGGAAAAGGGCCACCCAATTTATAAGGTTGCCTTTAGGATTAAATAAAGTTACATCCATAAAGGCCAGGTCCATTCTAAGAGGCAAATTATAACAATGGCCTAAATTATTAACAGAAAGTTTTACTGTAGCTTAATAAATTAAGAATAATTCAAAATTTACCTTGTGTTTTCTTAAAGGAGATCCTTCCTCCTACTCATCTTAAAAAAGAAAACATTTAAAATCTCCAATTAATTTTTATTGACTGTCACTGTTAACTGTTTTTGTTAACATCTGAAGATAATAAAATCTCACTGTAGAGCTTAAGAACAGTCACTTCTTCAACTTTTACAAGAGAATGAGATCTTTCTACACACTTTAAAACATAAAATAAAAAAAGGAAAAAGTGTATCAAGGAAGCCCTGTTTTTACAGCTTTCCTGATCAAGTTAAATGAATGGCAGTAATTCATTTCAAAGATTATTTATATCACAAGCATCATCCCATAATGGATATGAGATAACTCTCTGGAACATTTTGAAAACTTTGCATGCTATCTGAAATAAATATGGTTTTGTCTTTCCTATGGAAACAAGAGAAAATGCAAAAGAACTTTAATTTGGGAAGGAGGAGGTGAATGGTTGCAAACCTTGAATAAAAAACCTACAGCAGTTTCAGGTCTAATTCTAATAAATTTAAGTCATTAACTTTTTATAGTTGACGTTTACAGCCATAAAAGAACGGAAATTATATCTCTTTTTGCTAATGTCCTTAGGTTCATATAAATATCACACAAATCCCTTATTTCACAGAGGAAACAGATGAAATATCTCAAGTAAATAAAGCTTCTGGATAATATTTAAGACACCTTTCCTACAAAAATATTAAATAAACTACGCTTAAAGTTTCTATTATCTCAAGAGTTGCACTAAATTTGGTCAGAATGAAAGGCTGATTCTTCTATACCCAAACAAAGTAATCACAATCTCATTTTAAGGAAACAAATTGTGGCAGGTATTACTAGTCAATTTTTTTTTTAACTCTATGAAGGCAAATTAACTTTCCAGTAATAAATAGTAGCTGAAGACTGGTATTACAACACACCTGTATGTAATTAGGAATTTATTTCAGTCTGATAATATCAACTATAGTATGTCTTCTATTAATAGTCTGTTTATATTTAAGTGTGACCAAGCCAAGGTCAGAATGCAAAACTTAGTTCTCAGTAGAGGGAAGAAGGATAGATGAAAGACTTTAGGAACAGATAAAACATGGCACCCTGAAGTTACACTTCTTATCTGTCTTCAAAAAGGTACCCTAAAAACAAGAGTACTATTAACACACTGCCAAAAATGCAAAGAGTTGTAGGATAAAATCCACAATATCTCCATTTCCTCATCTTTCCTCCTCAAATACACAAAGATGAATACTGAAAGGGGTGATAGTCTTTAGTGCTGTTCATCAAATATTTCTGGTACAGTTGCACTTTCTGGCCCTCTTGTGTTTGGGTGGAGCTAGGTAATTCTGGCCAAGAGTTTTAAGTTAAAGCGACCTATATTCCTTTTGGACCGTAACTTTTAACTGCTAAAGATGTGAATCCTTTAAGGTACTCCTCCCACCTGTCCCCATGTTTGAGATATTGACTGCTGCATCAGCCTGTTTCCCCAGCTGATCCAGGATGATAACCCAAAATGTGACAAGAACAAGAAAAAAAACTTTTGGTATTGTATGACACTAAGATTTTGAGGCTGTTAGTTATCACAGCACATCCTAGCTTATCCTAACAAACATAAATTGGTACCCAGAAGCACAATACTATGATAATTAAAAAAAAACTAAAATATATGCCATTGGTTTGAAAGCCAGGCAGCAAGGAAACTCCTCGGAGGCTAGAGGGATGGCAGTCCATATACAATACAAAACATGGGTAAAAGTCAGTTACGATAACTTGAAGAGCAGATAAAGTACTTACTAAACCTGTAGTTCTTGGGGAAGAGGTTAAATAACTGAACATTTCTCAATGAGTATATGAGGGAACCATGAGGGAAATGCAAATCAAAACCACAATGATATATCACCTTACCCCAGTCAAAATGGCTATTATCAAAACGATGAAAAATAAACGCTGGTGAGGGTGTGGAAAAAGGGGAACTCTTATACACTGTAGGTGGGACTATAAATCAGCACAGCCATTATGGAAAACAGTATGGAGGGGTTCCTCAAAAAAATTAAAAATAGATCTGCCATATGATCCTATAATTCCACTACTGGGTATATATCCAAAGGAAATGAAATCAATAGGTTAAAGAAACATCCGTACCACTTTTATTGTAGCACACTCACAATAACCAAGATACAGAATCAACCTAAATACCCACCAACTGATGAGTAAAGAAAATGTGGAGTATGTATACAATGGAGTACTATTCATCCATAAAAAGGATGAAATTCTGTCATTTGTGAAAACATGGATGAGTCTGGAGGATATTATATTGATTGAAATAAGCCAGGCACAGAAAGAAAAAAGCACATGATCTCCTATGTGGAAACTCAAAAATAATCTCATAGAAGTTGAGAGTAGAACAGTGGTTACCAAAGACTGGAGAGAATATGGGGGAGGGGGACACTGGGAGGTTGGTCAACGGGTACAATGTTACAGTTAGACAGGAGTAAATTCTGGTATTCTATTTGCACAGTAGGGTGACTACTGCTAACAATATTGCACTGTGTATTCCAAATAGCTAGAAGAGAGGATTTTGAATGTTCTCACAACAAAGAAATGAATGTTTAAAGTGATGCATATGCTAATGCTACTAACCATGATTTGATCATTATACAACATATGCATACATCAAAACATCATATTGTACCCCATAAATATGCATTGCTTAATGATGGGAATATGTTCTCAGAAGTGCATTAGGCAAATTTCATCACTGTGCAAACATCATAGATTGTACTTACACAAACCTAGATGGTATAGCCTATTAAACACCTAGGCTATATGGTAGTGCCTATTGCTCCTAGACTATAAACCTGTATAGCATATTACTGTACAGAATACTGTAGGCAACTGTAACACAATGGTAAGTACTTTGTGTAACCAAACACATCTAAACATTGAAAAGGTAAAGAAAGGCATAGTGTTATAATCTTATAACACAGTCATATACCGAAATGTTGTTATGCAGCATATGGCTAGATATACAATTACTATGTGTCAATTTAAAAAAAAAAGTTAAGATGCTATGTTGGTAGTTCTGTGTTTGGCATTACAAGAAAGAAACAAATTTTAAAACTGACCAGAGTTTGTAAGCAGGAATAAAAGGGAAGAGAGTTCAAAAATTTGGGGCCTTGGAGACTTCGAGGGAAAGAGTCCTTCTCAATTCAAAGCCATAAATTTAAAAACCAAGAAAGGCTTTGAGCAACAAAGGAAGAGTAATCAGCTTTGAGATAAGGTCCAAATCAAGAGTGTGGCCATCATATTCACTGTTAAAACATCTGAATGGATAAAGACAAGAATCTCAGAGCAGAGACTCAATTAAAATTTTGATGCCTTATAAAAGCTTTCAGTTGAATAAAAATGCTCTCAGAAAAAAAAAAGACACATACAGTCCAATAGGTTCATGGCAGCAACATTTAGAAGACAGACATCCCATAAAGACGTAAAGAACACTGGCACACTGAGCTGAATAGAAATACATTAGAAGTCTACAATGTTGTGCTGCCAACAAACAAAAATCAAGAGCCTGGATGAAAAATCTGATTTAAGAGTGTGCTTAAGTCTCCAACTTTCTATAGGCAGGAAGCAGGTTGTAAAGCATTTCAGCTCCCAAAGAGGGCATATCCTCCAATGCCTACTTCAGATGAGGCTAAGGAAGATGAAAAAGAAGAACCTCCTAGGTATCAATGACAACTGCCACAATAAATAATGGATTGGGGAGCCCCTCCAAGGGGGCACATCTAGTGCCTAAACAAGAACATCCCCTACATCTAGGGTAAGGGGGCCTTCGGAAAGTCTGGCTGGTGGGATTTCTGAATTCTATGGATTAGGGACTGCAGTATTTCTGTCTTCTGTTATCCACATGGGAGTGTTTATTGCGGTTATCCTGTCCCTATTATTCCAACTGGTATTGGGTGGGTGGGTGAGGGACAGCTGCACATAACATTTTCATTCATGGATCTTCAGATCAAGAGGAAACACATACATACCCAGTACAAAGTAATGTGTTATCGCCTGGAAATTCCAAATTTGATGCTGGAACTAACTGGTGATTTGGGACAGGCTTCACTGGGAAAGAGACGAGTATAGTAAAAGACTACAATCAAATAATCACAAAAATAAAGTTAGTTTACAACAGTAATTGCTATGAAAGATACGAAATCATGAGAACCTGTCCCAGACCTGATATAATGAATGGACACCTAAGGAAGCAACCTTAAACTGAGATCTAAAAGATCAGTGGGAGATTACTAAACCAACCCACAGGGGTATAGTGTTTCAGTATATAGGAATAAATGAGAAATGATCCTGTGGCTCAAGGGAACTTGAAGGCTTTAGGGGAGGTAAAAGGAGGTAGGGGCCAGAATACGTAAAGCCTAATATATATGCCACTTTGAAAACAATGGGAGTCCTTCATAGGTTTTTAGCAAGAGTGATACAATGAGACTTCCATTTTCAAAGGACCACTTGCTAAGAGTACTAGGGAAGGAACAACTGTAGTCCTGGGAGGACTGGTGAGGAAGCTACTTAAATCTAGGCAAGAGATGATAGCACCTTGAATTAGGGAAGCAGCAATGGAGACAATAACATCTGAAATATTTAGGAAATTATTTGAACATCAATACACTGTAATTTTTACTCAGGATATTTTAAACTCTTGCTAGCCTATCTAAACTTTGATCCTAGTTCTCTAAATTCTCCACTGGGATTCATAGTGAATTTGAATACATTAAACTAAGTGGAAGGACAACCTAATACTAATACTGATTTGTTACAGCTAGCTAACAAAGGAACAGCATCTATATTAGAAGTATGCCTCCCCAACAAGTCCCAGCAATCCTTTTAGAAGACACATGTATATTAGGAATAAGTGGTCATCTTGTTTCATGACACTTTATTTAGTAGTTAAATACCCCAGATTACATTCCATTATTTCCCCACTGATAAGGCAGGCTTTTTAGTGAAAACTTTCTGGATCTCTGAATCTTAGAAATTGCTGATTCTATTCAAACTTAGCTGGGCCCTCAAATAAAGGAATATTTTTGTAGTTATTAGTTGGTTTCTTGCTAGTGATTTCCTTGAGAAATAAGTTTTAGATATAAACAAGAATTAAGGTTCAATTGAGAAAGTTTGTACAAAAAAACAAAGACCAGGAAAAAATGCTAATCTTAGCATACGCGTTTCTTTATTCTGTCCCTACTTCAACAACAAAAAAAAGAACAAAAATGTTTGTCACCACAAAAGTTAGAAGGAATTTCTGATATTCTGTGTATGACATAAAAGTTCAAACACAAGATGAAATAAAACCCAACAAATGTTTCAAAATAGTATATAGAAAAACCCAGGACAAATGAATCAAGCAATATATATTTCTGGAGTTGACTCTACAATATTTCTTGGTATACAGAAAAAAAAGGCTATTTTATTCTATTGGAATTGCATTACAAAGGAAAAATTCACAAAGAGAAAAAATTCATACAGAATTCTCAAGTTTACTATCAAGATTCTACCATGGTAAATAAAAAGGAAACTTCAAGGGAGGTAATAAGAAGGTAATTGCAACTAAAATCTTCATTTTCAAAACTTTCAGATCAGAGAGAAGGAATTTTAATGTAAAAATTTTAAAGCAGACCAATTGATTTTGATCTTACATGTTCTATTTTACTTATATTTACTTCAAGTGGAAAACAAGAGATGACTTTTCAGGAACTGAATTTTACAAGTTGACTTATAGAGTTTTATTAGATTCTGAGTGTGATAACATACAAACTATCCAAAGTAAAAATAAATATTTCTAATTTTTACAACAGAAGACTTAAAAAAGACTACTTCAGATTGTTTCATTTACCATATAAATTAAAAACTCCACAGTATTTAACATTATACTTTATAAGTTTACAAATATTTAATGAGTAAGTCATCTTGTAAGTTCACAAGTAAACAAGCACTTTAAGCACAGCATTACAAAAAACACACTTTGGAAAGGACATTACATTTTCTCTGGGTTAAAATTTTGACTTATTAAAATGTTTCATGTCCTTTCCATAAACCATAGCGTATAGCCTCACTCCAAAAGCTCAAAGGCAGAAAAACCCCAAACAGGTATCTGATTACCATTTCAGAACACAGTGTTATCACTGAGTGCCTATTTTTTCCCAGAACTATTTAAACATTAATTCAAGAAACATTTGTGACAGAACAATATTAAGCCTTTAAGATATAACACTGGTTTTGCTTTCAAAGAGCTTGTAGCGTAGAAAAGCAAACAATCATATAAATGAATTTGTTTTCTAAAAGTTCAAGTGCTACAATACGCCTTGGAAAGGGGGAGGAAAGGCTTCGTAAAAGTTGTCAGTAAACAGGGGTTTGTTGAGTGAATATAGGAAAAGGAAAAACATTTGGGGTCAAGAGAGGCCGTGTAAGTAAAGGCAAAAGTGAGAAACAGCATGGCCCACGAAGACAACATTAAGTACAGTTAAGCAGTTCAGTTCTCTGAGCAGCGAGCTTGTGTTAGCCAGCCTCCAGGAGGGTACCCAATGTTCCCTGCCTCTCTGGTATTCAAACCCGTAGGTAGTCTCCTCCCATACTGTACCAGAGTTGGTCTGTGCGACCAATAGCATATGGCAGAAGTGATGATACGTCACTTCTAAGATTAGGTTATAAGAGACTGCAGCTTCTCTCTCAGGTGGCACATCCTTTCACTTGCTCTGTGGGAAGCCAGAAGTCTGACTGTGAGGCCATGCAGGTAGTCAGTGGAGAGGCCTGCACGACGATGAGGAACAGAATCCTCCCGTGAGCCTGGAAGCAGGGCTGCAGTTTTCCTGCAGACTGAGCCAGAAGCACCCAGTAGAGCTGCTCCTGGATTCCTGATCCTCAGAAACTATGAGATTATAAATGTTTATTGTTTTGAGCTGCTAAATTTTGGGTAATTAATTACATAGTAACAGATAACTAACACATATGTTGGTACTGAGAGTCCCCACTGCCATAATAAAAAACTAAAATGTTGGATTGGCTGTGGGACCAGACCATGAGCTCTGAGGATAGTATTAGTGAAGAGGCTATTAATAAAAGCTTAAGTGGTGTTTCATTAGGCTACAGGTGAGGGCAGAAAAGTGAGGTAGATGTTTTGGGAAACTAGAGGAAAGGTTATTCTTGTTAGGAACGGGCAGACATTTAATAACACTGTCACCTGTAGTTATGTAAAAAGTGGAAAATTTACCTAATGAACAGGGTGATTTAGCTAAGGAGATTTTCAGCCAGAGTTGAAAGGGCTGCCTTGTTTTTTCTGCTGTATATAGAAAAAAATGAGAAGAAATAAACTCAATCAAAAGCTCTTAAAGAGGAGCCAAGACTCGATGGTTTTGAAAACTTGCAGTCTCTTCAAATTGCAAACAATGCTAAAATTTAGAAATAGACTCTGAGACAAGATCAAATCCAGGACACTGCCAGGAAAGCATGGTCCAAAAATTAAGCCAAGGGAGTAGCTATAAAATCTGCTGTTAAGGCCTCAGAAATATCAAAGACAGTACCTCAGAATACTATTTAGTCAGACAAAAAACATGCTAAAGAGAATTATGTGCTTCACAGATTGTCGCAATCAAATAATAGGGCTTTTGGGAAGCTTGAGTGTTGTCTCTCAGCAGAAATTCAAGGCAGTTAAGGACTTATCTCAAAGAAATTTATACATATGGCTTTGAACTAATGGATTGACCCCACTAAGTTTCACAGAAGACCTACACAATGTTTTTAAAATAATTATTTATGCAGAAACATTGCCAGCTTGAAATGAAAGAGACAAGAGCTAGTACAAAATCAAAAGAGGACTCCAGAGGCCCAGAATTTTGGCAGGAAGCAGGCTAAGAAAACTACTCAGCTGTAAACGTGTCACCTTTCAGGAAAAAGGGTGAGTCAGAAGGCAGAACCAAATGCCCAAAGGGCAAAGCTGAGAGCCAGGGGTACATTAAACCTAGGAATTCAGAACCAACCAAGGAACTTTCAATATTTGCCTGATTGGATTTCAGAACTGTTATGGACCAGGGACTCTCTTGTGCCTACCATTCCTTACCACCACCGAGCCCCTTGACAGGAATGTTTTATAGCAGCTATCTTAAGCCTGACCCAAGATTGTATGTTGGGTATATGGTGGTGGGGGGACAGATAACACCTCTCTTTAGCTTTACAGGTCAATAGAAATTGTACTTGAGAAGCTGTACTTAAGGAAACACATTCAAGATGCTTCAACTATACCTGAATTTAATTTAGATGAGAGTCTGGACTTTGAGCTGATACTGTAAAAGGGATGAGACTTTTGGGGGCTTTGGGAGGGGGTAAGAATAGTTTGCAGGTGAGAAGGATGTAAATCTTTAGGAGCCAGAAGGACAACAGTGGTACACGGCCTCCAGTGATCTCTACTTCCTAGCACTCACAGCCTTGTGCAGTCCCCTCGTGTGTTTTACCAGGGTTGATCTAAGTGATCACCAGCATATGACAGAAGTGATAGCAAGTAACTTCTGAAATGAGAACATAAAAGACTGTGGCTTTTGTCTTGTGTGCTTCTTGTGTGCTCTTTCATTTGGATTTCTCACGCTGGGGGAAGCCAGCTGCCATACTGTGAAGATGCTGACACAGGCAATAGAGAAACCCATGTAATAATGAACAGAAGACTCCAGCAGGCAAGGAACTGAGCCTTGCCGACAACCATGTGAATGAGCTTGGAAGGAATTCTCCAGACCCAGCCAAGCTTTTAGAAGACTGCAACTCTAGCCCAAAGCTTTACTGTGACATTGTGAAAGACTCTGGGCCAGTACCACCAAGATTCCTAGCCCTCAGAAACTGTGAAATAATTGTTTGTTGGTTTATGCTGCTAAATTTGGGGGTAATTTGTTATGCAGCAATAACTAACACAGGGTTTAAGGAGGAAAAAGGGAAATGACTGGAAATGGAGACAGAGGCTAGATGATGCAGGGCTCAGTAAACTCCTCCCCTAAGGAGTTTTTGCATTTTGTTCTACGAGAAAAAGAAACAATTTAAGCATTTTAGGTATCAAAGTAACAACCAAATTCACATTTTAGAAAGATCAACCTGAAGACTTTGAAGGGGCTGCAGCTTTGAAAACCAAAAGTAGGAAGACCAGTTAAGAAGCAATTATAAACCTTCCTAAGAGGGCATCATAATCTTTAGTAAGAATTCTCAGATTCAAATGCATTAATTTAAGTGACAGAGTAGCCTTGAGAACTTAAAAATCACTAAAATGTACATAACCTGTTAAAACGTGCAGAAAACTTTTTTTCCCTTTGGCAGCTAATAAATCCTTTCAAAACACATTTTATACATCCTAGGCATCCACTGGGAAGCCGAGCATGTATTTAAGTTGAGAAGACAATTCATTTGAGTCGACTTTGTCTAAAGGCCATGTTTTTGGATATCTTGCTTATTACATTATATCATAAATACAACTACGTATTTATAAAAACCAGTGTCCACTATAAAACCATTCCATAACCAAAATCACTTTTATGATGGAAATTTGTTGAAATTTCTTAAGCCTACTTAAAAAAATTTCTATCCTTCAAAGACTAAAAATGAAACTAAAATAGTAAGTTAAAAAGCTCTGAGCACTTACTGTATGTATGTAAGGCACCATGCTATATACTTTACACAGGATCTTGTTCAATTTTTATACCATGCTTAAAGAGGACTGGGGTAAGTAGCGCAACCAGAACTTTAATGGAGTCTAACTTCATAGCTTATGTGCTGAACCCAGTGGAATAGCTGCTCCCAACCCTATCAGACTCAATGCTCCCTCTTTTCAAATTCCTTCACTATCCTACTTATGCATACATTTTTCAAATGATCAATCCTAGGACCTAACAGCAAAATAAAGGAGAAATGAAAAGAATTTATAATAAAATATGCATTCTAACATATAAATGCTTGAGGTGTCTACTCTGGAAAACAAAATGAAGTAATCACAGATGCTTACATGTCTACAGAGAATCACTGTGAATATAACTAAAAACCCAGACTTTATACAGGTGTGTGCTATTGTTGATTCAAATACCACAAATGGTGTTGATGAAGTGATTTCCAAATCATAACAACACCTGCAAAAATTCTGAAAAAGTACAACATCCCTTTATATACCAGTTGCATTCCTGGAAAATTCAGAGTATATCAAAACTGTACAAAAAACACTTCACACATAAAATGGGATTAGGCCCTAGATTCAGATAATCTCTTAATGGAAATTTCATCTGCTAGAATGCTCTATGGCTGTGGTTCTCAACCCCAGTACCAGTCCGTGGCCTGTTAGGAACCAGGCTGCGAAACACTGCCTGAGTTCTGCCCCCCACCCCTCCCCCACCAACTCCTCCCCCACCCACCGCCACCGGGCTGTGGAAAAATTGTCTTCATGAAACTTAGGAACTGGGCTGGTGAGCAGCAGGCGAGGAGCGAGTGAAGCTTCATCTGTATTTACAGCTGCTCCCCATTGCTCACATCACCGCCTGACCACCCACTCCTACTCCCACCCCCGCTGTGGAAAAATTGTCTTCCGTGAAACTGGTCCCTGGTGCCAAAAAGGTTGGGGATCCCTGCTCTATGGCATAGTCAAAAGTCTTTTTGTAGGACTGTTTTTTTATGGTGGGACTTACATCATTCTAGGCCCTCTATTAAACAGCAATAGCATCCCTCAACTGTGCCAATCAAAAGCACTCCCACAAATTTCTGGAATGTCAGGGTGGGAGAATGGTACAGTCCCCTGAGCATCACTATGGAGGAAAAATGAGAGGTCTCAGATGTTCAATAATAACCCTTACAGGTCTACTTCCTGAGTCCTGAAACAAGTGTTTCAATCCTTTGTAAAGATATTTATGCGACTGTGCAGCAGGAATGATAGGACTCCTTGGAGTTCAAGGGCCCACCGGTCAGGTTATCACACCATTTCTAGCTGCAAGAGTGGTCCCTTATGGCTCAGAATATCTAGTAGGAGGGTTATCTTCAATTGTTTGCTCATTTGAGATGGCTGGATAAATCCCATCATTCTTTGTATCCATTACCAAAAGAGTCTAAGACTTTAACAGCATCATCACCATTTTGCTCTGATGTCTCCTAATCTGACCTAATCTTCCACTCTTCAGCACTTTCTCAAACTCTTCTACTTTGTTCTCTAAAGACATAAAAATAAACCCCTCTTCATACTCAGTCTCAACTTCTTTCAAGGTCCCCTCATCTTGCCCCAAATGAAGCCTGGCAGTGACTACCAGAAACAGCCTTTCAAGAAGCAGCTGTTTATTTTCCCACATCCTACATACTTATAGATGGCATAAGTATTCATCCTCCTTGCTTCCTATTGCCCAGTTCTGACCATTTCTTCTTTGTTATCCCTTAAAACAAAACCACAAACCCTCAGAAGTTCATACATCACTTTCTCCCTGGAGCTCTCATATACATTCTCCCAGTCACAGAGCTCACTGTCTTCTCAACTAACACACTTCTGGCATCATTCTAATGACAATACCTGTGTGGATAATAATCTAATACCATGACCATCTCACCCACACTGACCTTTTCCTCCACTCCACCTCAGCTACCACTCCTGCAGTAACACCGTAGATCATGCCTTCACTAATAATTATGCCTCCTTTGAAATCTAAATTCAAGCACCCCACTCTTTAACCACCACTCTCCTGACTTGGTTTCCCTTATCCCAGCATTCCCAACGTGACAAATCAATTCCACCATGCTTCCACTGCACTGAGTCCTGCTACTTCCCCACTATTCATCGGCTCCCAGACGCCTTCTTTCCCTGCTTACCCAGTTTACATCCCACGGCCCATCACAATATTCCACCTCACAAATACTTCCCTCTCTTCCTCCTCTGTACTTGCTAGGCAAACCTCAACCCTTGATAAACCCTATCTACCTACTCTGTGCTGAAACTCAAGTTAAGTGCTATTGTCCAAGCGAGCTGACTGGTCTCACTGTAAATGATCACAAATATTGGACCCTCAGCAGGTCCATCCATCAATCCTTCTACCTTTCTCTAAGTTAGCTTTCCCACACCCACCTTCGCCTCCCTCTCTTAAGGCTCCCCCTCACTCTGAGGTGATGATCTCACCACATACTTCATAGAGAAAACAGAATCTTAGGATGAAATACCTCATCTTTCATTACCAACTGTAACAACTGACATGCATCTTTCCTCATATATCTGCCTTCCTCATTTTTAAAAATGAAAAAAGTATTCTTGTTCTAATCAGTAACCAGTATCTCCATGAAACTGATCCAGGAAATAGTTATCAGGAGCAAAGTTCTTGAGTAGGAGAAGGGATGAGATTACTTCATCCTTTTTAATGGAATCAATCTACTAGTTCTAGCAATTTACTTTTATTTATAACCTCAACATTTTTTATCTATTAATTCCATTACCTGGGTTATTTTTACGCCTCTATCTGTTGATTAATTTCTTTCCTAATTATGGGTCTTATTTTCCAGCTTCTTTGCATGCCTGGAAGTTTCTGATTGGATGCCAAACACTGTTTTATGATGTAGGATCTTTTAATATTCCTTTAAACATTTTTGGCCTTTGTTCTGGGACACAATTAAGTTACTTGAAATTTAGTTTGATTCTTTCGAGGCTTGTGTTCAATCTTTGTTATGGTGTGTCCAGAACAGTCTTTAGTCTAGAACTAACTTAGACCCACTACTGAGACAGTAACTTGATGCCCTTTGTATTACGAGGCCTTTCTATTCTGGCTGGTGGGGATATAAGATGGCTTCAAGCCCTGTAGCTTCCAAAACTGTTCCCCCTCCTACTTCTTTCCATTTGCTTTTCCCCTAGACTTGGAAATTTCCTCATAGGCTCAGATAAGTTTTCAGTCAGAGTCTCAAGGGGAGCCCGGTGTAGATCTCTGGAGTTCTTTTTCTGTGCAGCTCTGGTACTCTGCCATGAAGTCACTTCAGCCCTCCAAACTCTAAATTCTGTCTTTTCAACTCGAAGAGCTGCCAGGCTCTGTTTGAGATCTCCCCACCCTGTGCTGCAATCTGAAAATTCTCAAGGCAGTGAACTGGGGCAATCTAGGGGGCTTGCCTTCATTTGGTTCCCTCATTTGTGTCTGCTGAAACTTCGTAACTAATTTTGAAAAGAAATCATTTGTTGATCTGGCAGCACCCTGAAGCTATTGCCCTATTTTTTCTGCTCTCTTTCATAGCAGACCCTTCCCCCAAAATCAACTATACTTGCTATGTCCCCCACTTCACCTTCTATTATTTCTTTTCCTCCAACTGGGTTTTCCTTCCCACCACTCGACCAAAGCAGGCCAATGGCATGCATCCAATCAAATCAGTTACTTTCCCATAACTCACCTTCTCAGTGGACACAGTTAACCAATACCCTCCCTTCTTGAGATGTTTTTATCCTCATTTTCTTTCTCTCTCTCTAATAGCTGCTCCTCTAGCCGAAACCCAGAGCACAGCTTTAAATACCATCCATATCCTAAAGACTTTTAAGTTTACAGTACCAACCCATGATTTCCAAATTATACACTTCTAGCACAAACTGTTCTACTGCACTACACCCTCACATATTCAATTAAATTAAACAAAAGGCATTTCAAACTGCACAAGTCTATCCTTTCTAATTTTCACTTTCTCTGTAAGTGGCCCATTCATATATCCAGCTGCTCAAGCAAAAATCAGAGGTTCCCTCTTGGATTCTCTCTCTCCATCTAGTACATTCAAATCCCATTAGCAAGTTCTGTTGATTCTACCTTCAAAGTGTGTCTCCAACCCATCCATTTCTCTTCATTTCTGCTACTACCACCCCACTGAAAGCCACCACCATCACTCCTGCCCAGTATGACTCATCTCCACATGGTAGCCAGAATAATCTTGAAAAAACATTAAACTAGATCATGTCACTCCCTTACCCAAAACTCTCTAATGGCTTACTTCGTTTCAGAACAATCTGTACTCCTTTCAGTCGCCTGCAATAGCCTACCTGATCTGGATTCCCTGAATACCTACGGTTCCTTCATCTCATGATATCTAACCCCTTGATTTCTCTGCTGTAGTCACACTGGCTTTCTTTCTGTTTCTACCTCAGGCTCTGTGTACCTTTAGGTCTCTCTGCTGTCACGTTCTTCAGCCAGACTTTCACAGGTTGGCTCACTCCCACCAGTCAAATTTCCTTGATCACCTATGCGAAGAAACTTATCTTCCTCCTTCCACCTAAAATTCTATATTATCTTGTTCTGATGCCACATAAGAATCATGACATATTTTTACTTTTATTCATTTGTTTTTTGTCTGTGTTCTCATCACAATTCAGTAAATTCCATTAAACAAATATGGAACACCTACTACATGCCAGGCACTATTAATATTTCTGGTGCTGAAAACACATCTGTGAATACAGCAGACAAAAATTTCTACACTCACAGAGCCCACAGTCTGGATGTAAGATCCACAGGGCCTATAACAGGACCCTCATAGCAAATATGCAACAAATATTTGCTACAAAAGTGAATAAAAATGGATTTATCTTTATTTTCTCAGTCTTTGTATTAATACAATGTACCTAGCCTCAGATACCACTACTTAGCTATTAGGACAATGATCAGTTTCCTGCTTTAGACTTCAAAACAGTCATATTTATACTCTGTTTCACCTTCAGACTCTATTACCTACAGGTAAAACACTAATTTGCAACCATCACTATAGAATTCTGGCTCTATTCTCAAATTCTCACAACAATAAAAGCATTCTGGCTACTGAACCCCTTTATATCCTGGAAGTCCTTTAGGGGTTGGCTTTCAGAACTTGAGGTGCCTAAACTGGAACCAATTATCCAGGTACTGACTACCTTTACTTCTGTATACATTATGTTTATGTAATATGCAGATAAAGTCTTTAATTCAAGATTTAATGGCTATTCTCTAAACACATAAAATTCATTTGGAAACAAATATACTGGCAACACAATATACTCATTACAACAAGGAACTATCATAGGCCTATTTCTTCATGACAGTTAAGAAAACGTGGGTGTGTGGGAGCACCCATATACACCCACACAGCATCATAGGCGAGGGTAGGCCTAGTAACTCCCAGTGTGATACTTTTTCCAATTAATGATGATCTAAATTTAAAGACACAGTGTTTCACAACTATTAACTCTTTTGAGAGAGAACACGTCTAACACTTTTTTATGTCAGACAACCTCAAATTCAAGGGATTATATAAATGTTAAGTCATTTTGAACACTAACAAAAGGCTGTTCTAAAAATTCAATTAGTGTTTGGTAACAATAAAATTCATCTGTGGATCACTTCTACATAAACCGCCTTATTCACTCCTCAGAGTTACCTCGTAAGGTAGGTCAGAAGACAACCCATGAAGACACAAAACTTCACCCAGTGAGATTAAGAGACTGCAAAGGACACAGAGTCAAGGTACATTTTCTCAGGGGATATACAACTGCTAGTTAGGATTATAAACTATCAGAGTAATTCATCCCAATATATAAAAAGATTGAGCCGGGAGCGGTGGCTCACGCCTGTAATCCTAGCACTCTGGGAGGCCAAGGCGGGCAGGTTGTTTGAGCTCAGGAGTTCGAGACCAGCCTGAGCAAGAGCGAGACCCCATCTCTACTAAAAATAGAAAAGAAATTATACGGACAACTAAAAACATATATATATATATATATATATATATATATATATATATATATATATAAAATTAGCCGGGCATGGTGGTACATGCCTGTAGTCCCAGCTACTCGGGAGGCTAAGGCAGGAGGATTGCTCGAGCCCAGGAGTTTGAGGTTGCTGTGAGCTAGGCTGACGCCACGGCACTCTAGCCCGGGCAACAGAGTGAGACTCTGTCTCAAAAAAAAAAAAAAAAAAAAGATTGGAACCTATATTAAACCATTCACAAGACATTTTAAACTTCAGGTTATCTTTGCCCCTGGATTCATTCTAACACCACATCCCATTTCTTCAGCCATTACTTGAGACACTGAGGGAAATTCAATTAAAATGATTTGCTTTATTAATCTCTTGCAAAATTCAGCAATGCACATCCAAAGCTGAAACAAACTTTGTAAAGATAACCTCCATTACAGCAAATAGTTGAGGAAGGGTTTTAACTTCTAAAGAAGTTATTACATTTACATTCATCAAAGCTACAAGTCAGATAATGTGTCATAGTAGATTTATTAAGTACAGCAAGTTTATTTTTATTTTGCAACTACCTACAACAGCCCTACTGGTGGATAAAAGTCACTTCATGTAAAAGTGCAAGGTTGGGTGTCCACTACATTTAAAATATTGTAGTAGTTCAAAATCACTACCTATAATCATAGCCTTTAAGTTAATAAACCTGATCAAAAAAGATTTGCTGAAGTTTATAAACGCGCTAAAAGGAAAGATAGCATCAAGTAATAAATTGGAAGCAATTCTAGCAAGTTGTTTAAAACATCTGGATCCTCTTTCTCATTGATTTCCCCATAATTTGTTTTATTCTTACTGAGAAGCTATTCTATTAATGTTAAGTCACACTTTAAGGGTCCAACAGTTTATTTTATAAGACATACTCTAATTCTGTCTCTAAAAATACTTCATACTTTCACACCCCTTTTGCACGTAGAGACTCACAATTCATTTTATTCCCAAATTACAATATAAAACTCTAATTCCCTTGTGGGTTCTCTTCTAAGCAGAATCACAAAATATACCACTATTCCATGGTATCATCACTCCCTTTAAAATGCTACCCTCTGCTTTTAATTAACTGCTGATATCAGTTAAGTCCTCTTAACTTTCCAGGAAAACTGAGTCATAAATGTAGTCAGAATCCATACCTTCACATATACAAAAAGAACTCTTGCCATTATTTAATAAGTGCTTAAAGACATGGCCATATGCATGTGTGTGTAGGTATACATGGCTTCCATATCTGTTTCTTTACCATTACTACTACTAGATATAACACAGTAGAATGCAAAATATAAAACTAAAACCTAGTCATTTTTAACAGGAGTGGTTGGCATAACATTTAATCTCGTCCACAAATTCATGAATCTTTAAGCACAGCTTTTTATCTCATTTACAAAATTTAAACTATCCTATATTTAGATGGTACTTTTCATTGAGTCCTATTGATTAACAAAAACGTAGTTCAGTACAAATTCTGATCATGGAGCACCGACAAACACCATTAGATACATGAGCCCATTAGTTATTATTACTGCTGTTTTATAAGGAAATTAAGTATAAACTAATCCAAAATTTTAAATATCAAACTGTACAATGAAACAAGTTTTACTAACACTTTAGGCATGTAAGCACTTAAATTTTCAAGAGGTCCCTTTTGCATTTAAGAATCTGTCTCTTCCTGAATTACCAATATCCTTTTTCAATTATCCTCCTCTTATTAAGTATATTTAATAATTGCCAAATTTAAAAAGAACCAAAATAACTGTTTGAAATTGCTAGGATCGTAACCGTGAGCTTTCTGCCCTAGCCCATTACCAATACCTTGAGAAATTGATGGCAACTATGAATCACCTTTTTCCTGGAAAAACATATCAATATTTCATAGGCATACTGTGGGAATTCAGCAACTTCCAGAATCATTTTCATGTAACCCTCAGAACCCCAGCTTAGAAATTTCTACTCAAAAATACCCTTGGAGAAGGTAAAAGCTGAACTTGTTAATACTTCTCAATTGATTTTTATGTGGACTAACTGTTTGCTACTTGAGGCAAAACCCCCAAACACTCCCAATTTCTTTCTAATTCAAACTATCTGTAATTAGTTTGCTGAACTTTGCTTGTATTATAATTGAGGTTTCACATATTTCTCTTTACTTCCAAGACAGTGGATAGAATTGAGAAATCTAGATTGATTTTTACAGCTCCAGAGAGAAGGGCTAAAAATCTTGGAAAATTTAAAAAAACTTAATTTCTTTCAAAAAATGAGAAATCAAACTTCTAAGCTTAGTAAAGTGACTTAAGCTTATTTTTAATCAAACCAAAAAGATTCCTTTAAGTTTTGAAAAAGTATTCATATCAGAGATATGCACACATTTCTAATTTCTCTCTAATTAAACAAAAAACTCCTGTCCACTTTATAAATCGTTCTTAACTTGGACTTAATAATATTGTCTATACTGGCTCAGTAATGAAGGAGAGAAAGGTGGGAGTATAAAACAATTTTGTCTGGTTAGAACCTCATAAAACCAAGGCCCTGGATGATGGTGGCTAGACCCTACTCCTAACAGTCTCAAAGGTGACTGTGTGGGTAAACATCAATGTGGTATCATCATTAACATCTTAATTACATCTAATATCCTACCCAAACCAGTTTAGGTAACAGGAAATGAAAGGTTAAGCCACCACCCCTCATGAAACGGAGCCTCACTCCCTAGACAATACAATGAAAAGTTAACCTATCTGGGAACAAGTAGCTCCAATTTGTTAAATATCACTTTAAAACCAACTTTCTACAAATGTCTATCCTAAAGTGATGTTCCCACAAAGGAGAAGTGCAACACATAAATTTCCAATTTTAATCAAAATAAGTCAATTTTAATAAAAAATTTGGTACTACTAATGTCTCTGGTAAGTTGCCCTTTCAATTAAATGTGAAGCTATAGTGCTACATTTAAGATTATAAAAATAATAAAATTAAATTATAATGTTAAACTCAGAAATGTTAAAATATTTATAAGGGGACATCTGTACCCCTAACCACTTGTTTAAATCTCTATCTTTTTTAATCCCCAAAGGAACTCATTCATTGCAGAGTTGATAGTCTATTATTTCCCTATGATTTCAAAATTCTATCTGTAATTCATTAAATACAAAGCTTTCATGATCAGAGTTAGCTAGTTGCAACAAATTACTTTTTGTAAATTTACTCCCTAACATCTATAACCCAGTCAAATCCTTCAATTTATTACAATCCAGAGTTACTTTTCAGTCCTACTACAATAACAAAAAAGTAACTAAGTTCTAGAGCTGAGTAACATTTTTTACCTCCAAATGATTTCTTTTTTTTTGGGGGGGTGCCTTCTACTTAAAGTTGTTTCCTAAAAATTAAGAAGCATGCCTAATTAGGCCAATGTGTTCACAGTTTATATTATTATTAAAATTGGTTAAATGGGGCTATATTAATAATAGTTATTTCCCCACTGTTAAAAGACCTAGATTTCTGTCAAGTTTACCACAGAA
Organism: Lemur catta; assembly: GCF_020740605.2. Lineage (NCBI taxonomy): Eukaryota > Metazoa > Chordata > Mammalia > Primates > Lemuridae > Lemur > Lemur catta. The sequence continues at coordinate 121,650,905 of NC_059128.1, read as the reverse complement.
ACAAAATGTAACAAGTATATTTCACATAACAATTTTACAGATTTGATCAAAAAATGCTTTCTTAAGGAAGTGTTGTATAAGAAAAGTGTGCTCATCTACATTTGCCCCCATCTTTCATGACCAAGATAAAATTATATACTTTTTTCTAACTAGACAGTTGATTCAGGTTCTAGGTTACCATGACCTAAGAGGGTAACCAATAACTAATACGACTCATAACCAACGTGTCAATCAAAGGCAGAAGTTTGTTTTAATCCTTCCTCTTTATTAGAAGTACAAAATGCTTCAACAAATCAATTTGTGTTTTTCGAAGGTTAATTCAGATACCTTTATTTATATTTAGTTATACATTTTCAACATTATGTAATATGCTACTTTCAATATTGTGACTGATACAACCTACAGCTACTAGCATGAACCACAGGATTGTAGAACAGTTTACCAGGTACTTCTTACATTCTTCTATCAAATTCAGTACCTATTCTTAAGGTCTATGCTTCACATAGTTTTGGTTGGATGTGAAGTGAAAAATTCTAAACAGATGAAGTACAAAGGTAGTCTGAATGGAAAAAAAACTTCTGTGTCCTTCAAAAATAGGGACTCCACATCAAACTAATGACAGCCATTGCACTATAAAATGTCAACATTATTTCAGTGAACAAATATTATCTGTAAAATCTGACAAGCACTGATACTTTAGTTATATTGTAACTCTTGGTACTATCCAAAGTATTCAAAAAAGACTTGAGTAAATTTCTAAAGTGTACTGTAGTGCTGTCTTGCTTTAACCAAGACATTCCCCTTCCTTGGCTGCACAACAACTACAAATTAATTTCCAGGGCAGAGTAAAACCAACACCCCAACTTTAAAGTATTATCTGTAAAACTTATAAACAGAAACAAAAATAAAACCAAAAGACAAGATTCTGCAGTCACAAGCACTTTAATTTTTAAAAACAAATCACTTATTTAAAAATAAACAAATGGCACCATTCTAATCTAAAGTTGGTACAAGTAAAATAAATTGAGAGGTACTGTCTCATAGCTGATGTGCTGAAAAGTCAGTACCTCACTAGACAATCTCAACTACTACATTCACTTATCACTTAGCTTATCTGTAAAGTTAGATTTGAGACACTACTCTCAAAAGTAACATTCCACTGTCATAACTATTTTACTTTAAAAGGTTAAACATCCCAAACAGTTTAAACAGTTTTATTTTCGAAAACATTACAGAGCAAAATTTCTACATTAAAAATCTTACAGTACCAATAGAAGTATTACAGTAAAATTTTCCACAACAAAATTGTAGCACACAAATCCACGCGACTCCTTGACTTCCTTTAACTGTCAATACACTGCACCCTGTTTAAATGGCTGTACCTGAAAACCAAGGTATGCAATTCCTTAGGATTAGAAGTCATCAAGTTATACTGTCAAGCATCTGGGAGAAATGAGAGGAAGATTCTATTATCCTTGTGTCTGAACCCAACTTCCAACAAGGTAAAGCCACAGCTATGATAACATGTCCATTGGCTGTAAACCGTCATTTAAATATTGAAACCCACCCAATTTAGACATCTCAATGTTAAGATTTCTACGAATAAAAATCCACTTCAGTTCGGTTATGAATAAGAAAGGACCCTCTTTTGGAATTTACATCTTATAATATTAAGTCGAATCTTTTCGTCCCCTATGTTGAGAGACCAGAAAGCATGCGAACTTAAATTTATTTTACAAATAAAAACAATAAAGCTACAGGCTTAAGAAGAACCATGTACTCCAAACAAATCAGCAACCTAGTCTCACAGGCCCAAAGAAAAGGTCAGGGAGAGCAGCTTATCATCCTCCAACCAACTAGCATCGGGGAAGGAGGGATGCACAAGTCCCAGAAAGAGGATATTGCGAATAAGTCTTATCTTCTACGAAAGTCAGTCGTCCGGGCAGACACGCAGCACCCTCGACATTTCCTCGCAGGGAAGGGAGAAAATAAGCCTCACAGACCTGCAGTCAGCGTTAAACACTACATGCCCTTCTGGGGCTCCACGTGGGGGCTGCATGGAGCCCAGCAAGCTTTTCAGGCCACCGGGAAGTCGAATTCCCCGACTGCGCACAGAACCTGCGCTGCGGGCTCGGGCAGCGGCGCGAAGGCCGCGTGGCCCTAGAGCGCCACCCAGCGGCTCGAGGAGGGGCCTGCAGGCTGCCCTCCCCGACTCCCGGCTCGCCGCACCCCCACCGCCACCCAGCCGGTTCCCCTCGGAAGCACAAGGCCCAGCCCAAGAACTAAGACCACAAAATGGCTGCCGACAGCTTCGTCACGTGATCCCTTTGTGCCTTTCGGGCCCCCGAACTCCGCGGGACCCGGGTACAGAGAGCCCGGGTCAGCGGGTGGCCTTCCAAGGGGCCCCGCCGGGTCGCGGCGGCCGGGGGTCGAGGCCGGGGGAGGCGGGGTAAAAGCTCGGCCGGCGACCGAGAGTCGGCGGCGAGGAGAATATGGCGGCCATTTTGTGTAGGTATGCTGCTCCGCCGCCGCCGCAGGCACCAGAGGGAGCGGGGCCTGACGGTGGGTCGGACAGGGGAGTTAACACGTACCGACTCCTCTTCCTTCTCCATTCCGGTGGGCATCTGCGGCACGGCCCGGTTTATCGAGGCGTATTCGTGCAGGTCGGGCAGATCCTCACAGCGGAAAACCGGCAGCGGCTTCGAGGCGTCTAGCGCCCGCGCCCGAAACGACAGTTTACTCATCTCAGGCGCAGCAGATACCTCTCCGCTCTGGGGAAACGGCCCCGGCCAGCGGGATCATGGAGAACCAGGGGTTCGGTTCCCACTCGCCTGCCGCTGCCGGGGATGAGGGGCGGAGCGCAGAGCCCGCCGTCCGGGCACTAACACCAGCCGGGAGGGTGGGAGGCTGTGCCGCTCCGCTCCTCTCTCGCTCGCTCTCTTCAATACGCCATGGCCAACATGGCGGACATTAAAACTCCACTGTGCGCTCTTCAGCCAACCCCAGCCATTCCCCACACTGCATCGCGCAGCGGCGCGGGCACGCGGGGGGGGGGGGAGCGCGGGCTCGAGGCCGGGCGCCGGCACGGAGCGCGCGTCCCGCCAACCCCCGGCGCCCGCCGGCCTCGCTCCCCGCGCCTCGCTGCTCGGGGCCCCCGCCCTCCGCTGGCCCGGGGGCGGACGAGCCGGCCTGGGAGCTCGGACGCCGGGAGCCGGCTTCTCGGCCGTCTTCTGCCTGGGGCGCACTCTCACTTTCTCACGCTCGCTCCCTCCCGGCGCCGTCTTCCGACGGGCGAAGGTGCAGGGAAACTCTCCCCGCGCACGCCGGCTTTCCGAAAGGCAGCAGGGGAGAACTTCAGACGGTGCTTCTGCCCCGGGGTCCGCGGGCTCGGGCACCGGTGTCACCCCGTGCCCGGCGCTCGGGCCGGCCGGCCGGCGACACTCCTGGGGGCGGCCCGGAGGCGCCGCCGGCAGCGGGAGGGGCGAATACACACCTTAGGTGTTGGCGCGTTGAGGTCTTGGCAAATACAAGCGATGTCGGGGCAGATTGTACTCTGGGTAAACTTTTACCGGCAATTATTTTTATGTCTGATGAAACTTTGAGTTACAGTATTTGATAGGCTCCGCACCAAGCATTGATCATTTTCCCACCCATTGGGCTCAATATAAATGGTAGGCATCCTATTCTGCTCCAAAGTAGTTTTTTCTTAAATACTGCATGTATTTTTAAAAATCCTGCATTTTTTATCACCACAAATTTACTCTTTTATAGTAATTAAAGGAAAGGAAATTATTACCGGACATTAATAATTCACGAAAAACATTTAAAGTTATACTTCAAAATTTTAAAGCCAGTTCTTTATATCTAGCTTATGATTTTGTTTGTACTGAAGGAAAATGCTGCTTCAACATAGCCAGAGGTTCACACTTATTCTTATTCGTTCTCTGAAAAACTTTATCAAATTGAATCATATGAAGATCTGTAGTACTCCCACCAAAAGAAAAAAAAAAAGGAAAAGCTGAATTATTAGATGAGATCTAGATAGGTATGACAGACTACTGACATTTGGTTTATATTACACATAAAAATGGGCATCCAGAGATCTTTTCAGCAGGATATTTTAAAAATCGGAAAGATTGTTGCGGTGGGTTTCATAAGTTTGGTAGCAAAATTGCAAATGTTCACCACGATACAAAAATGTTTTGTCAGTCTGCTTTTCATCGTAGAGGCTACATAGTAAAATAATCGCTGTTCTTAAAAACTGGGCTTGATACTGAGCTGTCATTAACTTAGAGCAGCACATAGGCAAACTGCTATCTTCTAGGTTGGTTTAGGTATATTGCACCGGTGGGGAGAAGACAAGGAGGGCATAGATGGCAATCCTCCAAAATTATTTTAAAACTCCGTTATTGACAACCCACGTCCATAAATAAGGCAGAGGGACTTTTTCACCTACATTTCCTATACCAAGCGCATGCTGCATTGAGCTTTCATAGCCTTCCACATCTGCTGCTGGTTACTTGGCACCCACAGGGCTGCTGGAAGAGCTTACTCAGTGGGGAGTAGGACCTGTGAATGGTACCTGTCACACCGTGATAGTAAAATGTTATGATGAAAGCCTGGGCTATTGTGGGAACAGGAGGAGTGACACCTAACCCAGGGGAGTGGCTGTCATGAAATAGTCAGGGAAGGCTTTTTGGAGGAGATGATATCTGAGAAAAAATTATGTAGCATAAGTGTGGGTTAACTTTGCAAAAAAAAAAAAAAAAAAATGAAGGGAAGAAAGATATCCATGCTAGCAAGAGCAGCAACATGTGCAAAGACTCAGAACCATCAGAGCACGTAACATTCTGGGAACCTCAAAAATTGCCAGCTTCGCTGTGGAATATGACAGGTTTAACAGTTCTGAAAATATTGGTAGAATATTAGTATAATGGTCCTCTCCAGCTTACAAAGTTAGAATCTCGAAAATCCTAATAGTATAATTCGTAATTGGGGAACCTACGATTTTATAGAACAAAATATGGTTTTAAGTCATGAGTGAACCAAGGAAATGAATATATTCTACCTTCATTAAAATAATAACCAACAGGTAACTATTTCCACATCCTACATTAGTAATGGCACTGTACAAATAAATTCCTTGTTCTCTAGACATTCTAAAAATCACCTTCCATGGCAAGTTCAGAGATACACTTACAAACTCAGCTTGCCTTTTTGCAGACAATATGCCTGCTAAGACACATCTTTTTTTCTCATCAGTTTTTTTTTTGAGACAGAGTCTTGCTCTGTCACCCAGGCTAGAATGCCTGGGTATCAGTCTAGCTCACAGCGCCTTCAAACTCCTGGGCTCAAGTGATCTATCTCATCAGATCTTTATTGCTCCTCAATCCCCTGGATTTCCACTTCTTGGGTCCCTCTGGGTTCCTAAGGACCCAAAGGCTGGAGTCCCACGCCTCTCTCATATTCAGTCCACTTCTCTCTGTCCTCAGAAGCAGAAGTGCAGTAATAAATGCTCAGGTTTAATTTTCCTCAGAGTCCTTTATCCAACCAAAAAGTTCTTTGGAAAAAATGGCTAATCCTGCACTGTCTTTCTCGTTAATATTCTTTTCCATTCCCAACATAAAAGTTTTTCTTTTTCTAAGTATCCCCAACAAAAATGACGTGAAATTCTCGATGTTGCAAAAAAAATGTATACTAGGGGAAAGCTGACCACAAATGGAAACTCTTGTTTGGGAAAGGATTTGTAGTACTTAAGACAGCTTGAATTCATGTCACAAATATGTATCCAACAACTAGATAGCACGTAGTACTATCAGTGTAGAGGATACAAATAAAATACTGGTAAATGGATACCCAGTTAACCCAATGATCAGGCAGTGCCATGGGAGTTCAGAGAGAGTCACTTTTAGCCAGGCTCCTTCGTGGCGAAGGTAGCATGTGATTTGGTACTAAAGGGTGGCTAAGATTTCAATTAGTAATAGGAATGAAAAGGAAGAAGAAAGGATATCCATGGGGGAGTGCATCTGTATGAACAAAAGGGTGGGAGGAGGCAACTGCCAGGTGTAATTGAGGATGAGGAGGTTCATTTGGCCAGAGTTCAGTAGGAGACTCCAACAACAATCCACTTAGGGGGCAAAAGTGGTAGAAATGGAGTAGAGTAGAAAGTAGAGAGACGTAAGTTTTAATGGTAATAATAATTACTTATAAGATCATCTTTTTTTTTTTTTTAGCAGTAAGCAGGCTGTTTATTCTCTGAAGGTTATCAACAAATTGATCATGCTTTGAATTTAAAGTCTGACACTATTAACGCTGGTTTGCGGGGACACTGGAGACGTGTGGCGAAAAGGCCACACGCAGCACCGTGGCCCAGTTTCTCCACGTTTTGCCGTCCAGGGGTCACGGAGCACGAACCTGATGGGAGGAGGGGCTGGACGTAGAGTAAACACCACGGAGACCACCGCTACCAAGTGCTGACCTGTCCAACGCCAGGGTTCCCCGAAGGCGGCTGGGTCCCGCCAGGGCTCTGCCTTCTAGAACTCGCCAACGTGGACGGATCGGACACGTCCCCGCGGACCACGGCAGCAGACAATGGCAAGTAGCGGCCGAGATGCGGGGGACCCCGAACTGCCCAGCCTGGGACGGCGTCCACACCGCGCGTCCGAGCTCGGATCGGGCGAGACCCCCCGAGCGCCCGTCCAGCACCTGGGCCCGACCCCACGTACCCGCCCCGGCGGTGGCGTCAGGGAGGCGCGAGCCTCGGGAATCCGTCACCGTGGGAGCCGGGGCCAGCATGGTGTAGGCCGGGCCACGCGCCTCCCTCGGCCAGAGAGGCTGCGGCGTGACTCCGGGTCCGGTTGCGCTCGCGGCCGCCGCAAACGGCGGGGACACGCAACCACTGGGCGGCCGCCAGGGGCCCGGGGAGGCCGCGCTCGCAGGCGTAGCCACCGTCACCGCCGCCCGCCCGGAGACCCGCCCTCTCCCGCGCGCATAAGATCATCTTGAAATGTGATTTTTGTTTCAAATACAGAATTTCTGCTTAAAGAAACTTACAAAGAGAATGTACCAAATGCAATGGCTCTGACACTACATTTTGCTATAAATAATAAATTTGAAATATGGCTCTAAATATTAGTGTTTGTCCAATATGTATCCGAGTCTTATTATTTCTTCTTCAAAATCATTTCTAGGATTTGCCTCCATATTTCCATTCCCATTGTCTTAAACACAGTCTCAGGTCTCAGCACTTCACCCCTAGAAACAACCTCCAATTCATTATTTAGCCAATTTGCCTTTATATTTACTCATTCCCTCACTAAACCTTTTTCAAGCTCCTACTTTATAGGAAACTGTGCTAACGCTCTCCTAGTGGCTAGTGGTAACCAAAAGTGGCTTGTAGAGGCCGTGAGTCCAGCAGTCTGAAGAACACTGTTCTAATTCTGCCCTCCACGGACCTTCACAGTGCATGTCACCAAATCAATGTGCCTAAAACTCTACTTCCCATTCTGTATCCTCCCTTCCCCAAATCATATATTTATAACTGCTCTTTATTTTGCCCATTAGATAAAGCCAATTTTGTTGAGGTACGGTTGTCAAGGCCTCCTATAATTTTGCCTCACTCTGTCCAACACTGGTCCTCTCCATTGCTTAAGACAAGCTCTTCATTCCAGCTGGCAAGCCTCATCACCATCTTCAGAAATTAGCATGTCTTTCCTTCCTCCACCTTTTTATTCATTCTTTCCTCTCTATCCTCCCCGTCCAGCCTCAGACTGTCTACTTCTAGCTGCCAAAATCTGATCTCATGGGAATGTTCTGAGGATTAAATAAAACAATCCATGTAAAGCATTTAGAATGGTCCCTGGCCCACCATGAACACTCAATAGATGTAAACTATGGTTATCATTCTTCAAAATCCAATTCACATATCACCTCCTCCATGAAACATAGACTACTTAACCTCTCTGGGCCCTAATTTCCTAATCTGAAGAATGAGTGAGCAGTTGGATGAATTCAAAATAATTCTTAAGCCTACACCAATCTTTCTCATCTCTGAATTCTTATTACTCTTTCAATCAGTAAGAAGAACAGCTGCCATTTATTGAACGTTCACTATGTGCCGGGTGATGCAGAAGTACTTTAAATGCATTATTATCTCACTTAATTTTCACGACAGCCCTAAGAGATATGTCCTGCGGTGTTTAGAGAGATTGTGTGAACTGCCTATGGTCACAAAGCTGGTAAGAGGCAATGCCAAGATCAGAACCCCTGGTGTCTGACTCCAGAGTGGAGCCTGGAATGAAATAAAGTGAGGCTACAACTAGAGGTGAGGGAAGAGAGGTATTTCAGAGGCTTGGCAACAAAGGGAAGAGAGAGACAGTGCATTGCTATTTGAGTCAAGAGTTTGGTTGTTTTTTGAAGGTGGGGAAGATGTGGGCATGTTTGCATACTAAATTCAAAGAATCATGTACATGGCTTAACTTTATTTTATTTATTTATTTTTTTTTGAGACAGAGTCTCACTCTGTTGCCCGGGCTAGAGTGAGTGCCGTGGCATCAGCCTAGCTCACAGCAACCTCAGACTCCTGGGCTTAAGCAATCCTACTGCCTCAGCCTCCCCAGTAGCTGGGGCTACAGGCATGCGCCACCATGCCCGGCTAATTTTTTCTATAGATATTTTTTGCTGTCCATATAATTTGTTTCTATTTTTAGTAGAGACAGGGTCTCACTCTTGCTCAGGCTGGTCTCGAACTCCTGACCTCGAGCAATCCACCCGACTCGGCCTCCCAGAGTGCTGGGATTACAGGCGTGAGCCACCACGCCTGGCCCATGGCTTAACTTTAGGACCATCTTCCCCTGAGGTAGGAAGCAATGAGGACAAGAATGGACAGTGATGCAAAGAGTTAAATTCTCTTTGATGGGACAAGAAGATTAAAAACCATAATACCGGTTTTGGTAGCAGGAATCCAGATTCCTCATTTCTTCAAGCATTCCACAAATATTTATTGAATGTTTACTAAGAGCCAGGCAAAACAGTTTGTGCTGGAGAAACAATAATAAACAAGATATGATCCCTATAAGCTCCCAGAACTAATAATAAAGTGATATACTGTGTATTAAACCAGGAAAATGTGAAATTAATGTCTTTAAAATGTGTAAATGCACAATGATCTCAACGTTAAAAACTGATATAGTACTATAATTTAAAGCATTGTGCAAAAGTATTAACGCTGAATTAATACATTTTCACTTGAAGTAATCATTTTTAACTTTCTGCTTTTTATTTTTATAATAAGCTATATGAAGAAATGACAGCAAATACTTCTTCCAACACAACATTTAGGAAAACAAAAGCTGGAAGCTCTTTATGATATATTGTTTTCATCTAGGTAACGTTGGAAAGGAAATATTACAATTGTATTTAATATGTTGTCACAGGAACAATATCTCAGTTACTGATTTCTCTACAGAATGATTTATGCATGGAATTCTGTACATAATCTTTAAGAACTATATCTAATATAAAATAAAATCATTCAGAATATATGTAGAAACAATCTATCTTTACCTTAAGAGAATAAAGGAAAATTATCAATCCTACCAAACTGTAGCAAGATGGACTCAAAGTTACTTCAGTTTAACTATATCTCCAGTATGAACTTTGGCCAAAAAAAAAAAAAGAAAGAAAAGAAAAATGAAAAATACATGACTCAGCCACAACAAATGGGACCATCTAAGAATCAACTGGAATTTTAAAAAATCAAAATAATGGTTCCAACAGTATTTGGATTTAAAAAAAAATGACATACAGTACATTTTATTGTATAACATAAATTCTAAGGTTATAGAAAATCTACCCTGAGCACAGCATGGATTTTGTCAAAATTTGGGATGACCTCCAATCCCCAAAGGAGGTGATTGGCTAAGTTTAATCATTTTTAAGACTTGTCTCCTTCAATTCTTAGGTCCTGTAAATCATCTGACCTTTTTCTCACCCTGCTGGCAGGCAGCTGAGACCTCTAATGACAACATTTCAATGAGGGTACTACTAGATGCAGTTGTGAGAAGTGGTAGAAGGCATGAACAGGAAACCATTTGGCACTTGAACTTGGAAAATATTAACAACAATTTAGTACTCAACAGAGAAACTATTTAGTAGTCTCTTCCATGTCATACATCCCAACAATTAATTTTTCCTGTTTGGAAAAATAGAAGAATTAAACCATATATATTTGAAAAATATGTGGTAGTATTTATCTAAACTGGATTATGTTAATTTACTGTCAACCCATTAAACCCATTGACTGGCACCTGTCAAACCCTACTGTGTATGGCCCAGGCATTAGTGCAAGGTTGTAAAGGGCAGTGGGATAAAAATGAGGGGGGTGGGGGAGAGGGAGAGAACGAGCACACTAGCAACCTTTAGGTGCCTTGAACACTCTTGAGTAGAGAGAACATACTGCTTGAGTATTAGTTTTCTAAGTAACGCACATACAAATGGTACATGAGGGGTGAAGGGGGGAAACTTAGAGGAATAAGACAAAAAACTGTTGACAAAGTAGAAACTTATGTTGGAAGGTCAACAGTTATTAGTGGATGGGAGACAGAGAAAAGCTGACCGGGAAGACAGCCTTCAAGAGAAAGGAAATATAATGAATTGCTATTGGTTCTATGACCTGAGGAAGGAAATTATTTATTTTCTTTCTGAAACTTGGGGCACAGAATTATCTTTCTTATGATCTAATAAGTTAGTATTTGTAAAATAAAATGTTTTGCTTTCACTATATTTATTCTTCTCAGTGATACATTAAGTAACTTTGTGCCAATTGCTTAAACACTCTGAATGCAGTTCCTCCTCCCTTCCAGAGTAGGGAAGGGAAAGTGAGTGATTTCAAGCCCATGGACATTACAGGTGTGAAGAATGACTCAGGGAGTGAGAAGGAAGCATGGAGAATGGAGCCCCAGGGGACACTAACATCCCGTGGACAACCAGAGGGAGAAGGGCCAGGAAAACAACAGAGAAGCCTGCACACGAGCCAAGTGAGGCCAACATTTCAAGGATATCAACCAGGAGAACCAAAAAGGAGGAGCCCATTGGAGACCACAGCAAGCTGACTCCTACAGAGTACTGTGGGTGGAAAATGGACTCTGGTGAGTGGAGGCGTGAACTGGAGGACTTACAGGCTGAGTGGTGCCTGAGCATGTTGATGAAGCATTTACCGAGCAGGCCAAAGCCAAGTAAACATTTGGAGTGATTTCCCTGTACGCTCCTATAATAATTCTCTAAGTACTTGCTCAGAACAGTAAGGCCACCTTGAGGCCAAAATTTAGTTAAGCTTCAGACACAACCAGGGACACAGAGTAGCTATCTTCAGCCATGCCTTCCAGATTAGAAGAGAATACTTTTCTCCCATAGTGAAAGTTGCAGACACTAGTAAACAAAAGACCTCCCTGACGTGTCTACGTGAGTTACTGACAAAGGTAAAGGCCATATCCAGATCTTAAGATTTCTTCTGAATTTGGTTTCAAAAGCACAAGACTTGACCCATTAGCTAAAAAAACAACTACACATGGTAGCACATATATTAATATTTAAATGAGATAGCGTATTTAAGTTTTAATTAATTTATTAATAATAAGGTTAACATCTTGATTTTTTTGTTCCTTCCAGTCCTTTCTGGTTGTTTGTTCTTGGTTTTGCTTTTCATTTGCTTGTTTTACAATATTGGGACAATACTGTATATTCTGTTTTATGGCCTTTACTTCCTGACATAACTTGAGAATGTTCCTGTCTCAATAAGTATTCTTCTAAGAATATTTTTTGACAGAGATATTTATCCTACGTATGTAACATAATTTACTTAAGCATTACCCTCTTAAGGAACATTTAGTATGTACTAATTTTCTTTATTATAAAGTATGTACTTTATTATAAAGTATGTACTAATTTTCTTTATTATAATCTTAATAGGACATTTGAAATAAAAAATGGATTTACATTTTCATGATTTAAGGCACCGAACAGAAGTCTGCTATTCTTTGAATAATGATAGTGCCAAGTCTACACAAATGAAGGTTGGCAATTTTACTGTCCATCTGAGTAGACAGCAAACACTTGAGTCTTAAATACCAATATTTCCTCCCAGATATTAGTTTAGCATTTTCCTAAAGTATGTTCCTTAAAACACTAATCCGAGGTGTTCTGAGATGAGAGTTACATATAAAACTAATACGTTAGGGAAACACTGCCTATTACATCTTCCTCTTTAAGTAGGCATAGGCTTACAATGCACAGGCTCAGAGAAGTCTTGCAGAAAAGAAACTCATTTACTGATGCTTAGCACAGTATTTTCCAGAGTTATCTGACCATGGGACCCCTCTCTATGTACTACTAATTATTACCCTCAGTTCTGTAAGGGCCCACTTTAGGAAATTCTAGTCTAGGCAACTCAAGGAAATAGAAGTTTTTCTGATCAAGTTATCCATTTAATTACTTAAGTCTAACCCCTAAATCTTGAGAAGGCATAAAGATCTTATAAATGTGAAGTATTATCTTTATTACCATTTTTAAAAAGATTTTTATCCTGCTAAAAACAGTACAAAACAAGACATTTAAATATTAATATAAAACGGGACAGAATTGTGCAGATCACTATACTTTGACAATATAATTGTTTTATATTTTATTTAATGGTTTATTATATTTCTTTAATACCAAATTAACTAGAAATGTTTAGCTACAGTTCCTTCCAAAATTCTTTACTAAAAAGATCACTTTGATTCAAAAATTTGTACTCGAACTTAAGTTCTTGAAGCTACAGTTTCCCCATCTATAAAATAGGAATCTTAACAGAATCTATCAACTAGGTTGTTGTAAGGATTCAATGAAATGATTAATGAAAAGGAAATACCACGAACCTGACCCACAAGTCACGCTCAATAAACATGAGTTATTTTTAAGGATATTTTTACTCTATTCCTTTGAATAGATCATTGTACTTTTCTGAGGTTTATTTTTCATACATACAGTATAAAACATAATCTTGTTTGGAAAGGTTTCAAAACTCTTAACTAAGGCAAAAAAAAAAAAAAACCCCAATGAAATCCTCAAATGAAACCAATGACCTACAAGACAGTATGTTAAACTAATGTATATAAAATATTACATTTATCTTCTACAAGTTTTTTGTTTTGTTTCCATTTGTAAGTATTGTATCATTCATATTTTTAAATCTACAAGGAGTTCTGGTGCCTCTTTTCCTCCATGCCCAGATGATTCCCCAAGCGGTTTGTGCAGTGACTGCTCCCTCTGCGAATCTGGTCAGGCAGCTCCCCAGGGGATGGGGCCTTTCTGCACAGGTTGCTACTGTTTGCCTCAGGGTGAGCAGTTTGTGCAAAAACAGTCAGATGACAAGTTAACAGTTTGCCTTCAGAGCAACCACATCCCCAGTGAGACACAGTATGAGCTACAGTAAGGAACACTGCCTTCTGTGCTGGAGGGTCTGGATCTTTGTCTGCTATCTACCATCCACCAGCACTACGACCCTGTGGGAACGATTTAATCTCTGAGCCTAAGTATCTCACGTGAAGAATACTCATTCTTTTCCTTCTTAGGCTATTATGAATACCAAATGAGATAATGTGGTGAAAAATTTTTGAAAACTGCAAAGTACCATAGAAGTAGAAGGAAAAATATTATTTCAATTTCACCATGGTGATTGGGAAGGGCACACACTGCTTAAAAGGACACATAGGAATATAAATTCTATGACCTGTTCAAATCATACAGTTAATCACAGAAGATTTAATCGCTGCTAGAGTAGGTCCCTTTGAACATTTCCTTATACACAAAATCTTCAACGCAACACCAAAATTCACCTATTTTATTTATTTTTTAAATAGTGTTTTCTTCACCCCTTTAATTATCTTTCAGTAACTGCAGGACCATTTCAAACTGGGCCTACTCTGGTTGATAACAAAATGTCAGGTTACCTAGCAGGTAGAAGAGCCCAAACTGCAAGTCATGTAGCCTGGGCATGTGCAACAGAAATAGCTTTGACCTCCAACAACACCCAGAACCAACAATCCCTCCCCTCCCCATGGAACCAGGAAGACCAGGACCTGAAGGCTGGAACTCTCTCAAAAACAAGGGATCTACTGGCTAGGAAGATCTTGGGCTAAAATCTGCCCCAACATACCTTGCTGCAAACAACCAAATTGGAAACCCTCCAATCAGACCCTGCCAAGCCAACATTCCTAAATCCTTGCCCCCTGGCCCCTTAAAACTTGCCCCAGACCCCTGAATCAGAGAGACAGATTTGAGCCACATCCCCTGTCCTCTTGCCAGCTGGCTTTTCTTTTCTCAAAAGCTGGTGCCATAATATTGGCTTCTATGTGCATTGAGCCATGAGCTCCTTTGCTCAGTGACATTTCTTCACTGTACTATGGAGAATGTCTACATAAAGTTAAGGAAATTTATGATAAGTTTGCATTATTTCATGATAAGAAATTTACCTGTATTTTCATTTTTTCCAACATAATCCTTTTGACATGAAGTCTCTTCCTTATCAACACCCCATTTAGAACAGAAAATCAATAAAAACATTTTCTCTCTGAATTTTCTCTGCTCACTTATTTCCCCCATTTTAAAGCAGCAATAAATGCTGTTAGCAGATGATACGCAGGAGCTTTGAGCAAGAAAAGAAATTTAAATGTGAGCCCATTTAAATTGCCAGGTCCAGAAAGCCATTGAAATGCCACAGACAGCAATCACATCTTACTCCCCCCTGAGCTAAATAATTACCACTGGAAGCCACTTCCTATGTGGGCTCTGGACTAACAGACACCAACTAGCCATAAAATGCCATATGCTAGACACCATAACTCATACTCAATAGTTCAACAATGTACAGCCAATCACTGATCAATGTTATTTCTCTGAACCAATGAGAATTCCTGTCAAACAATTTTGTATCAGCTCACTCCTTGTCCCACTTTGCGTTTAAAAACCTACTTTTAACAAAGGCCAAATGGAGCCCTCCCCAAGGAAACTTGGAAGTGTGTCCTAGGCAGCTGTCTTCACTTTCACTCAAGTAAACTCTTTAAAATTATATTTTGTGCCTCGACTTCTTCCTTTAGGTTGACAGCTTTAAGAAAACAAATTGCTAAAAGATACAGTGTACTGTACTGGTTAAAAGTTCTGGCTCCAGAGTCAAATATGATTTGGGTTTGGGTTTGAATTTCAACTGTTTTTTTCTAGCTCTGTAAACTTAAATGAAATTCTTAACTGCTTTGAGCTTCAGTTTCCTCCTCTGTAAATGGAGATAATGCATACCTGCAGGTATTATATTGGGGCTCAGGACATATTACCCCAAAATATGATAGTAAGAGATCAGAATATGCCACCCCAAAATATACTTCTTTGGCATATCTTGAGCTGGTTATTCTGAAAAACTGCAGACACAGGAGTAGCTCTGAAAAACCATCCTTTTGTAAAAGAAATTTACATCTATAAAGGAAATCTACATTAGCTGCTCTAGACAACTTTTATTACCTGAGAGGCTTTTTGTCTGCACAACAAGGCAATCTTTATTCATCATACAATCTCTCTCATAATGTGTCACCACTGCTTCCCTCCCTAGAAGTCCCAAGCCTCTAGTCTTTTCTGTAGCTCAATGATCAGACCCTTCTTCAAGTCTCATGTTTTGTGGGACTTATATATGTGATTAAAGATGGCTTTTCTCCTGTTAATCTGTCTTATATAATTCATAGCCCGGCCAAAGTACCTAGAAGCCATACATTACTCTCCTACAATTGTTTGGAATAGATATTAATATTAATAAATAATCCAAGTAACCAAATTTACTAGTTCTTACTTTGGGCTGAGTACTTCACATGCATTACCTTATTTAATCCCTACAAAATCTGATAATGTATCTTCAGCACCTATCAATATAGTAAGATTTCAATAAGTATTAGATATTATTATTTCACCAAAAAGCTGAGAATTTTTCTTAGAATGATTAAGGAATAATTTTGAGTGTAGGGTAGAAAGTTAGCTGCCCCAGCAGACTGAACCAGGTCCTAATTACCCTAATTTTAACATAAATGCTAAACTGGGTTTACACTAGCTGTTCAGTCCTTCTTTCACAAAAAACCAGTCTAAACCTAGACCTTAAAAATAAAGAAATGCTATTCTGCATAAAAGTGTTCCTTCTTGAATAATTTTTAAAACCCTATCCTTTCACTGTCCATTCATAAAAATACTAGTGCACACACATATACACATGCAGACTTCTTCACACCAGGCTTGCAGAGGACACTGTTGTGTCTATTTCCAATATCTAGTTTCCACTCTTCTGTCTTAACAGAACTCTTTGCCTTTGTTTTCTAGAGTTATTCCACTATCTGTGCTTTTTCAAATAACTAAACTTTCATGACCTACTTGAAAAGCTCTTCAGCATTAATTTTCAACTATACTGTATATAATGGTCTTTCTTAGAATTCTCTTTTTAAAAATTCTCAGTGGGAATAAAAACCAAAACCATTTTAAGTAAAGAGAAAATAATCTAATTTTATAACAGTATTGCCTACATCATGTTTGTTTTTAAGACTTTTTTTTTTTTTTTTTTTGAGACAGGGTCCTGTGCTGTTGCTTGGGCTAGAGCATAGTGGTGTCACCATAGCGCACAGCAACCTCAAACTCCTGGGTTCAAGCGATCCTCCTGCCTCAGCCTTCCAAGCAGCTGGGACTACTGGCATGAGCCACCACACCCAGCTAATTTTTCTATTTTTTGTAGAGATGGAGTCTCGCTCTTGCTCCGACTGGTCTCAAACTCCTGGCCTCAAACAATCCTCCCACTTCAGCCTCCCAAAGTGCTAGGATTACAAGCGTGAGCCACTGTGCCTGGCCAAGATTATTTTTAAAGAGCAAAAAGCTTTTTAAGCCCTATGACATTCTTATAATTAAAGTTGTCAATGAATTAAAAATTGATCCATGTTAATCTACCTTACCTGTATTATTAATAAATATTCATGAATATTTTATTTTAAAAGATGTAGGTTCCCATTCTGGCTCTGCCACCAACTAGCTGTATGATCTTGCTCTTAATCTCCCTGGGCCTCAATCTCCTCAATTTTGAAAGACTAAGACTGGATGATCCTTCCCAATTCTTCCCAACTCTCAAATTTTATAATTATTTTTATTTTTGTACAGTTTGTAGAAAAAAATGGGGATGCATGAAATTTTTTAAATGTAACAATCTAGGAAAAGATAATTTACTTTGATATGTGATTTC
Organism: Lemur catta; assembly: GCF_020740605.2. Classification (NCBI taxonomy): domain Eukaryota; kingdom Metazoa; phylum Chordata; class Mammalia; order Primates; family Lemuridae; genus Lemur; species Lemur catta. The sequence continues at coordinate 121,633,612 of NC_059128.1, read as the reverse complement.
TAAAGAAACTATGCCTTTAAATACGGATTATAAGGAAGCTCGGCCGGGCGCAGTGGCTCACGCCTGTAATCCTAGCTCTGGGAGGCCGAGGCGGGTGGATCGCTCGAGGTCAGGAGTTCGAGACCAGCCTGAGCAAGAGTGAGACCCTGTCTCTACTAAAAATAGAAAGAAATTATCTGGACAACTAAAAATATATATACAAAAAATTAGCCGGGCATGGTGGCTCATGCCTGTAGTCCCAGCTACTCGGGAGGCTGAGGCAGTAGGATCGCTTAAGCCCAGGAGTCTGAGGTTGCTGTGAGCCAGGCTGATGCCACGGCACTCACTCTAGCCCGGGCAACAGAGCGAGACTCTGTCTCAAAAAAAAAAAAAAAAAAAAAAAAAAAAAAAAAAAAAAAAAAAAAATAAGGAAGCTCAATGAAATCCTAGAGAAAATGGAAAACCAACTCAAAGAAACCAGAAAAACAATTCAGAAAATGAACAAAAAGTTCACTAGAGATCAACATATTAAAAAAAAAAAAAAGCAAATACAATTTTGGAAATAAAAAATCCATTTAAGGAAATACAAAACACAGTGGAAAGTTTTAAGAATAGACTAGACCAGGCAGAAGACAGAATCTCAGAGCTTGAAGACAACTCTGTCAAATTCTCAGTCAGTCAAAAATAAAGAACAGAGAATTAAGAGGAATGAACAAAGCCTACAAGAAACATGGGATTATGTAAAATGGCCAAATATATGAATCAGAGGCATCCCTGAGGGTGAAGAAGAAAATGCACAAGGGCTGGAAAACCTATTTGAGGGAATAATTGAGGAAAACTTCCCTGGTCTTGCTAGAGATTTACACATCCAGGTACAAGAAGCTCAATGAACACCTGGGAGATTCATTGCAAAGAGGCCATCACCAAAACACACAGCCATCAGACTGGCCAAAGTCAACATGAAGGAGGAACTGTGAACCATGAGGTGAAAACATCAAGTAACTTACAAAGGAAAACCCATCAGTCTAACTGCAGACTTCTCAACTGAGACCTTGGTAAGCCTGAAGGGATTGGGGCCCCATTCTCAGGCATCTTAAACAGAACGGTCTGAATGCCCCACTCAAGAGACACAGGCTGGCTGAATGGCTGAAAAAACATAAGCCAAGTATCTGCGGTCTCCAGGAAACACATCTAACCCACAAGGACTCACAATACCTCAAGGTGAAGGGATGGAAAAATATATTCTATGCAAATTGAAACCAGAAGAAAGCAGGTATAGCCATTCTCATTATCAGAACAAACTGGCTTTGAATCAACAATATTAAAGAAAGACAAAGACGGTCATTATATAATGGTAAAGGGAGCAATTCAACAGGAAGACATAACAATCCTAAATATTTATGCACCTAACACAGGAGTGCCCAGATTCATAAAGCAAATCCTACCACATCTAAGCAAAGAGATTAACAGCAGCATCGTAACTGCCGGGGACTTCAACACTCTACTGACAGAACTGGACAGATCACCCTAGCAGAAAACAAACAGAGAAACACTGGACTTTAATGGGACTCTAGAACAAATAGGCCTAACAGACATTTACAGAACATTTCACCCAAAACTACTAAATATCCATGCTTCTCATAAGCACATGGAACATTCTCCAAGACTGATCATATCTTAGGCCTCAAAACATGTCTCAACAAATTCAAAAAAAGAGAAATCATACCATGTATCTTTCCAGACCACAGTTGTATTTTCTGACATAGTATGTTTACATAGTATAGAAAGCAATTAAGAGGAATATAAGAGCAAATAAAATTCTGAAAGATATGCCCTAGGGAGAGTAATTTCAATGACTGAACCAAAGAGAGTATGGTCTATTCGTTAGTAATTAGTAACACTTGATGCTTAAAAGGTTCCTAAAGGATGGTTCGTAGAAGTAGCTTTGCCATAAGTGTGGTCAAATGTGATTTGAGGAACCTGTACAAATATATCAACAAACTGGAAAGTAAGAATTCAGAATTAATATGAAAAGAAAGATGAAAACTTCAAAATAAAGGCTGAAGGAGAAATGATCAAAAATAATTGTCTAGTGGCCGGGGCCGGTGGCTCACGCCTGTAATCCTAGCACTCTGGGAGGCCGAGGCGGGTGGATCGCTCGAGGTCAGGAGTCCAAGAACAGCCTCAGCAAGAGCGAGACCCCGTCTCTAATAAAAATAGAAAGAAATTATCTGGCCAAATAAAATATATATATAGAAAAAATTAGCCGGGCATGGTGGCGCATGCCTGTAGTCCCAGCTACTCGGGAGGCTGAGGCAGTAGGATCGTTTAAGCCCAGGAGTTTGAGGTTGCTGTGAGCTAGGCTGACGCCACGGCACTCACTCTAGCCCGGGCAACAAAGCGAGACTCTGTCTCAAAAAAAAAAAAAATAATAATTGTCTAGTAATAAAAGATCTGCAATTAGTCTGATATTCTCACTGGAAAAATGCATGAAATTTCTCTGTAACAAATTAAGAAAATAATTAACACAACAGTATTGTTTAGGCACTGAGAAAAATACCAAACAACAAGAAAAACAACAACAATACTAACACTGTAACCAGTTTAACAATTTGAAAAGTATGATGCAAGTATGAAGAGTACATTTAAATCTACATCAAAACTTGATTATGAGACCCAGCATAGTGGCTCATGCCTGTAATCCTCGCACTTTGGGAAGCCGAGGTGGGAGGATCACTTGAGGCCAGGTGTTGGAGACCAGCGTGGGCAACAGAGACCCCATGTCCAGAAAGAATAAAAAAAAACTTAGCCGGGCATGGTGCTGTGCACCTGTAGTCCCAGCTACTTGGGAGGCTGAGGCAGGAGAATTATTCGAGCCCAGGAGTTTGAGGTTGCACTGAGCTATGATGACGCCACTGCACTCTAGCCAAGGCAACAGAGCTAGACCCTATCTCAAAAACAAAACAAACAAAAAAACTTGATTATGTTTCATATACTTTAGTAAGTTTTCCTAACTTGTTTTGTTTATTGCAAGCATTGTACTATAGAACTATGGATGTACAAAAGAAAAAGATGTTGTTATTGCCCTTCATGAACTTATGAATACCCTGGTTTGAAAGGTAACATTTAAAAATATTAATAATTTGGTATCTTTATATTCCCAGATTTCCAAATGATTAAAATAAAATATATAGGGAATGTTTCATACATTTATAATCTATTTTTATCTTTTTCATGATATCAAAGAACTAATTTTTATATTACCTAGCTTAAGCCAAAAATGTATTTGTGATTTCAGATTCTCTTTAATACAATTGGAAATCAATAGTCAATAATCATGGGATAGTCAGCCCTCGATTTACTTGGCCATTTAAAGTGACAAGTAGGAAGTATTATATCAATACATGCAAAGAAGTATTTATAATATGGTGAAATATGGAAAAAAAGGAGCACATAAAGGACAACCTGCACAGTGACCACAATCTCCCAAATCATACGATGGGCACCGAGAGAATCATGAAGGAACAACGAAAGGTTTCTCCCTAAGTGTGCAAGGAATGAGGCAGTGTGATACCATTTTCCTTACACAATCAAGAGATTTCTGGTTAGTATAATGTAGCATTTAAAATGGCCAGAACTAAAAAAAAAAAAACTACATTGAAACTTCCAATTTTCCACTCTTAATATCACTAACCACCTAAATTTTAAAAGTTAGTAAGAGATGAATTTCATTAGAAAAATACGATTTAGTGTAGTTTTGAATTTTAGATAAGAAAACATTTCATTTGAAAATATAACAAATTTCATAATCATAAAAACCTAATATTTAAAAGTCCATATATTTGGTATATAAAATAGAACGTATATTAAGTTTTTATTTAATTCATTATTTAACTCCAATTTTATCATCAAGCATTTCTCTACTTTTTCACTTAAGTCCTTCAACATAGTGTAGCTGAACTAGTGTACTTAAAAAAAAAAAAAGCAAAATCTTAAAGCCTTATAAAGGTGTGTTTCCCGACTGAAATTTACACATTAGAATTGAGCTCTGAGTTCCCATTCATTTGAAAGGAATTAATACAGACAATATTGTCTATTATTTTATCCTTTCACATAAACATCAGTGCCATTCTGCCCTGAGCAAGCCTAACAGAGTACAGCTGTTATTTTTCTTCTTTTCTCTGTTAATTTCTATTCATTTGGGGGGAAAGAATACTAAGTTACTAACATAAGTAGCCCTGTTAATGTAAACTCCTAATTGTCAAACACTGTTACATAAGCAAATCTCCTATGTGTTCTTTCAACTTTTTGGTGCCCTCATGCTGCCCCCTGCTGCCCAGTGTCCATACTTACTGAAAATTGTCCCCAACTTTCAACCTTTTCTACTTCTCTTTACTCTCCCCATCCAAACTTATCTGGCCAGAGATCCAGACCACTGCGGTTTTTGTCTCCAAGGCCAATGGCTTAATAGATTAACATAAGAAAGAGGCAGATCCCTCCTATTTAAGCCTTCACCATTTTCTGGCCAGTTAAGCATTTGAACTGGTGTTCTGTGGGCAGTGACTGAGATTCAGATTCCCTAGTTTGGGATTTCAGTCCCTCCCTGTGCTGGTTCCAAGCTGCAATCAAGGACCTCTTTCCTAGTCTGCAACCCATGCACATTATGATTACTCTCTAACCACGCTGGACTTCAAGCGGTGCCTCGAAATGCCACGTGTTTTCTTCCCTTCTTGCCCACGCTCAGCTCATCTCACGCTGCTTACTCTACCTGGAATGTCTTCTCTCAGTTTCTCTACATTGAAAGTCGACCCATCCTTCAAGTCTCCAGTCAAAAGCTGCCCTCTCTATGAAGTTTATTTACCACAATTCCCAAATAGTTCTCTTTTTCTGTTCTCTCTTTAATCCTTTAAGGCTTAACACAGTGTTTTTTTTTTAATGTAGTAGAAGTTCAATAAAGATTTATCTCATGAGTGAAAGGCAGATAATAAAGAAATCTTAATTCTTGGAAAGGCTATCTGACTCCTTGATTTTTAATAGAGTACCTGGAGAAGTAAAGAGAGCCTCCTTAATACTGCAAACACCACACACCTGAATGGGGTGATCTTTTTAATTTGCATCACACTGTGTAAGGCCTATTTTGATCTCTGAAAATCAACTGTGTTCATGAAACAATGAACTTAGAGCATATATTAAGTACCAATGGCAAGTCTGGCACTATTCTACGCACTGGAGATGTATTAACACATTGTATTCTCACAACAGCCATGTGAGGTAAAGTAACACCACCTTGTTTCAGAAGAGGAAACTGAGGGTCTGGACAGTAAGGAATCGACCCAAGATTATTAGGTAGTAAAGGACAGAGCTAGGAAGTAAAAACAGATCAGTCAATTCCGGAAGTTAAAAAAACCTTGTCAAGAGAATAACCTTGGAAATTGAGACCACACAGTCAGACAAAGCCATGAGAGAGATCCAGTCAATCGAGTATCTGTAATAGCTGCAAGAGTTGATGGTTCTGCAAGGAAAAATGTGAAGGAATGTGGCATTTTGCCAAGTTCAAAGGTCTCTAGATTTAGATATAAAAGACAGTTATATATGCTCAAAGATTAAGAAGTGCAAAATCCAAATATTTTTCAATTGGTCCCCTACTTGTGTGGGGATCATAGATTCCAACGTGACTTGAAAATAAGTAAAGACGTGACTCAATATCTGAGGCAAGTATGCTTTGAGAATACTTTTTTTTAATACAGTGAATATAAATAAGGCTTAGCACAGCCCATCAGTGTCTCACACAAAGATCTAGCTGTGCTCCAACCAACACCTCTGCTGATCAAGAAACATGAGCAAGCTGAGCAGAAGACCAAAAATTCACTTGGAAAGGCAACACCCAAAATTGGTAGGACAAAACTGTCACTTTAACATATAAGCATATTTGAACTCCAGAATGGTTTAGGATGTATTGTAGAAAGTAGTTATGTTTCTTAGTGGAAGTAATTGTACTGTTTAAAAACATTTGACCTAATGAAGTAAAAGGTCAGCTGATTAGACTTTTAAGTAGAACTCCTACTAAGTTTATATGCAGTACTGACATGTTAAAAAGGACTTAAGAATCACCATATTTAGAAGTTAAATTACTTAGATCTGTAAGACTTCTTTAACTTCTTGAAAATGTTTACCAAGTGCCAAAGAAGGCAATTGTATGTAGTAAATTTGTAAATTCAGTGTAGAACGTTGGGAGGTATTTAGTTAAGTAATGCTATAAATAAGATCAGATATTACTTAAACGACCATGATTTCTAAAATTTGCAAGATTTATAAATGATAAGATCTGTAAACTAAATTTAAAAACATAAGGAAGAACTACCATTGAATATGTAAATTAAATAAATTTTATATATGTATTTTTTGAAACTCAAATGAACTTCTGCATAGTCTTTCAATATACAAGATTCACTCCCAAGGGCACCAAATAATTCATGACCCCAAAGAGCAGTTGTAGGGCTGTTTTTCTTCCAGCCAAAGTTTGTGTTCATTAGGCTGTCAACTTATTGCTTCACTCACCAGAACTGGTTTGACTGTCTAATTATTCTTTAGTTAGGTCTGGACCTCCCTCAGTTCTTAGGAGATGGATTGTAGCTTTTGAAAGATGGAACAAAGTAGCAGCACTAGTCTACTGATCCTCCCAAATTTTTGGTTTGGTGGCTCCCTTCAATAACCATCAGTTCGTTTATGTAATTTAGCAATTCTCAGCCTTAGCTGCATGTTAGAATCCCACAGACAGTTTTTGGAAAATACTTATGCCAAGATTCCACCCAGACCAATTAAGTTAGAATCTCTTGGGATGGGACGCAGGCATTTTGTTTTTAAGTTTCTGAATGATTCTACCTATAGGCAGAGCTGAGAACCACTGGAGCAAGAGTGAGAGCCTCCCATGGTCTGAAAGACTTGGGGACATTCTAGACCAGGACTATTTGATAGAACTTTTTGCAATCATTGAAATGTTCCATAAATCTGTGCTGTCAGTACGGTAGCTGCTAACTAGGTATAGGTAGCTATGGACTCCTTGAAATGTGGATAGTGTGACTGAGAAACTGAATTTTAAATTTTCAATTAATTCAAATTTAAATATACATAGCTCCATGTGGCTAGTGACTATTGTATTGGACAGCACAGTTCTGAAATTTTAGGCCATTTTAAGTGATCTGACTCTATCTATTATTAAATAGGTGTTGAATGACTCCTTTTTTTTTTTTTTTTTTGGAGACAGAGTCTTACTCTGTTGCCCAGGCTAGAGTGCCGTGGCGTCAGCCTTGCTCACAGCAACCTCAGACTCCTGGGCTCAGGCAATCCTCCTGCCTCAGCCTTCCAAGTAGCTGGGGCTACAGGCATGCGCCACCATGCCCGGCTAATTTTTCTATATATACTTTCAGCTGTCCATATAATTTCTTTCTATGTTTAGTAGAGACGTGGTCTCGCTCTTGCTCAGGCTGGTCTCGAACTCCTGAGCTCAAACGATCCGCCCGCCTCAGCCTCCCAGAGTGCTAGGATTACAGGCGTCAGCCACCGCGCCCGGCCAAATGACTCTTTTTGATATTGGATCCCAGAAGCCCAAATTTACTGCTTGCGCCTCTTTGGGGCACTTCATACAGCTTTTTGACAAGACCTCCAGTGGTATGGAAAGATAGCATGAAGCTTATGTTGGCTTCAGAGGATAGCAAGGATATTGAATTTGCTGTTTTTTTTTTTTTTTTCCCCCTCATTTATGTTGGCAACTTGTTTCTGGAAAAATGAGCAAAGGTCTTCAGAACTAAAAATTTCTCAAGTCTCCTAATATTACTGCTTAAAAATGGAGCAGTAAAGCAATGAAACTCTTGGAAAAGGTCCTCTTCACTCTTTGGCATGTTACAGTGTTTTTCAACGGGGGGTTGTGACCTCTGTCTTGCAGGATGGAGAGTTTCCAGTGGATTGGAGCAGTGGCCTGAGTTTCAGAGCTTAATATAGGGCATTGGCAAGATGGTCTCCCTTTCTCAGGCTCATGGATACTATGTCCTACTAATGAATCTGGGGCATTAGTGGTTGGTGGGATAAAATCTTGAGAAAAACCAGCAAAATGACATGGACACAGAAGCCTTTTTCAGATGGAACTTGATATTGAGCAAAACTAAAATCTATTTTTACCTACTTTTAAAAATTACTCATAAAGTATTGATTCCTGTATTTTTTAAAATAAAAGTTAAAAATACACACATGTATGGATTTTGGCAAGTAAATCTCAAATGTGATATTAATGCTGAGCCATAAGAAGAATCCTCTTTTAGGTCTCATCTGTCACCTGCTCCATGAGGCCTAAGCACCCTATTTAATATTTCAATGTGTATTCATTATATTTGCCAAACATTAAATGATACCCGTTAAAGTTTGTGATCCGTACTTCAAAGCAAAAATATTTATCATGGCAGATACCATCTAATTCTCTGGAGCAGTGTTCTCAGAGTGTGGTCTCTGGGCCAGCAGCATCAGCTTCATCTGGGAACTTGTTAGAAATGCAAATTCTAAGGCTCCACTGCAGACCTACTGAACCAGGAGCTCTCAGGGTGGGGCTCAGCAATCTATTTTAATGAGCCCTTTAGGTGATTCAGGGGCACACTAAAGTTTGAGATCCACTGATCTAGAGTACAGCAAATCCTCCAAAATGTCCCAGAGGGACATTTATCCCAAAGCTGATAAAGATGGAAACATTTCAGTACATAAAATTGGCCTTATAAGTTGTGAAACAGAAGCCAATATGCCACTTGGACCTAATGCCATGAATCATGAATTTACCCACTTAGCAAGGTCTCACTGAATCTCTCTAATCTTTGATCTTTTTCCCCCTGTAAAAATTCAACTTTTTGAATTTTTATGATGAATTTTGTGAGATGTTCCTGAAGAGATGAGGTGCAATCCAAGAGTACCTAAAGCAAATTCAACATACAAAATTTCAGATATATATGACTGATAAATTAGGATGGCAATTCCTCATTCTATGAAAAGATTATTAGATTTATAAAATAATAAATTCACTAGAAGATTCAACAGCAATATCATACAAGTCAATTGACAGAACATTAATTCACAAATATCTAATGTGACAATAAAGAAGAGGAAGTAAGTACACAGTTTCTGATTTTGGACTTCCCAGCTTCAAACTCTAACTTTTTCATTTACTATGTAACATGCATGGGCCAAACCTCAGGGATGTAAACCTCTCTATGCCTCAGTTTCCTCATCTGCAAAATGGGCATAGTAACTGTCCTATTTCCAAACTCTGTGAGAGGATTCAAAGACATAGTAGAAGTAGCATTTAGGCTAGTAACGTATAGTAAGTTCTAATTAAATGTTGTTGTTATTGTTTTTTAAATTAGCCACCAATGACCAGTCTGGTCACTATGAAAACAGATATTAATGTTTTATCACCCAAGAATGTTTACACAAAGCAGTTAAAATATATACAAAGTAAATAAGAGCTAACCATATTGAATACCAGATACTCACTTTTAAGCACTCTTGCCTAGCCCAAACCATCACGGTGATTTCATTTGCCTTGGCAGAAGTATGAGCATGTCCTACAAACCAGGCTGATAAGCTGTAAAAAACACTATGCTGTGGAGCTTCTGGGAAAGGATTTCTTCCTTTATAAAAAGATGAGTAAGAGAAACTCTCCTCACTTTGGAAATTTGAATATTAGGATATGATGCTTGGATCTGCAGCAGCCATCACATGACTATGAGGATCAACATTGCTGACATTCTGGCAATGCAAAAGCACCAAGGAACTTGACAACATTGTTGAGCTATTGAACCAAACCTAGACCTGGCTTGCCTCCTGATCACTAAGTTAGCTGAAATAATAAAGGTCCTTATTTTTTATACCACTGTCAGTAGAGTTCCATGTTGGTATGAAAGCAAACTAAATGATATAAGTATAGATTAACAGGCCCTCTGACAAAACAATTTGGTGGCTTTATTCCTGAAATCATCTTAAACCACATATAGAGAACCCTTAATAAATAGTTCCTTCTCCCCGGATTCATCTGTATAGAAATAACATCAGTCTTGCTTTCCTGCTCGATACCTGATGTGTTTAACTAATTAACCATTAGCTAAATGTCTAATTCTATTACCTTCATAAACGAAAATGTTTTTATTTTTAAAATCTCTGCTATATATATGATTAGAATTTACTATAGAAGATTTTAAAATAAAAATATTTTAGTTTTAATACTTCAATACTAACTGTATTTCCCTGTTTCATCTTTACAGTTTGTATTTACATTGATGTTTATTTCATGATATGACCATAATGTACAAAATGAGGCTCCACTATGTTTTTTAAAAAGTTTTTATCAAAGAGACCTCACGGGGACATGCCCCAAACTCCTAGTCCCAGAGTAATCTTCTCAGTGTCCTTCTCAAGCAAGTAAGTCAATGTTTTATTTCTCACCTTGCAATAGGAATTTGCATTAAGTAACCATCTGTTAATATAGCATCTATTTGAGCTATATCTAAAATTTAAGAGCTACTCCCCCCCCAAATGTCTGAATATTTGGTGCCCAAACAATGGTCCTTTAATGGAAGAATACCTGTCAAATCCTAAACAAACAGATTTAATTTAAAAAATTGTTTACCTCAGAAATTTTATCTGGCCTTCATTCCCAAATGGGAACCTCACACATCTAAGACCTTAGATTTAAAATATCTTTAGAACTTTGAACCATATTGGACTATAAACTCCATTAGAGCAGGGATTCTTGCCACTTTTTCTTAATATAACCTAGCATCTTACCATAATAGATGGGGGGTGTGTGTGTAGGACAAACAAACCCTCAAATAAACATGAATGTTGAACAAATCAAGTATAAAATGTGTTTTTATCTTTGTCATAAAAAAAACCATTTTTATGAAATCATAAATCTTGGCTTTACTTGCCCTTTAGATTCTCCATTTGAGAATCATTTTGGAAAGATCAAAAACAAAGTCACAAATACAAACACCCATTTTGTGTGCTATCTTCCCCTTCTCTTCCTTTGCAAAACCATGCTGAGGACAGTAGTGTATCTGTATAGTCTTATGGAAAGTAGCAATATGTCTAAGAATAGCTGAGGTAAATATGCCCAAGAAGTGGGTAGGATTGGAAACACAATTTCAGGTGTGTATTGAACTTGGTTTCAAAGGGTAAAATTTTTCCTTCTTCTAAAAAAGTTTATTCCAACATAGATTAGATTAGTCCTGGCTAATATTTTCAGCATTTTATGTTAGGTCTTCTTAATATCTGTAAATGTTTCTTCCCTTTGTTATCTCATCCTACCATTACCAATTACCTAACAGGTTTGGCTAGCCTGAAATTTCCTCAATCTTTAGCAATACTAATGAATAGAAATTAATAAATGGGGAAATTATATTGGTTCATTACATTCAGTCTTAATTTTCAGTTCATTTATGTTACTGACCAAGCTCCATAATTTCAAGCTTGTTTTTGTTTTTCTGAGGTTCATTGTTTAGAATTTAATTTACAGATTCTCCATGTCTTCGGTGTAATTTCTTTCTTCTTTCTGCAACCTGTTTTTTGGTCATTTCACTACTCATAAACCCCTCCCTCCATCAGAGGGATGGGCAGGATGAAAAAAATAATATGACATTTTAATACAGTCAATTTTGCTACTTGCTGCTATCTCTGATAAAATGCTGTGCAAGAAGGAAAGAAGTCTAATTGTTGACCAAAATGACATTTTGGGATTTTTTTTAAAATAATTTTTTATTGTCCATGGTCTAGCAACTGTTACTATGGAAAACTGAGTTAGTTCTCTATATACTAAATTTAATAAAGGATTTTTAATGATAAATGCATAATTTATTATAATAATTCTAATCATAATCACACCAAACTCATGAACTAAATGTCTATAAAAATGTTATCAATTAAAAAAATTAATGGCCAAGGAATCAAGAGCTAAAATGAAGCTCAAGGTGGATTTTAAAATGGAGAATAATACAAAATAGTGAATTGTTTTTGCCTCATAGATTTAAACCTCCTTACTTACATAGTGATATAAAAGTCATCTATAAAGGAATATCTTTAATATAAATATCTGTGGATGATTTTAAAAAGTGAAGATTTAACTCTATGAGTTACTTCATAATCAATGATGTAATACGAAATCGTGTAGGAGAACAAAGCATTGCATAGCTACATATGGACTTCATAGCATCAGTTTGTTTTTAAAGGGGGGCTACATTATATAAACATTTTTAATTTTCAGAGATTAAATAAAATGAAAAATATCACCACTCTGAATAACAGAATCTCTTAGCAATAAATGTGTTGTAAAGTATATTTAATTTGGTCGGTCAACTTCAGAGAACTAAACTCTCCAGCATAACCAGAGGGTTAGATAATATATTTACACTTTCAGTATTTCATTCTATAAATAATCTATAATGTCAAAAACCAGTCTTGATGGGACATTCACATTTTACAAAGAGATGAAAATGTTAAGGTGAACACTTTCAAATTTTTATAGCATAGTATGAACAAGAGATAGGCATAATACATAATTATTTTTGAAGTTCAAGAGATATACAGACAGATTATAGGGACAAGAAAATCATAAATACTATTTCTAGTCATTTTCACACATTCTTTTACTTCACTGTTAAATGATTAAATAGTGAAATGAGTATTTACATATTTCAAAGTAAATAAAAACACTAAACAATATCCCTGAAATTTTTACTCTTTCAAAAAATAATCTATACAATCACATGGAAAAGTGGTCTAGGATACTGTTCAGTTGTTTTTATTATATTTGGTAAAATAATATGTTTAAAGGTACAATTACTGATTGCTCCCACTTTCTTTTTGAACTAAGGACATACTTACTATCTTCCTAAACAGCTAAAATGTTTACAGAGACCAGTAAAAGCTATGTCATATCGTAACACATTTTTGTTCTTAGGAGGCTTAGGCCTAGATCCCATATTCTCTCATTAGATAACTCAATAAGAACAAAGATGGAAAAGATATAATACTGCATTTAGATACGTGACTATCAAAATTTTTAAAGTTAAAAGCAATTGTAGATATATTCCTAAAAAATTATCTTATTCAAAAATATTTGCTCTTTTTTGAACAAGGCTACCTGTAAATTCAATTTTAGTACCGTTTCAAAATAAAGCAAATAAACAATGTAAGAAAGTAGGCATTATTGTACGAAAAACTACTAGAAAATCCTCAGGAGAAACTTAGAACAGTTATTTAAGAAATCCCTAGGTTCAAAATGAAATTCAACTTTTACAATGTTCAGGGAACTAAAACTCAGATGTTTTGTTAAACTGAAAATACACTAGCATGTATGATTGGTAATAGAAGGAAAATACAAAATGTTACTTAGGAAAAATCGACAGCTTATTATTGAAGAATTCTGATATAGAGATAATAAATCAGATCAGCTAAAACACAACTGCAAACTGCACGCCTCTCCCTAATGTTCCCTGGACTGGTTGTGACGACATGTCTGCTCTCACCATAGTTCACAGAAAACATTTGAATAACACAACTGAATATTTCCACTGACCAAACTGAACTTTCTTTAAGAAAATAAAGGGATAAGAGATCAAATCTTGCCCCACCTCTTTTTCTTCCTTTCGTCTTTTAGTGAAATTGACATAAATTGTTGAGGAGCACTACAGCGCCACCAACACAGATCAATGCAAAACAAAAAAGATCTCCCACCGTGTGCAAAAAGAAGAAAAAAAAAATTAGAAAAATGCCCCAAATTACAAAATGTCTCCCAAATGTACCTTTTTGGAGAACCAGACAGACTTGCAAAGATTATCTAATAAAGAGATTCAAAGAAATCATATCATAGACTACAAGTTTCGATCTGATCAGCAAATAAAGATCCACTATTTAGTAACAGCCATAACTTAATATAGACCCGGTTATGTCAACCTCCACCTTCATTATACCAAGGGCAGCTTTTCTGTAGTTTGTATCCAAGTAATCCATCAAGAGAACCACAATAGCTCTATTTTTTAAAACTACATCCATAGTTTGCCTGCTGTTAATTTAGTCCTGGACAAATTAGGTAATACATAATTTTTATAAAGAGGATATGCACATATTTGGCATTACCAACATTGCTGGCACACAACAAGTCCATCTTGAAATATCTGAGTTCCTCTGTAGTTCACAGTAATTAAAGTATAATATATATTGTAAATACATAGCTTTAACAATGAAAAAAAATATATATATATTTTTTGCCTTTTGGTAAGAACCAGACAAGATTATGTGGAACACGCAGAGATGAAAGCTAAAGAAAAATACAAAGATTGATTTTGTTACAAGAAACACAATGAAAATCCCTTTTATCTGGGTGGCTCATTCAAAGACTTAAAGGACATAAATGTTTAAAATTACAAACTTACCATTCGTGTAAGCAAAGCAGCAGCCAGTTCTTGAAAAAAAAATTGGAACAATATGGGCTGGATACTTGTGTCCCTAGAAACGACAGCCACCAGGCAGCATATGGGTCCTCAGACATCTTTGAGACGGCGGCTGAACGCAAAGTAACACTTTCCTCCATGGTCGGCGCCGACTGGGGCGGCCTCTCGGGCCGTGGGCGTTCGGGGAGCGGGAGGCGCAGCCGCGGCGGCGGCGGCGACCTGGCCGGGCGCAGGCGCTGATTAGCCGCGCCCGCGCGCGCCCGAGAAGCGCGGCGTGTGCCGTTTCGCCCCGCGCCGTGGGAGCGCGGCCGCGAGTGACAGCCGTGCGGCGCCGCGCAGTGACGCTGCGGAACAATAGCCCGCGGCCGCGCGGCGGCGCGGAGAGAAGGCGCCTCCGACGTCTCAAGGCGCGGGCTCGTTTCTTGTCTGTGGACTTTTTTACGGAATAGAATGTTTTTCTTTTTAAGCGAATGGTTTTATCCTTTTCAAAAACGGCGATGGCGAATCCGGATGCAGATGTGGGCACGAAAAGTCCTGGCACTGGCGTTTCGGATCGGACACCACGAGGAGAACCTGGAAACGCCGGCCGTCCTTGAGCCACATTCGGACTCCCCTGGCTCTGCGATCTTCAATTCCTCGAAACAAAATTATGCGTCATCCATCGTAACTACCATGGGTGCAAAACGTAAAAGAAAACAGTGAACGTAGCGAGCACAGCAAAACAATAGGCGTCCTCCCACCCCCTGCCCTACCCGGCCGCCGAGCCTCGCGCGGAGCCCGCGCCCGCAACAAGATGGCCGGGTCGGGCGCGACCCGCCCACCGCGCCCCCTGTCGGCCCTCGCGGGCACAGCGGCAGTGCGGCGTCGCGAGCTCCCGCCGAGGGTCCGCCCGGCGAACTTTGGGTAAGGTCGTCTGGCGAAGGCGCTGGCGTTTATTAGTTTGTGTCTTTTTAATTGTTTCGAAAAGAACATTGATCACGGGAGATTTACTTGACTGTAATTTGAACTTACTGCTTTACATATTTATAAGCTGTTTCACCTATCTTGGCAGGCTTTCAAATTAAGCGGGCTGGGAAATTTGATGCTCTGTCTCTAGTTGTGAGGTGAGTCAGGTATTTGGTGGTTGCAACTGGGCTTTTAAATAAAGGCAAAGTCTAAAACTTAAAAAAAGTTAAACGAATGCAACACTATGATTCATTGTAGGTGAAAAGTCACAAAAGTCAGCAAATATTGAAATGTGTCAAATACTGCATATATGTGTTAATTGAACACATTCAGTATACAATTCTTAGCCAGCTAAATTTCTCAGGAGCCAAGGATAGGACAGTATTTAAAGGAACTGGATGAAGACAGAGGTGGTAATCGCCCTCACTCTTCAGGACCTTTGCTCTCACCCCCCCCCCCCCCACAGGTCTGTCATGCCTGCCAGGCATTTAACAGGTAACATTCTTCAAAAGCTAAAGCTAGAAGGACTATATAGTTTATCATCTAAAACAGGACATTTTGTGAGTGAAAGGGAGCATATTACTCATTTTAGGATGACCAGAATAAAACGGGGCCTGTCCATAGCAAATCAGAAGGTAGAACTTACCATGTATTTAGAAAAACCTCCATGAACTTTGCCAGGCAGGTCACCTACAGCCATGGTGCCCCGACCAATTTAGACAGATGCTGAGGTGGACCCCTCTCTGCCTTGCATCTACTGCCCTTGTTCTACTGTCAACTGAAGTAGACAATCCGAGTAGACTTGCATTCGGGTATATTTAATGAACAGCCATTGTTGGGAAAATATCTAGATATGCACAACCATATATGTGTATGTATACATATATATACTTATCTGTAGATTAGAATATTCTGTGCACTTTGCACAATATGCATATTTCTGATTACATCCTTTCCTATGGGAGATATTCTTTGAAGTTTTTGAGACCATATTTATGATATACATGATTTGAAGGCTTTTGGTTTTTTGTTTTGGTAAAGGTAAAATGTAGAGTGAAATGTTTGGGGGAAATTATCATAGAAAGACATAGGTTAAGTAATTCTTGTGTTGTTTATTCAAATAGTTCTTCAGAACTTAGAATGTGCTAGGCATGACACTCGGTGCTACACATATATTAATGAACAAGCAGAGAGTTTTACCTCCTCCTTGGAGTTCTTAATCTAGTGGAGAAACAGATAAATAGCAAGCAAACAAATGCAGTTGACCTTTGAACAATGTGGGGGTTAGGGGTGCCAACTCCCCCACACAGTTGAAAATTTGCAGATAACTTTTGACTCACCAAAAACTTAACTACTAATAGCCAGTCAATTAACACATATTTTATATGTTATATGTATTATATGTTTATATATTGTATTCTTACAATAAAGTTAGAGACATAATGTTATTAAGAAAATCATAAGGGAGAGAAAATATATTTACTATTCATTAAGTGGATGTGGATCATCTTATAAAGGTCTTCATCCTTCACTTTCAGTAGCAGAGGAGGAGGAAGAGGAGGGGTTGCTCTTACTGTCTCAGGGGCGGCAGAGGCAGAAGAGATGGAGGAGGTGGAAGGGGAGGCAGGAGAGGCAGGCACACTTGGTGTGACTTTTATTGAAAAAAATTCATGTGTAAGTGGACCTATGCAATTTAAACCTGTGGTGTTCACAAATCAACTGTATATTACTGCAAATTATGATAAATGCTATTAAAGAAACAAACCTGTTAGTGAATAACAGGTTGCCCCAAAGCAGGTGACATTTAAGTGAGATTTGAAGGACGAGAAGGAGCCAAATTTGAAAAAGAGCTGAGAAATAGCAGACTAGGAAGAGGTTACGAGAAGTGATTAAGGTCCTGTGGCAGAATGGAGTTTGGCATTTTCCAGGAAGGGAAATGAGGCCAATGTGGTCTGAGAATATATAGAGAAAGGGAAAATGGCATCAGATAAAGTCAGAAATGTGGGAATGATGTCCTGCAGAGGTTTGTAAGCCACAGAAAGGAGTTCCATATCTTAAGCAAGTGAATTGAAGACAGAGAATACAATGTTGGAATTGGAGATTTTAGAGGTTTTGATGATGCAAGTCCAGAGAAGCTGTGATGAAGTGGAGAAAAAAATACCTCAATGCTAATTTTGAATTTACATAGCTACATCACAAAGTTTTGGTATTATATTTTAAAAATCCACATTTCATTAATATAGCCATTGATTATGACTCAGTTCGTAAATATGTTAATATATGAACCAGAAACAAATATCTAAGATCATACATATTACCAATGAAATGAAAAGGAGAAATTTAGGCAACTATTTGCCTCAATTTTCTGCTTTTCTTTAATAGTGCTAATTTTGTTTCTGTTTTATTTTTATTTTTTGAGATAGAGTCTCACTCTGTTGCCCAGGCTGCAGGGCAGTGGCCTCATCAAAGCTCACTTCAACCTTGAACTCCTGGGCTCAAGGGATCCTCCTCCCTTAGCCTCCCAAGTAGCTGGGATTTCAGGCAGGCACCACCATGCTTGGCTAACTTTTCTATTTTTTTGTAGGATGGAGTCTCACTATGTGGCTCAGGCTGGTCTCAAACTCCTGGCCTCAAGCAGTCCTCGTGCCTCCCAAAGTGCTAGGATTACAGGCATGAACTACTGTTCCTGGCCTGATTTTGGTATTTTTGATTCAAAAAAACATTACATTTTATATCAGTTGAACATTTTTTTTAAACAAATGAGGCAAAGCATTATTAAAGCTTGAATTTATTAATGATATAATTGGAATAAAAACAGCTGTTCTTTTTCAGTTTAGTAATTGGCTGTTAGCTAACCAAGATCCTACCCACACATGGGCAGAAATAACATATTCAATTTCTTAGATCTAAGACTTAGAAAAATTTAAAAAACAGTTATGTCAAATCAATGATATATAATCCCTTGAATGAGCTTTGATAGTAATGGGACTCTCCAAACAAATCAAATTCTGAACTAATTAGGTATTGTAGTTTTAAGATCTTTACCTAACAGAACTCTTGGAATTCAGATTAATTTTCTGAATTTTAAAAATTAATATAGTGCAACAGCACCCTGTGATCAAATGCACTAATATTTTTGCAGTGAAATATATGACCAATCACACTAAATGGGGTAAAAGACTGTAAGAAGTTCAGGTCAGGTCAGTTCAGGTCAGCTTTTGCCACCAAACAAGATGCTGCAACTTGCAGAAGAGCTTTCAATTTTCAAAGATTTGGGGAATTCATAATTGTGGATAAGGGATTGTGGATCTGTAGACTTCAGTCTCATTTAGATAGTTTTAAAAAAGCTATTCTTAAATTACCTCAAAGCTCATAATCCTAATGATTATGAATAATTACAATTTGGAAATGGTCAGATTTCTATTTGTGGGCCCTAATGCATGAAGGACAGTATTATTAAATTTTGTGTGGTCTTAGGCAAATCCTATTAATTTTGCCCTTTATGATTTTTCCCATATTTTTCCTCTTAAGAACAATGAAAAGTTACACTTTTTTGTAAAGGTATTTTAAAAGGGTGTATTTTACCAGACTTTTTATTTTCTAAATGTTTTAATGGCTTTGGCAGAGATCATAAGGGTGTGCATTTTAGAATTCATTACATGTTGTGAAATGATTTTGGATTGCATTTTATCCATTGCAAGTGAAGTGGTATTTTCAGGAAAGATCATTCACAGGAGCGGTTTGTGACCATTTGTATGGCTGAGACAGCTTTACTGACCAACCAACATCCTCCTCCCTTTCTTTCTTACTCATAAAATACAATTTTACTTTGGATTTACCACCCAAAACTGTGTTGCATAACACAGTTCTAACCAATGAGATGTAAGCAGTAGTCATTTGGTTGGGCTCCCAAGAAAGCATTTGAAAGGGGCTGACTCAGTGGGCACTGCCTTTTGCTCCTTACCTTTGCCCTTCCTGGATGGTCACCACACCTGGGTGGAGTCAGGTGTCAACAAGTAGGGGAGAATGCACACAGCTAAGGGTGGTGGAACAGAAAGAAGAAAGCTGGATTCTGCGGAGCCAGCCCTTCATGCCTTCATGGCTTGCCTCTAGACCTTTTTTTTTTTTTTTTTTTACACGAGAGAAAAAGAAAACAGCTAATTTGTTTAAACTATTGTTCTATGGAGTCTGTTCTTCATAGCTAAATACAATTCCTAATAAAATTAGTGTTAAGTAATCTTCAAAGTATTTTCTCTCTGTAAAAATCAGCTACTTTTTAATTGCAGTGTAATATACTCCTCCTTTCTGTAATTGTTCAAAGTTCAGACTTAAGTGAAAGGATTCACCAACTGTGCTTCTATTGCTAGAGCTATTCCAGCTCCTCTTTTACCTCATAAATCTATGCAATGCTGAGATTTTAAGCAGTGTGATTTCTGTCAATGCATGAGTTTTCTCATCACTACCCTGCATTGGAGAGTGGAGGCGGGGAGAGTCAGGGGAAATAGTTCTATATAGTTTTGGGCTGTGGTCCCCAAACCCGAGGCCGTGGACCGATACCAGTCTGTGGCCTGTTAGGATCCAGACTTCACAGCAGGAGGTGAGCAGTGGGCAAGGGAGTGAAGCTTTGTCTGTATTTATAGCTACTCCCCATCTCTGGGATCACCACCTTAGCTCTGCCTCTTGTCAGATCAGCAGCAGCATTAGTGTCATAGGAGCGCAGACCCTACTGTAAACTGCGCATGCGAGGGGATCTAGGTTGCACTCCTTATGAGAATCTAATGCCTGATGATCTGACGTGGAGCTGAGGCAGTGATGCTAGTGCTGGGCAGCAGCTGCAAATACAGATTATCATTAGCAGAGAGGTTTGACTGCACAATAAATGTAATGCGCTTGAATCACCCCCAAACCATCCCACCCCTGCCCCCTGTCTGTGGAAAAATTGTCTTCCATGAAACCAGTCCTTGGTGCCAAAAAGGTTGGGGACTGCTCGTCATGGGGGAGCAAGGGACCTTCTGGGATGCAAGAAATCTTCTGTGTCTCAATCTTGGTTGTGGTTACATGTGGTTACCTATATATGAGATATGTCATATATGTACACATATCATATACACAAAATTATTGAGCTGTACATTAAGCTTAGTGCAACAAATGTATCTTATTGTATGTATGTTATCCCTTAATTAAAGAAAGGTATTTTAATATATTACAGAGAGTGATAAGATCTGATCATTTGAATATAGACATTGTAAAAAAGCTGGACAGATATAATTATTTTGAAAAATATTCGGTAATCTTTTTGTTCTAAGTGCCCCTATTCTGCAGAGTGCCTAAGACAGCTGCCCATTTCTCCCACACACACAAAAATGGTGTTTCTATATTTATACATGTTTCCCTGTGATCATGTTGCTGACACTTAGTGATCTAGAATTGCGTATTTCATGACTCTTCACTCTCTCAATATTCCTTTCCTTGTATTCTTGTTTTACAGTGCTATGCGTGCCTTCCTCAGCAGTAGCCATCTTACTTCATCTTGAACCCTAATCTTGAGTGACCTCAGCTGCCACTTAAGTTCTCATTCCCATGTGGCTTGTTAGAATCCTGGGCTCCATGGTAACTGACCTATGTGGACCTAGTGGACATGAAGTGGTTAAACAGCAAAATCCTAGGTTAGGGTTTTCTTGTAATATGATATAGGAAGTATCACAGTAAAAGCGCAAGGGGGAATTTTTCATCTGGTGTTCAATACGAAAGTTATTCATTCTTGGTTTGCTATCCAAAAACAAGATTATATAGAACTCCTTCCCCTGACTGCCCCCCCCCCCCCCAGTGCAGAGTAGGGATGAGAAAACTCATGCATCCACAGAAACCACATTGCTTAGAATTTCAGCATTGCGTGGATTTGCGAGGTAAAAGAGGAACTGGAGTAGCTCTGGCGATAGAAACACAGTTAGTAAAGCCATTCACTTGAAGTACGAACCTTGAACAATTCCAGAAGGGGGACTGAGAATTTTCTGTAAGAGATCATTGAGGCTGATATACAAGCAAGGCCACTTACTGCTACGGAATATGAATCATTATTGGAATGAAAAGAGTGTCAGCAAATAATTCAGGCCTAGGATGACAAAGGAAGAGGAGTTTAATAGGATCAAATCATAAACAATATCCCAAGCTATATTCTAGCTAAGAGTTTTTATAATTCCCTAGTGTGAGTGTGTGGGGGGAAGGGGTTGACATTAATGACAGAATCTACACAGGTCGGTTTATTGTAGTGCTAATATTTAGTCAGTTATTCTTAACAAATCATATTGTCTTTGTACCGTACTACCTTAAAAGAACAGTTTTGGCATTGTTTTAAGCTATATTGTGAGACTGAGTAGTCCTCAGCCTACAGTGGCAGTCACAGTTACGTGCTCAGAGTGGGCAGTGCAGAGAGCAGCACCCCTACCTGCCTGGCTGGGTAGCACCATGCAAGGCTACACACCGGGAGGCATGGAGCCTTGACGTTTCCAGGAAGAGGAACGAGCAAAAGAGTAAAAGGCAGTTCCTGCGAAGCTGAGTTGCCAGTGTGATGATTCATTTCAATTTTTTAACCATTGAAAAAGTGATATTTGATCTATATGTGATATAAATGTATATATATTTATAACCAGCAGAGTATTACCCAATGTCAAATCAAGCCTTCAATTTTTTCTATTGATAAAAATAACTAGGGTCTAAGTAACCTTTACTATTTTTTGTGTGTATTATTCTCTTCTATTTCATTTATTTATTTTTTTGCCAGAGGTAAAAGTAACATAAACTTATTACCAGCCATTTGGAAAATAGGGAAAAATTATAATAAAGAATGTGCCAGCTACCTGTCATCCTGTTTCTCTGGATCTCTTTACGGTGTCTTTCCCTGTACTTTTCTCTGTGTTGGCAAACTTTCAGAGTAAAGAGTGCCAAGTCAGCGATCTCTGTTATATAAATGAACACGTATATGTAACAGCAGCCACAAAAATAACTTGGACAGGAGTGATTACATAATTAACACAGTTGCATCCGACTTCGATATTTTGCAAGAGGCATTAGGAAACTATCCCTCCTCTATAGTTCTGATTATTTGTAAAATCATAGTACAACTATAGACTACTTAAAATGAGATAATGAGATTGCTTCCTTCCTTCCTAATCATTTACTAAGATCTTCTGCGCTGAATGCATGGGGGTTTCAAGGCAGGGGGTGAACACTGAATGGGCGGTAACTCTGGAGCATGAAACTCTTGGAAAACAGGGAAAGACAGCCAGTGGGCAAAAATGAAAATTTAGGATTCCTATAGAATGAGGAAGAAGAGATATGGAAACAGGAGAGGTGGAACATACAGTATTATGGGATGGTGCCACCACAGATAGCATGCCCAGAAAATTTATAATAAAATCCAGAACATTTTCAAGAGTGAAAATGGCACTATTAATAATTGTACTGGGAAAACAGGTTGGAAAATCAGGAAAATATGTTTACTTGACATATATATGGTTACTTTAAATACAGAGAAAATCGGAAAATATGGTCACTTTAGCTAAACTTTTGAAAAACAAACCTATTAGCCCTGTTGATGGCCATCTGTTTGCTACCTTTACCACTCAGAACTGCTAGTAAAGATCCGTGTTAATGGCTCTATATTTTACAGGAATTTTGAGCCAGAAGTGGATGTGCCGGACTCCGTCTTGGCCTCTCTGTTGCAATATATTATTCAGTGTCAACACAGAAGTCTTAAAATGTAATTTTCACTAATAGATATCTTAAGCTATTTGCAATTTCAAGTCACTCTTGCTGGGTCTGTTGCACATATTTGGAAAACCAATACATCAAACCTCAATTTGCAAACCATAATTTGAGGGGTATTCACAAGGAAACAGGCTGAGTTCTTTTCCATTTTGAACCAGAACTGAAGCAGGGCTTCTGGGCCAGCTTTCGCGTGGGAAGTCTGTTTAGGGCTGAACTGCCTACTGAGGGCTGCAACCTTTTAGTTTCTAGATGCAGAGCTGAGCATGATAGTAGGAATTTGCTGTTGGCAAAAGAGCCCCTACAACAGAGCCCTTTGCCATTCTGAGGCCTCTTGGGCCAGCATGTGGCACTTAGTACCATCAGAACAGATTTTTTTGTACCCAAATGCCCCCCTGCTCTTCCTTTCTCCCCAGTGGTCGATATCGAAATAGGACACAGTCTGTACTCCCTACCTCAAGATGCCCTGAGAGCCCTGGGACCTGATTGGAAGGGATGGAACCTTGCAGGAATGCAGATGGTACTTGGAGGGAGACTTTTTGCTCTTTCTAGCAGGAGAGGGTGTTCCAGTGGTTCCTCTTTGGCAAGAGCCTGGGATAGGGTTGCACATCAAATTACAGAGAGGCCTTCTGGTCACTTGCTTTTTAAGAAATACTCTATAGTGGGATTTCTCAAAATAGAGATACTGGTATCTGTGAACTCTCCCTGAGAATTTTTTTTTTTTTTTCCTGAGACAAGGCCTCGCTCTATTGCCCTGCTAGAGCACAGTGGCATCATGATAGCTCATTGCAACCTCAAACTCCTGGGCTCTAGCAATCCTCCTGAATAGCTGAGACCACACGTGCACACCATCATGCCCAGCTAATTTTTTCCATTTTTAGTAGAGAGAGGTCTCTTGCTCAGGCTAGTCCTGGCCTCAAGTGATCCTCCCACCTCAGCCTCCGAAAGTGCTAGGATTATAGGCATGAGTCACCAAGCCTGGCCCTGAGAGTTTTTAAATTTTATATTTTCATTTCAGTATAATTTAAAAAATAATATAGACATACCCTGAATCATCTGGACGACCTCTCTATAGCCAAGTGCTCCCATGTGATTTTAGTCTTGTGTTTGTGTTTATGGTTGAGTTAGCACCAAGCAATTCTACTTTAATCAGGGAGCTAATAAGAAAAGAACTGAGATAGACTTAATATTGCAAATGATGCATTTATACCAACAAAGGCCACATAATAGCACAACAAGCTGTATAAACAAATGGTTTACAGTAATTAGAATGAAAAAACGTAACAAGGAATTGTCATCTCACAGTACCTGGTAGTAACCTGACAGTAATAGTATCAAATTTATGTACAATTGGTGATGAGAAAATAATATTGCATGTCACATAAAATTAATAGTTTTAACTTTTTTTTTTTTTTGAGACAGAGTGTCACTTTGTTGCCCGGGCTAGAGTGAGTGCCGTGGCATCAGCCTTGCTCACAGCAACCTCAAACTCCTGGGCTTAAGCGATCCTACTGCCTCAGCCTCCTGAGTAGCTGGGACTACAGGCATGCGCCACCATGCCCGGCTAATTTTTTCTATATATATTTTTAGTTGTCCAGATAATTTATTTCTATTTTTAGTAGAGATGGGGTCTCGGTCAGGCTGGTCTCGAACTCCTGACCTCGAGCGATCCACCCACCTTGGCCTCCCAGAGGGCTAGGATTATAGGCATGAGCCACCGTGCCCGGCCAATAGTTTTAACTTATTAGCTTTATTATTTGGCTTATATTCAATTTGTAAATTAGTATTTTTTATAGTTATACAGGACTATGAGCATAGGAGTTTATACTTGGTTGTGTGTGTGCACAAGTATGGTTAAAGAATATAATCTCAGTGGCCAAATTTCCTGGATATCAATCTTAGCACTGCCACCTACTAGCTGAGTAAACTTGGGAATGTTATTCAACCTCTTTGTACCCCAATTTCTTCATTGGAATGAGGACAATAGTACCTATTATTATTGTGAGTAGTAATTGAATACATGTACATTATTAGAACAGTGCCTAGGAATGCTGAGTATTCTTATGGTAAAAATAATATAGCTCAGTAATTTCAATGAATGTCCAAAAATATGATAAGGATTCTGTACTGGGTAAATTAAGATATATAAAATAATAAGTAATATTTACATAGTACATCAAGTTTGTGAAATACCTTTTCATATATGTTAATCCATTTAATTCCAATATCAACTCTGAAAGCTAGATAATATTTTTCTTAAAGATGTGGAGACTAAAGCTTGAATAATTGAAATGATATGCCCTAAAAGAGCATATGTTTGCCATGAGCATTTGGTATTTTTTTTCCCCTCATGAGGAATGAATGAATATTTTGTAACTGAACATTTTCCAAATTTCTTTTGGGTTGCCAGGAAGCTCAGAGTTAATTTTGTACTATAGTACACATTAGTACTTGTATAGGACTTATTGGTTTAAATATCAACATTATATTTTCTCTGCTAGTCTTAATTTTCCATTCTAGTTTATATTTTACCTGATTTTGAAATTTTGTGTATACTATTTTATTGTTTGGAATTCTCATAATCTGCCTCATGTACATTTTGGAAAATTTTGAGCCATAAATAAATAGACCAAACCATGGCCACCTAACTGGAAAGATCCAGATATGGACCTGAGATCTTTTGGCTTTTTAGGGAAGTCACATTTATTATTTTGGTGCTTTATATGCATTATATTGTGCAATCCACACTTAGCTGGGTGGATTATTGCTGTCATTACTGTTCTCATTTTCAGAAGAACTTAAAGCTTATAAAAATTATATTTTCACATTTTCCCAAGGTTAATAAATGCTCTACTATCTGGCCCTATAATAATTATTCCTAAACAAAAGCAAGAGCTTCCTCTTCTGAATTCTGCCACGTTCAGGGGTAAGGCCAGATCTTTGTACCCTCCCCACCCACCCCCACCCTCACCCACCAAGTGGGCTTTTTCTCTTATGGCTTTGCCAAGAACAAAATTTGCTGTTCTCCCTGATCCTGACCAGCCTGTCTGTTTCTTTATTTGGGCCACTTTTACGGGTTTTTTTAGGACTTGAATACTGTTACTCAGATTTGCTTCTGTCCACGTATTTCCTGGCTATTCCAAACCGTTGCTAAGATCCAGCAGAGGGAGTGAAGTCAGCTACTGGCTGGATTAAGGCAGAGCAGAGCATCTGGGTTTGGCTCTTGCCATTATGGCCTCCCATGTCATAAGGAGGCACAGGTAGTATCACTAAGCACTATCCAGAGAATAGAATAAATGACTCTTGAATCTCAATTCTCCTGCCATCATTGTGCACCAGATGTTGCAGTGTTTCCCAAACAGTGATATTTTCCAAGATTTATCATTTGATTATTATAATTTTTGCCATGTCCTCATATCACCTTTACTAATATTTACTTAAATTTTCTTAAAATTAGTGACATTTAAGCTTAAATATATTATTTTAAAGAGAGACTTTGTATTGTTACCATCAATGGAAGGACAGTATCATTAACTATTTTCTTTTTTTAGAGACAGCATTTCACTCTGTCACCCAGGCTGGAGTGCAGGGATGCAATCATAGCTCACTGCAGCCTTGAACAAGTGATCTTCAAGTGATCCTCCTGCCTCAACCTCCCACTATAGGCATGTGCCACCATGCCCAGCTAATTTATTTTCTAATTTTTTTAGAGACAGGGTCTTGCCACATTGTCCAGGCTTCTTTTACTATTAATGGAAGATAATCTTAAAACTAATTATAATGATAAGACAATACTATTTAGTTTTTTCCAGCACAGGGATTGGAAATTAGGAGGCCTGTTGTTTGTTTCTAACAATTGCATAACCTGTACAACAGTATGCAAGCAATATAACTTTCTGTGCCATAATTTCCCCATTTTAAAAAGGTTTGAAACTACTTACCATGTTTATTAGAGTCCATTATATGTGAGGAAAAGAGGAGAGATTTCCTGTGCCAATTGCAGGAAGTAACTGGAGGGCATTAGATTACAACATAAAGGAGCTAAGAGAAGTTAGAAACTGCAAATAAAGAGAATCCACAGAATGATACAGAGCTGAAACTGGAAGGTATCAAGTTTGACAAAATTTCTCCTCTTGATTACAGCTGGAAAGTTTGGTGAGCCCTACTTGTAGATTTTGAGTAATAAGATGGGTGAAGAAAAGCAAAAACTATGGTAAGATCTTAAAATAAAGGGCTGAGAAACTCTTAAGTGAGAAGGAAAAAGGATCACAACCGTGGAGAGATTAAGAATGAAAGAAAAAAGGATAATAAATGTTCCAGTGGTAAGAATTACAAGTCCTGATTCCTAGCAAAACTCTGCTTCTGACGATCATTCTGGATTTGTTCATCTGCTTTGGAAATGTACATGCCACACATCCTAAATGGTTCCTTTATTTTTGTGTGGGCTTATAAAATGCTGCATGAGTTGCTTAGGTGGCAGCTACACTTGTGGATGTTATTGTTCATTGAATGAGCAAAGAAAGGCCCAGAAGTCTCTTAGGAAAAGTACACAGATGACGAAACCATTATAAAGATAACATTATTCAAGAAAATTGAAATAGATCATTTATTGCCCACATATCAGAATTATGTTATTAGAGCCCTGATTAAAATGCCCCTGAGAATGATTACCAGAGACATTCTTTCAGTGGTTCGGCTGCCAAGAATGAAGAGTATGTTGCTTGGCTTAGGGATAAGGCAAGTTGTGATCTATTTTGGAAGAAATGTATGGAGCAAAAATGAAAATTGATGATTAGATATGTAAGGCTGGTGGCAGGCACCCCTCCCTTCCCTAATGGAAAAAGAAGAAGCCCACGAGACCTGCTGAGAACAATGCCTGCAAGGTCCAGCTAAGTTAAAGGATGACCACACCTGGATGGTTACCCTGATAAGAGCCTCGGTTCCTGGAGTCCACACATACCACCAGCCCCTCCTGTTTCTCAATACCCACCCTAAAACTACAACAAAGAAATTCCTCACTCTTTGCGCTGAAATCTTCCTGCTGAAGAAACCCTCATCCCCCAGCCCTAAAAACATATATAAACCCACTCAGACTTCTGGGTGGGGTGACTTTTTGGGTCTCTCTCTCTCTCTCTCTCCCGGACCCTGAAAATCTCGCCCGGGCCCCTCTCTTGGGACCTGTTACCCTCACTCGGGAGCGCTCCAATAAAGCCTCTTTACTTATCCCTTTCAACTCTGCTTGTCTTTCTTTCTCTGGCACTGGCCAATCGAAGAAAACCTTACATTTGGTGCCAAAACCCTGGAGGGGCGTTTGGCTGCGCCACCCCTTTCCACAAACTCTCTCATTCCAGACCGGGATCTCCGCTGACTGCCTTCGATTCCCTGATTGACGACCTCGGCCTGGGTGAGTCACCCGTGTTGTCCCAGCCTGGATCCCCCAGGAGCCTCCGTTCACTCCAGGAAGCTGTTCCCGTCCAAAACCCGTGGGCCTACATCGGAGGTTCCCCCATTCCAGGGGCTGAGGCTATTCCGGGACACCTGAATTCCTCTCACCCCTTTCCATACTGGCACACTAGTCTCTGGTGGAGACATCCCCCCAGACTTTTGCTGCCTCCATAGCCAGGAAACTGTTCCTGGCTGTTTCCCCATCCAGGTTGAGGTGACATGGGTAGCCAATCTTCCAAAATTCCCCGCGAGACGCTCCTAGGGTGTCTGCTGGCCAATCTGAAGGCTCTGGATTTAGACATCGGCCCAAGCACCTCATTGTTTACTACAATACTGCCTGGCCAATGTATAAATTGGACAATGGCTCCCAATGGCCTGAGAATGGGACTTTCAATTTCAATATTCTACAAGACCTTGGTAATTTTTGTCACAGGAACGGCAAATGGTCAGCGATCCCATATGTCCAAGCCTTCTTCTGTTTGTGCTCTCGTCCTTCTCTCTGTCTGACCTGCCACCCCGCACAGGTCCCCCTTGCATAGCGTCCCCCACTGCCCTCTGCCTCTTCTCCCTCTAACTTTCTTCAGATGCCACTCTCCTCAGGTGTCTCCTCAGATGCCCCTTCTGCTTTCTCCGATCCACCTGGCTCTTTCAGCTTTCCCCCACTCAACCTCCACCATACCTGGATGCACCCCATCACTCTTCCCCACCACCCAGCCGCTTGCCGCTGCCGTCTCCCGTCAACCATCACACTCGCTCTCACGCAAATCCCTCAGACCAGTCCCTCCTCTGTCCATTACGGGAGGTGGCGGGCGCCGAGGGGGGTCGTACAGGTGCATGGTCCCTTCTCCCTTTCTGACCTTTCCCAGATTGAAAAGCACCTAGGTTCGTTTTCTAATGACCCTGTAGCCTATACCAAAGAGTTCTACTTGACACAGGCATATGACCTTACCTGGCATGACATTTTTATTATACTCTCCTATACCCTTACTACTGATGCAAAGGAGCGCGTCTGGGCAGCGGCTCAGGGACACACTGACCAAGTCCATCTTACAGACCACTCTATGCCAGTGGGGGCCAAGGCTGTCCCTCACAAAGAGCTGGAGTGGGAATACCAACTCGACACCGCGGCCAGCCAGGAGGGCAGGAAATGGCAGCATTGCATGTTGCAGTGCATCCTCGCTGGCCTCCAGGCCGCTGCCCACCATGCTGTAAATTATGATAAACTCAGGGAAATCACTCAAAGGGCAGATGAAAACCCCGCAGCCTTTCTCAGCCACTTTACAAATGCCCTTATCCAATATACCCGCCTAGATCCTACCTACCTCCCCTGCAGGGACTACTGTCCTTGCAACTCACTTTATTACTCAGTCCTCCCCTGACATCAGAAAAAAAAAGGCAGAGGAGGGCCCTCAGACCCCTATCTGAGACCTGGTGAACATGGCATTTAAAATCTTTAATTCCCGAGATGAACAGGCAGAGGCCCAAAAGGAGGCCCGTGTCCGCCAAAAGGCACACCTGCAATCCCAAGCCTTGTTTGCAGCCCTGCAGCCAGCGGGACCCACGAAGCCATCGACCTGGTCTAAGGTGACCAGCCGCGCTCCACCAGGCACCTGTTTCAAGTGTGGTAAGGAAGGCCACTGGGCCAAGCGGTGCCCGCAGCCACGTCTACCCACCACACCTTACCTGGCATGTGGTCAAGAGGGACACTGGAAAAGTGACTGCCCCTCGGGACAGAAGTCTGGAGAGTCAATCCTTCCATCCCTAAACCTGCCAATGGCAGTTTTGGGTCTGGCTGCTGAAGACAAAGAGGCCCCAACTCGGTGACCTCCGATCACCCTTGCTGAGCCCAGGGTAACAATCAAGATAGCGGGGAAGGCTGTGTCCTTTCTGGTTGACACAGGGGCTACCTACTCTGTCCTGCCTTCTTTTTCAGGCCCTACTTATCCTTCCCAGGTGTCAGTCATGGGTATTGATGGCAATCCCTCTCAGCACCCCCACCATTGGTCCCCTAACCTGCCTAATAGATGACCCGTCCCATCACCCATTCCTTCCTTATCATGCCCTCCTGTCCTGCTCCACTATTGGGAAAGGACCTATTAACCAAGCTGGGCACCACCCTCCACTTTTCCTCCAGGGCCTCCACCATTCTTCCTCTATCTCTCTCTCTCCAGCTCTGCCCACATCCTCTCCCACCTCACCAAGCCCTACATACCCCCTCCTGCCTGAACTCATAGACCCTGGGGTTTGGGACACCTCCACCACAGTGGTAGCCACACACCACACCCTGTCCTCATTCGACTCAAAGACCCCTCATCCTTCCCGTCCTGGCCACAGTTCCCTATTTCACCAACCCACTGCAGAGGTCTAAAACCCATTATGGAACGTCTTCTGTGTGAAAAACTCTTAATTGCTACCGACTCTCCATATAACACACCCATTCTCCCGGTAAAAAAGCCAAATGGCTCCTACTGGCTAGTCCAGGACCTCAGACTCATTAACAAGGCAGTTGTCCCCATACACCATGTAGTGCCTAATCCCTATACTTTACTGTCTCATATTCTGCCCTCCACCACCCACTTTTCTGTCTTGGACCTCAAAGACGCTTTCTTTACCATTCCTTTAGACCCAGCCAGCTACAATCTCTTTGCCTTTATGTGGGAAGATCCTGACACAAACATATCTTGACAACTCACTTGGACTGTCCTGCCCCAGGGGTTCAGGGGCAGCCCTCACCTCTTTGGTCAGGCTCTCACCCAAGATCTTCTTCAATGCCCTTACAGCCGAGTACTGTCCTCCAATATGTGGACAATTTATTACTCTGTAGCCCCTCATACTCCAACAGCCACACATACACTGCCTCTCTACTCAACTTTCTTGCCTCTAAGG
Source organism: Lemur catta (assembly GCF_020740605.2). Taxonomy (NCBI): domain Eukaryota; kingdom Metazoa; phylum Chordata; class Mammalia; order Primates; family Lemuridae; genus Lemur; species Lemur catta. The sequence goes on along the minus strand of NC_059128.1, from coordinate 121,602,110 downwards.
GCTACCGGGTGTCTCCCTCCAAAGTTCAGCTGTCTAAGCCTACTGTCACATACCTTGGACTTAGTCTCACCCCCACTTCCCCTCATCTCACTGTTGATTGCCAGCAGGCTCTTCATGACCTCCAGTCACCCACCACTGCCGAACAAATTCTGTCCTTCTTCTGTTCGTTGGTTTCTTCCAACACTGGATCCCAAACTTTTCTCTCCTTGCCAAACCCCTCTATGAGGCAGCACGTGATGCCTCTGCTGGCCCTCTGTTAAACTCTCAGGCTGTCTGCCGTGCGTTCCTAAAACTCTCTCTTACAAGCACCCCCTCTAAGACTCCCTCATCCTGAAAAACCTTTTTATCTCTACATGGATGAGTGCCAGGGCCTGGCCCTCGGCGTCCTCACCCAACCTCTGGGACCTACTCCCATGTCCACCTCAGTGGCCTACTTATCCAAACAGCTGGACACCACAGTCCATGACTGGCCACCCATGTCCACGCCTTTGCCTCGGCCACTACTCTCACTAGAGAGGCCCTTAAACTCTCCGTGGGACAGAACTTACATGTCTTCTCCATCCACCATTTACAGGACCTTCTGACTCACCACTCTTTAGCCCTCCTCACTCCTTCTAGACTATAGGAATTGCATCTCTTGTTTATAGAAAATCCCACCATTACTTTGTCTCAATACCCAACTTTAAACCCTGCCACTCTGCTCCCCATTCCCTACCTAACCCTGTCCTCACACTCCTGCTCGGAAATGGTTGAAGCCTCCACTACCCCTAGACCCGATCTGTCAGATAAGCCACTTCCTACAGTGAACTTAACTTTCTTTGTTAATGGCAGCTCAGTCACAGGTGAGGATGGCAAATGCCGGGTGGCCTATGCTATTGTCTCTGCCTCTCAGGTAATAGAAGCCTCCCATCTTCCGTAGGGCACCACCTCCCAAAAGGCAGAACTCACCTGAGCCTTACACCTAGCCAAGGGCAGGATTGTAAATATTTACACAGACTCCAAGTATGTGTTTATGATAGCTCACTGCCATGTTGCCATATGGAGAGAACGGGGCTTTTTCTCCACCAACGGCTCCCCTGTTATTAATGCCAGCCTTATCTCCCCTCTCCTCGAGGCCCTTTAGTTACCCACCCAATTAGCTATCACACACTACAAGGGACACCAGATGGATGGGTCCCCGGTCACTAAAGGGAACAACTATGCTGATGCTGTCACCTGCAGCTTAACATCCCCAAAACACCCTAGTCTGGCTCCTCTTCTTTTCCTTTCCATTCCTTCCCTCCAACCTCACTACACTCCAGAGGAGCGAGATAGCCTTCTCGCCCAAGAGGGATCAACCACCACCAAAGGGTGGGTCCTTCTTAATGATGACAAGCTGTCTCTCCCTAAGGCACAGGCCCTGGAACTCATTGGCCAGGTCCACTCCTCACTTCATATTGACATTAAGGGCCTCTCCCACTTCTTACAGTCTCTATTTTCACACCCTTCTCTATACTCCCCCATCAAAACTGTCTGCTCAGCCTGTGACAATTGTGCTTCTGTTAATCCTTAAGGGGGCCTCAAACTCCCCATGTCCACCTATCAGATATGAGGTCACCTCCCCGGACAAGACTGGCAGGTCAATTTTACTCATGTGCCACCTCACAGACATTTCAAATTCATGTACGGCCCGCCTTTTCTCATTGACCATCATCTTCCAGCCCATCCCCCACCTTTGGCCTCCTAGTTCCCACATCTTTCTCTCCTCAGGCAACTTCTCCATGCCCACGCAGACCAATATCTGCCTCAGCTGCAGGAAACCTACTCTGATATCTCTAACACTGGTATACAGCCTGGTGACTCAGAGAAATGCTGCTACTACATCAACAAATCAGGCCTGTTTCTCCAATGCCCCCTGCAGGAATTATCCAGAGTGGCAGTAAATCAGATACTTCTTCACCCCTAATCTCCCCTTCTAGTCGCCCCTCCACCAGTTGACTCCAGCCCATAGCCCCCACTACACCCTTCAAAAGCAGGAGGTAGCCAGAAAGACTGTGGTGCCCTATTATCACTAGAAGGCTGGAATGTAAGGCTGGTGGCAGGCACCCCTCCCCTCCCTAATGGAAAAAGGAGAAGCCCATGAGACCTGCCGAGAACAATGCCTGCAAGGCCCAGCTAAGTTAAAGGATGACCACATCTGGATAGTTACCCTGATAAGAGACTCGGTTCCTGGAGTCCACACATACCACCAGCCCCTCCTATTTCTCAATACCCACCCTAAAACTGCAACAAAGAAATTCCTCACTCTTCGCACTGAAATCTTCCCACCGAAGAAACCCCTATCCCCCAGCCCTAAAAACATATATAAACCCACTCAGACTTCTGGGTGATGCAACTTCTTGGGTCTCTCTCTATCCCGGGACCTGAGAACCTCACCCAGGCCCCTCTCTTGGGACCCGTTAGCCTCTCCCAGGAGCGCTCCAATAAAACCTCTTTACTTATCCCTTTCAACTCTGCTCGTCTTTCTTTCACTGGTGCGGCCAACCCAGAAAGCCTTACAGTTTGAAAGACCCATCCCCCAAAGATTCTTTGCCCCTTCAAAATAATGTGAGCCTACAACCACATTTGAAGATATGGGAACCTAAATTGGTGGGGGAAACTGGGCTTTTTGTTGCTTTGGAGAAGAAAAAGAAGAGAAATGAAATTGATTTTTTTATCTCATCCTTTTCTACAGGATTCCAAAAAAAGTGTTAATCACAGAAAAGTTTTGGAACTCCTATTTGGCTTTCTAAGAAGCAATTTTGCTAAGGTAATAAACACCTAACAGTTCCCTAGACCCACACGTAATGGAGGTGCGCTGTGACTGAGTGTGTGTTCACAGCAGCACTTCTCTGTGATAAAGAGGTCAAGATTGATGGTTTGTTCCACTTACTTTTCCCACATTATTAGCGTCATACCTATTTACACCCCAAATCTTGCTCAATTTATTTAAAGACCCTTTCTATGTTTTTTTTTTATTGCTACTATGCCACCTTTGCAGCCTTTTTCTTTTATAATTATTTGCAAGCATTCCTTATTCTCAGTCTGATTAAAAGAACTACTACAATATCTTGTAAGGCTGGTGGCGGGCACCCCTTCCCTCCCTAATTGAAAAAGAAGCCCACGAGACCTGCCGAGAACAATGCCTGCAACCAGCCTTACACAAACATATCTGCTTCTTAAGACTAAAAGATGGGATAAGAGCTTAGCAGTTTTGGCTGATTGAGTTTAATCTTAAATTGAAAAATTTTAAAGAAGATGATTGAATCTTTCTGCCCTCTATAGGTGTTTATCTGTCATAATTGGACTTCACTATCTCCACGGGAGGAAGAGTAACCTCTCAATCACACATTAGCAAGTCTGATTTGGGGAGAGTTGGCTTTCTCAAAATACTGGTGTAAGCAGAGGCTTCCTCGTCTCCAAACACTTTCTAGCCACACAATGGTTCTATTACCAAAACTCTGAACTTGTCCTCCAGGCCTCATCAGAAGAATGAGAATAAGTAGCTTGAAAAGAAGGAAAGAGAAGTTTATTAATTTGCCAGAAAAGGATGAAAAATGGTAGACCTTCTCATCTCAAAATCTAGTTTTTCTAAACATCAGCAGAAATACAGAGCTTTTAAAGGGAGGGCCCTCAGTTCTTGGCTATCATGGTTAACTTTTGTAATCATCCCATGTCTGCCAAAGACAAAGCCTATGATCTCCGCCCACCTGGCCCACCTGCATGGCTGTCGCCCAGCCTGGGCTGGCTGAGCTATCTCCTATAACACAAAGAACAGGAAACATTACTCTGCCCCTCCCAACCACTGAGGCAGGGATGCAGATTTTAATTCTCAAAAAGGAGTGGAGGATAGTTTAAAGAGACAGAAAATATGTTTGTTATTTTTTTTTTTCCAGGCCATTCCCTCTGTTACAGTACCCACGTGGTCTTGGAGGTGTCTGACTCAAAGATACAGAGCTAAGGCTACTCAGAGTAAACTGGGATTGGGACAGAGAAGAAGATCGCTGGCTTAGCCCAGGGACATACAGAATTCTGCTCTTGCCTGAGTACATTAGAAAGTGACCTATGAATGGTCTTTTGTCTCTGAAAACTGAATCCCTAAGGATCAATTGTGCTTTCACTTAAGGAGTCTTTTGAGTCATACTCATTTGATTGAATTTAACATACATACTAAAAACTATACAGATTGCGAGAGTACAGCTTGATGAAATTTTACAAAATGAATAGGACCCAGATGAAGAAACAGAACAGTATTAGAAACTTAGAAACCCTTTTTGTGCCCTCTTCCAGTTATTTCTGCACAAGTAACTACTATCCTGACTTCTAATACCTTATATTGATTTTGTCTAGGTTCGACCCTTATCTAAACAGAAGTATACAATGTATACTTTCATGTTTGGCTTCTTTTTATTCAATATTATGTTTGTTGGCCAGGCACGGTGGCTCATGTCTGTAATCCTAGCACTTTCAGAGGCTGAGGCAAGAGTATCACTTATATCCATGAGTTAGAGACAAGCCTGGGCAATATAGAGAGACCCCCATCTGTACAAAACATTTTCAAAAAATTAGCCAGGCATGGTGAAACATATCTGTAGTCCCAGCTACTTGGGAGGCTGAGGCAGGAGGATTGCCTGAGCCCAGGAGTTTGAGGTTGCAGTGAGCTATGATGGTGCCACTGTACTCTAGCCCAGGTGATAGAGTGAGACCCTGTCTCTAAAGAAAAAAAATATGAGATTCGTTCATGTTGTTCCATAGTTGGAGTTCATGCATTACAGTATAATATTCCACTGTTTGAATATACCACAATTTATCTATTCTACTGTTGGTGGATAGCTGGGTATCATGTTGATCGCTTGCTGGACACACTTGGCCCAGAAAACTACTTTCTGTACTTTAAAGGAACATTGCTGGTCAGGCGCGGTGGCTCATGCCTGTAATACTAGCACTCTGGGAGACCAGGGTAGGAGGATTGCTCGAGGTCAGGAGTTTGAAACCAGCCTGAGCAAGAGCAAGACCCCGTCTCTACTAAAAATAGAAATAAATTATCTGGACAGTTAAAAATATATATACAAAAAAATTAGTCAGAAATGGTGGCACATGCCTATAGTCCCAGCTACTCGGGAGGCTGAGGCAGGAGGATTGCTTAAGCCCAGGAGTTTGAGGTTGCTGTGAGCTAGGCTGATGCCACGGCACTGTAGCCCGGGCAACAGAGTGAGACTCTGTCTCAAAAAAATAAAAAATAAAAAAAAATAAAGGAATATTTCTAAAGGTTGGCTGGGATGTGATGCTGTTGACGAAGGCTAATACTACCTGGTTAAGAGACTCATATGAAGGCTAACTTGTTATCTAAGGAAGAATTCAGATTATCATTAGAATTTGCTTAGACTTCTTTGTGTAAGAGATAGTCAAGAATATCATTCATACATGGGAATTTTGTTACAGTTTTCCAAGCATAACCAAATATTCATATTCCACACAAGTCTAATGATACTTTCTATCTTTTCTTAAATGAGGTTATGTTTGCCCTCAAATTTTGTAAATTGCATTATCATTACTCTGAAAAAGTCAGAAATTATCAGTTTTTTTTCCTAAAAAGAAAACCAAGACCTTTTTCTAGAGAAGACAAAGGCCTGGTAACTCCTTATAGTGTATTCATGTCTTTATATTTAGTCGCCAAGAGCCCTAGCTTTTGATCTAAAAGCTTCCATGGGGAAGAGTTAGCTTTGGCACTGTGTAGGGGCTCCTTTGACACAGCTATTGTGACATAGTGATTGATCATGAATGAGTTTGTGAGCATGGATTAGGAGAATTCAACTGTGGAGCCCAAGTGGGGACATCACTGTGGCACTGGCAGTAATATCCTCAGCCATGATCATGATGTCTATAGAATAGTCTCCATAGGACTCTGAGAGACTATTACTGAACAGAAACTTTGAGTTACTGCAAGAAGTAGACAGCTGAATACTGATCAGACTCTTAGAATATTTCTACTTCTATTTGGCATTTGGAAGCAGGATTAAACTCTTCCGAGTGGTTAAGCCCTTAGTTTTCTGAACAATCTGTAGGTAAGAAGCTTTAAAATAGAATTATTGGTCTGCCTTTATTCCTTCCTTCCTTCACATTAGGCCACTCTTTCCCTCCTTTCTCCTCCCTTGGAAAAGGTAGACGCTGTGGAGGTGGCAGTTTCTGGGGTCTGAGGAGGCAACTAGCATGGTAGAGAGATCAGTTACATACAGGGAATTTGAGCAAATAAATAAACGTATTGAGGATAATGAGAGTCAAGTTTATCACTGTTGGAGAAGGGATTTACAAATATGGAAGCTGGGAGGCTGGAGAAAACCCTTTGAGGCGGGATTGAAATTGGAATTATTGATATGTAGACAATGAGTTTAATATATATACACACTGAGAGGTATAGAAATAGATATAAATGTATGGGTGTCTATGTGCACACATGCATATACCTCCTAGCTCTGTTGTCTGAGCCAAGTAGAAATGAGTGTACTGATCTTGGTTTCCAAACATCAATATCCACTAAAAGGAATCAGTACTTGTTAGAAATGATTGGTTCCAGGATGGAGACAGAGAAAGTACAAGATGATTTTGGATCACTTGTTGGTCAAGAGAGTAAGGAAATGCTCAAAGAATGATGGAGACTTGTCAAAAGGACAGAGAGGCCTGAAGAGACAGCTTCAAGTGATCCCCACTGGCTAAATATGAACCCATTTGAGCACCAAAGTAATGATTCTAACAGATTATAACTCATTGAATAAAGTATAAAACCCACAAATCTGTACAGATGTAAATAAATGAATAGGGATAAGGGAAAGCTTTTGCTATCAGTAGAATATCAAATTTGTTGTAAATTTGAACTTATTTTTAAAAACGCAATCTATGCAGTACACACGGGTAGTGTTCATAACACAGATATAGTTCCAAAATTGTAGAGTTTTTTTTTTATTTCAGCATATTATGGGGGTACAAAAGTTTAGGTTATGTATATTGTCTTTTCCCCTCACATCCCCCCCTGAGTCAGAGCTTCAAGCATGTCCATCACCTAGACAGTGTGCTTCACACTCATTATGTATGTATACACCCATCCCCTGCCCCCCTACCTCTGCCTGACACCTGATTAATGTTATTCCTAAATGTGCTCTTAGGTGATGATCAGTGAAACCAATTTGATAGTGATTACATGTGGTGCTTATTTTTCCATTCTTGGGATACTTCACTTAGTAGAATGGGTTCCAGCTCTATCCAGGAAAACATAAGAGATTCTACATCCCCATTATTTCTTATAGCTGAATAGTACTCCATGATGTACATATACCACATTTTATTAATCCACTCATGTATTGATGGGCACTTGGGTTGTTTCCACATCTTTGCAATTGTGAATTGTGCTGCCATAAACATTCGGGTGCAGATGTCTTTGTTATAGAATGTCTTTTGTTCTTCTGGGTAGATGCCCAATAATGGGATTGCTGGATCAAATGGTAGGTCTACTTGTATCTGTTTAAGGTATCTCCATATTGCTTTCCACAGAGGTTGCACTAGTTTTCAGTCCCACCAGCAGTGTATGAGTGTTCCTGTCTCTCCGCATCCACGCCAACATGCGTTGTTTTGGGACTTTTTGATAAAGGCCATTCTCACTGGAGTTAAGTGATATCTCATTGTGGTTTTGATTTGCATTTCCCTGATGATTAGAGTTGTTGAGCATTTTTTCATATGTTTGTTGACCATTCTTCTGTCTTCTTTTGAAAAATTTCTATTCATGTCCTTTGCCCATTTTTTTGATAGGGTTGTTTGATTTTTTCTTGCTGATTTTCCTGAGTTCTAAATAGATTCTAGTTGTCAGCCCTTTATTGGATGTGTAGCATGTGAAAATTTTTTCCCATTCTGTAGGTTGTCTGTTTGCTCTCATGACAGTTTCTTTGGCTGTGCAGAAGCTTTTTAATTTAATCAGGTCCTGTTTGTTTGTTTGTTTATTTTTGTTGTTGCTGTGATTGCCTTTGGGGTCTTCATAAATTCTTTGCCTAGGCCAATGTCTATAAGAGTTTTTCACACATTTTCTTCTAGAATTCTAATAGTTTCACACCTTAGGTTTAAGTCTCTTATCCACCATGATTTGATTTTTGTGAGAGAAGAAAGGTGTGGATCCTGTTTCAGTCTTCTACATGTGGCTATCCAGTTTTCTCAGGACCATTTATTGAATAAGGATTCTTTTCCCCAGAGTATGTTTTTGTCTGCTTTGTCAAAGATTAGGTGGCTATATGAGGATGGTTTTATATCTGGATTCTCAGTTCTGTTCCACTGGTCTGCGTCCCTGTTCTTGTGCCAATACCAAGCTGTTTTAATAACCACAGCCTTGTAGGATAGTTTGAAGTCTGGTAAATTAATACCTCCCATTTTGTTTTTATTGCCTAAAATTGCTTTTGCTAAACGGGGTCTTCCCTGGTTCCATACAAAGTGTAAAATTATTTTTTCTATATCTGTGAAAAATGATGTTGGTAATTTAATAGGGATTGCATTGAATCTGTAGATCAGTTTGGGCAATATAGACATTTTAACAATGTTGATTCTTCCAATTCATGAGCATGGTATGGTTTTCCACCTGTTTACATGCTCTGCAATTTCCTTCCTCAGTGTTTCGTAGTTCTCCTTGTAGAGGTCTTTTACCTCCTTAGTTAAATATATTCCTAGGTATTTTATTTTCTTTGTTGCTATTGTGAAGGGTATTGAGTCCTTAATTTGGTTTTCCATTTGAGTGTTATTGGCATATATGAATGCCTCTGATTTGTATGTATTCATTTTGTATCCTGAGACTTTACTGGATTCATTTATCAATTCCAGGAGTCTCTTGGCTGAATCCTTGGAGTTTTCTAGATATAACACAAATATAGTTCCAAAATTGTAGAGTTTTAAAAAGACAGCAATGTGAATGTTGGCATGATTCCAGGAAACACAGTCATATTAAAACAACTCATGGATGAGATAAAAGGGCATATTTTTACCTTTTAAGTAAAATATGAGGGTCTTTCTTCTCTTTGGACTGAGAGTTCTCAGCAGAAAGCCTTTCTATGCTGCCATCCACTAGCACTAATACCCAACTTCAGCAAACACCATTCTTAGCAAGAAAAATCCAGGGCTATATTATTATATTATTCCTTTCCAAGATATGGCTGGAAGGGGAAGGTAAAATAAACACTGGGCTATTTATTCATTAGAAAAGAAGTGTTTGGAGTTTGGACTGATAAAAGAGGAGAGAGAGAGAGAGAGAAAGAGATATGAGAGAGAGAGACTTGTTTGTTCCTTGAGGTGCAAATATGAAGGCCATGCTGGTTACAAGTCCTTCAAGTTTGGGCCACTTGGAGTAACGTATTCATAGTAGCTGGAGAATTCCTCTCTCCTACCAGCTGAGACTCAGTTTAGTGCTATGAATAGGTGGAAAGGGGCAAGAGAAATGGCGTCTGACAGCACCCCATGGCCAACAGGCTTCAGCATCACCTGGCAGATGTCCACTACATGGTATGCAAATGCTTTGAAGATCTAGTCCCTGTTTATGTCCCCGTCTCATTTCTCAGCACTTACTCCACTCTAGATTCCGGCCGTACTAAATTACCTGCAGTTCTAGAATATGCTGTATGAGGTCTGTTCGGAAAGTCTCCAGCCATTGTTAACATAATGAGAAGGTTTCCGTGACATGGATGTAACCTGGCAGCCAAGGTAAGTGGACGGGGATGCACATGCATGAACAATCATGATGCCACTGTACTAGTCAGTGGGGTGCTAGATGCTGTTGAGTGAGCACGTGTACTGTGTGGCCCTGGCATTGAAAATGACTGAGCGAGTAGAGCAAGGAATCTGCATCAAATTTTGCATTAAGCTTGAACATTCCTCCACGGAAACTATTTGGATGATTCAGAAGGCTTTCAGGGACGATGCAATGAATATAGCACAAATAAAAATGGGGCACAAATTCTTCAAAGATTGTCCAGAATCTGTTGAAAGTGATCCACGTTCGGGAAGGCCTGCAACAGACAGAATACCCGAGAATGGTGAACATGTGCGGGTTAGGTTCAGAGACTCTGGGAGAACTGTGTGAAGTTCAAAGGTGCCTCCTTTGCAAGGGGACTGAGGCAATATTGTCCTATGTGCAATGTTTCTTGTATCTTGTCCTTTCTTCCATAAATATCTCTATTTTTCCTATTACATGGCTGGATACTTTCCAGACAGACTTCATATTCCTTTCACCTCCTTGCAGGTTGTGGCTTTCTGTCCTTTTTCTTCTTAGTATCTGAAGTCTTCCACTGAGCCACAGTGGAGGGTAAGGATTTCCTCAGTGAAGAGCCCCTGCATAGCTGCATGTCTTTTGAATAACACTTGCTTCGTATTCCTTATTGCCAGGTGCTGCCACCCACCTTGACAGCCTGTGCCCAACAAACCTGTGATCTGCCAACTGTAACCATGTAATCAGAACATCTGTGGCTGGCTCTGAGCTCCCGTGGAACCCTGGCTCTCTAATAGCACTCACCAGAGTTGCAATGGTTTGATGTTTGACTTTGCCTTTCAGCTTGTGAGAGCAATGGCTGTCTGTCCTGTGCACTACTCCGGTTTTGGCTTAGCAGGATATCTGGACCATGACAAGTATTCAATAAATATGTTGGCTGAATTTTCTAGCACCTTGGGGCTGTTCTTCCATTGGCTGTCCCACACAGTTGGTAGTTTAGATCCCAACCCCTTCTAGAATGCTCTGTCACCTGGAAAAACTGAGAATTACCTGGCTGTGTTCTGTGATTGGATAGCCACAAAGATGTCATTGGAGATCATATTTTGATGACCTGAAGCATTGCCTATATTTTCAGAATGGTGAACTCCTGGTGAGCAATCCTGTGATTTTTGTTGAGGTTGAAAAGAATGTTTGGCAAGAGATTGAATCTGCTCAAGAGGATTTTAAAGTGAATATTGAGGGAAAGAGAGAAAATAAATAATCAGTAATAGCTACTATAGTATTATCTAGTGCCAGATACTGTCCTAAAAGCTTTATATGCATTGGCTCATGTAATCTTTGTGCCAATCACATGAGTTAGGGTTATTATTACCATGACCATTTTAAAGAGGAAGAAACCAGGCCATGTAGATAACTGGGTGTCCAAGATCCCCAGCCAGTGAAACGCTGAGCTGGGGTTCAAACTGGGGCTGTCTGGCTCCAGAGTCTGTGCTGGTATCCTCTGTGCTTTCTGCCTTTCAAAACTGCAAACTGAATGCTCTGGAGAAAAATATTGTGTTAATGGAGACAGAAAATGAATATTTCTCAGTTTAAAATAACAACAACTACAAAATCAAAACTGGTCAGGCAAGGATTGCTCTCAGATGTCAAAATACCAAAATATAGAGCAGGGATGATACTACAGTGCACTCTAACTTTAATATGCTCACAAACCCAGCAGACCAAATTATATGCAATTTTTAGGCTCCCTTCCTGCCCATGTTTGTGTGTGCACCTATACATGTCAAATATAATTTTCAATTCTACTTTTTTCATTTAATATTGTTGTAACCATTTTACTATACTGCTATATAGTTATTGAGACAATGATACCATATTATTATTGTTTTTGTTTATATTTTTATTGACTCATTGAATATTTTTTCTGTGTTTATTTACAAATTGTATATTCATTATGTAAATTTTCTACTCATACCTTGCCCATTTGTCTACTGAAATCTTAATTATTTTTACAATTTTATTTGAGTCCTTTTACAATATAGACATTGTATATTACCCTTCTAGTGACAAGACAAAATTATATTTTCTGTGGCTTTGTAACATTTAAAAATATGTTGTGTAGGGCCAGGGTGCAGTGGCTCATACCTGTAATCCTAGCACTTTGGGAGGCTGAGGCAAGAGGACCACTTGAGGCCAGGAGTTCCAGACCATCCTGAGCCATTGTGAGACCCTGTCTCTACAAAGAAAAAAAAAAATTGAAAAATTAGCTTAGTGTAGAGGTGCATGCCTGTAGTCCCAGCTACTAGGAAGGCTGAGGTGGGAGGATTGCTTGAGCTGGGGAGTTTGAGGCTGCAGTGAGCTATGATGATGCCACTACACTCTAGCCTAGGTGACAGAGCAAGACCCTGTCTCAAAAAAATGTCTCTCTCTCTATATATAACATTCATTTTTGTGTAAAGTATGAGCATAGGTCAAAATTATATTTTCAAGTTATACACTTACAATTTATTCAACAATGTTACTGAATCACTCTTCTCACCTATAACCCCCTTATCTGTTTTTATCTCTAGAAACCATAGAAATGGTAGGATGAAATACACAACCAGGATGTGGTAATTAAAAAAGATGCATTATGAACAACATACTCCCAGATCTGAAGATTGGAAAGGAGAACAGCAATGTATTTACTCACGTGTTCTGCGCTCACATGGAGTACCTGTGTTTTGGGTACTATTTTAGGTGCTTGAGACACACCAATGAACAGAGAGAAAATCTTTGCCCTGTAAAACTTACATTCTTGAGTGTGTGTGTGCGTGTGTGTGTATGTGTGTGGAATCAAACAAAATAAATAAGTAAATATAAAACTTATTAAATGGTAATTATAAACTTATTAAAATAAAACAGGACAGAGGGTTAAGAAGAGTAAGATTGGCTGTGGAGATTGCAGTTTTAAGTTAGTTGGTCTGGAAAGCGTTCACTGTTAAGTGGGAGAGTGCTGTGATTTGAATGTATTCCTCAAAGTTCATGTATTGGAACCTTAATCCCCAATGCAATAGTGTTGCAGGTAATAAGAGATAATTAGGTGACAAGTGCTCTACCTTCATGAACGGATGAATGTCATTATTGTGGGAGTGAGATTTGTTATAAAACAAGTTCATGCCTCTCTCAACCCTCTCATGTGCCCTTCCACCTTTTGCCATGGGATGACACAGCACAAAGGCCCTCTCCAGGTGCTGGTGCCATGCTCTTGGACTTTCCAGCCTCCAGAAGCATGAGCCAAATAAACTTCTGTTCATTAGAAATTACTCAGTCTGGAGATAATTTGGACAGTGCGGGACAGAAAATAGACAGCAGAGTGCGGGACAGCTGTACCCGCCTCACTAATGAGTGAGGCGGGTTCAGCCCCACAGCAAAGCGGCTTGTTCTCCCCACTGACCTCCACACCCACTCAATCAGGGATCTGACTGAAGTTGGTGCAGAATCACCGCAGGAGACCCGGAGCTCTGAGGATAGGTGACATAAGTGGGAAGGAGCTTAGACTCTGGGGGGTTTCTGTGGCGACATAACACTTAAAGGAACAGGTGCGGAGCTGTGCTGAGGCCAGGGACCCCGATCGTGAAATATTAAAGCGGGGTTTTTTTTTCTCTTTTTCTTCATCGGCGGCCCCCCAGCTGGGGAGCTGCTGTGGGCTCTGGTGCTTGCCGAGCTCTGAATATTCTCCCCCAGCGCCGGCCACTGGCGGGCGCGCGGTCACCATCTTGGGTCCCACAGCGTAGCTGCTGCCTATCCATAGGGGGCTGCTCGGGTCCCTGTGCAGCTCCCTTTTATAGTCCGTGACCCCACGCCAAGAGCTGTGGCTCTGTGTGAACTCTGTTGATGGGAGACATCAGTGGGAAAGAGCTTGGACTCTGGGGGATCCCCGTGGGTACACAGCAATTAATGGGAAAAGGGGTGGAGCTACGCCAAGGCGAGGGACCACGATCGTGAAATTATAAGGTGGGTTTTTTTTTCTTTTCTCTTTTTCTTCTTTGGCGGCCCCCCGGCCGGGCAGCTGCTGTGGCCTGTGGTGCTCGCCGAGCCCCCGGCTCTGGGGCCTGCCAGGCTCTGAACATTCTCCCCCAGCGCCGGCGACCGGCAGGCGCACAGTCGCCATCTTGGGTACCACAGCATAGCTGCTGTGGACCATAGGGGGCTGCGCGGGTCCCCACGCAGCTCCCTTTTGTAATCCGTGAACCCACGCCAAGAGCTGTGGCTTTATATGAACTCTGTGGACGGGAGACGTCAGTGGGAAAGAGCTAAGAATCTTGGTCGCAGAATAACAGGTTTTTTTTTTTTTCTTTTCCTTCTTGTTTTATCTTTTTCTTTTTATTCATATTGGTTTTTTAAAATATTATTATTAATTTTTATTATTACTAGTGTTTTTTTGTTTTTGTTTTTTGTGTTTTTGTGTTTTTGTTTCTCTTCTTTTTGTTTTTCTTTTCCTTTTTTTATTTTTCTGATTTTTTTTATTTTTTATTTATTTATTTTTTCTCCTTTCTTTTTCTTTTCTCCTTTTCTGTGGCCCCCTAACCGAGGAGCTACTGTATACTCCTGAGCTCTCCAGGCCCCCAACTCTGGTTCCTACTGGACCCTGAACATTCCCCCAGTGCCGGTGATCTGCAAGTGGGCAGCCGCCATTGTGGGATCCAAGACCTAGCTGCTACAGAGCCATAGGGTGCCAGGTGGCTCCCAAGGGGGCTCCCTCCCCTGGTCCGTGGACCCTCTCCAGGTCCCCTTCCTGGGTGTGAACACTGAGTGCTTCCCCAGAAGCAAGAGTGTGGAGCCTGGACCTTGGGGAAATTGGGACAGGGTAGACCTTTCCCTGTGGGAGCTGCTGCAGCTGGGGCACTGAGCGAGTGAGGACACTGCCTCCTCCCCAGAGCCAGTGTCTTTCCTGCAGAAAGAGACAGAAACCACACATCTAGAGGAAGAACCAAGAGACAGGGGGGAAAAAAAAGAGAGAGAGAGACTTTCTGCTTGCAAATAGTGTGAATCCTGCCTGCTAACTGAAAGTCCACAACACAGTGACTTAACTTGCCAAACCGGTCTTAGGTCAAGCCAATCCTCTGGGGGTGAACCCATCAGAAGCAGTCCCCCAACTGAGATAGAAAAAACTCTAAACAACACACAACAGTCTCCCCCTCTGGACAAAGGAAGCAACATACCTAGATTGCTCCACAGCCTAAGAACAGAGTACAAGGCGTGCTGTTAGCCAGATTAAAGCTGTGAGAAAAGATCTAATGATAGAGCCAGATGGGAAGGGCTCAGCGGAAAAATATGGGGAGCACAAAAAACCAAACGGAAACCTCACCCCCAAAGAGAAATACCAGCTCTCCTCCAATTGGCACAAACCAGATTCAGAATACCAACATGTTACCAGAAGAATTTCAGTTATGGATTATAAATAAGCTGAATAATATACAAGAAAAAATGGATAACCAACACAAAGAAACCACACAAAAAAATCCAGGATTTGGAAGAAAAATTCACTAAGGAAATAGAAATATTGAAGAAAAACCAAACTGAACTCCTAGAAATGAAGAATTTATTCAGGGAGCTACAAAACACAGTGAAAAGTCTCAAGAACAGGGTAGATCAAACAGAAGAAAGAATCTCAGAGATTGAAGATAACTCTTTCCAATTAAATAAGTCAGTCACAGAGATAGAGCAAAGAAATAAGAAAAAAGATCAGCATCTACAAGAAATGTGGGATTATGTGAAGAAGCCCAACGTGAGAGTTATCGGCATCCCTGAGGGTGAAGAAGATAATAAGCAAGGGCTGGATAAACCATTTGAAGACATAATAGAAGAAAATTTCCCAGGCCTTGCTAAAACTCTAGATATACAGGTTCAAGAAACCCAAAGTACCCCTGGGAAATTCATAGCAAATAGGAAAACACCATGCCACGCAGTTATCAGACTGACCAAAATATCCACTAAAGAAACCTTTCTTTGAGCTGTAAGGAGAAAGAAACAAGTAACATACAAAGGGAGACCCATTAGAATTACACCAGATTTCTCAACTGAAACTTTACAAGCAAGAAGAAGTTGGGGCCCCATTCTCACTCTTCTGAAACACAATAATGCCCAGCCTAGAATCTTGTACCCAGCTAAGCTACGCTTTCTATATGAAGGAGAAATTAAGACATTCTCAGATAAACAAGGACTGAGGGAATTCACCAAGACAAGACCAGCCCTCCAAGAAGGACTCAAAAGAGAGTTATACACAGATCAGCACAACAAAGACCCACGAACGTGAAACCACCCAAGAGCTAAAGATCAAATTCCAGCCACCACAATGGCTCAAGAGAGAAAACATAGCAATGAAGTTCTACCCAATAAGATGAACAGAAATCTGTCCCACTTATCAGTTCTCTCACTAAATGTCAATGGCCTGAATTCCCCACTCAAAAGACATAGACTGGGCCAATGGATAAAAAAACACAAACCAAGTATCTGCTGTCTTCAGGAAACTCACCTAACCTGCAAAGATGCAATAGACTGAAAATAAAAGGATGCAAATTGATATTTCAAGCAAATGATAGCCAAAAGAAAGCTGGTATGGCAGTTTTAATTTCCAATAACTTAGTCTTTAAACCAACAGAAATATTAAAAGACAAAGACGGTTACTACATACTGGTGAAAGGCACAATTCAACAGGAAGACATAACCATACTTAATACATATGCACCCAATCTAGGCACACCCAGATTCATAAAGCAAACCCTACTTGATCTGAACCAAATGATAGACAACAATACTGTAATAGCTGGAGACGTTAACAGCCCACTGACAGCACAGGACAGATCCTCAAAGGAGAAAATAAGCAAAGAAATAGTAGACTTAAACAGAATGCTAGAACAAATGGGCCTGACTGACATCTACAGGACATTCTACCCGAAATCCACTAAATATACATTCTTCTCATCAGCTCACGGGACATTCTCTAAGATTGACCATATCCTAGGACATAAAGCATGTCTTAAAAAATTTAAAAAAATAGAAATCATACCATGCATCTTCTCAGATCACAGTGCAATAAAAGTAATAATGAACCCTAACAGGAACTCTCATTCCTACTCAAAGTCATGGAAACTAAACAACCTTCTCCTGAATAACTATTTTGTAAAGGAAGAAATCAAGTCAGAAATCAAAAGATTCTTTGAATTAAATGACAAAGGAGACACAACTTATGAAAATCTATGGGATGCAGCTAAAGCAGTCCTGAGAGGAAAATTCATTTCCATAAATGCCTATTTCAAAACGACAGAAAACTTACAAATAGACAACTTAATGAATAGACTTAAAGAGCTGGAGAAAGAAGAACAGACTGACCCTGAACCCAGCAGAAGATGGGAAATTATTAAGATCAAATCAGAATTAAATGAAAAGGACAACAAAAATACTATAAGGGAAATTAATAAAACAAAAAGTTGGTTCTTTGAAAAGATAAATAAAATAGACACGCCTCTGGCTAGACTAACCAAGAGCAGAAAAGAAAAATCGTTGATAACTTCCATCAGGAACATGAAAGGAGAAATCACAACTGATGCCACAGAGATACATGACATCATCTACGAATTTTACAAAAATCTTTATGCACACAAATTGGAAAATGAGGAGGAAATGAACAAATTTTTAGAAACACACAGTTTTCCCAAGCTCAATCAGGAAGAAATAGAATTCCTGAATAGACCAATATCAAGAACTGAAATTGAAACAGCAATAAAAAACCTTCCCCAAAAGAAAAGCCCTCGTCCAGATGGGTTCACACCCGAATTTTACTACACATACAAAGATGAACTGGTGCCCGTCCTACATAAACTATTCTCCAATATCGAAAAGGATGGAATTCTCCTGACCACATTTTACCAAGCCAATATAACATTGATACCAAAACAAGGAAAGGATGCAACAAAAAAATAAAACTACAAACCGATTTCTCTCATGAACATAGATGCAAAAATACTCAATAAAATCCTAGCAAATCATTTCCAAGTGCTTATTAAAAAAATAATTCATCACGACCAAGTAGGCTTCATCCCAGAGATGCAGGGGTGATTCAACATACGAAAATCTATAAATGTAATTCACCACATAAATAGAAGCAAAAATAAAGACCATATGATTCCCTCAATAGATGCATAGAAAGCATTTGACAAAGTTCAACACCCTTTTATGATAAGAACGCTTAACAAAATAGGCATAAACGGGACCTACCTAAAAATGATACAAGCCATATATGAGAAACCCACAGCCAACATCATACTGAACGGGGAAAAATTGAAAGCCTTCCCACTCAGAACTGGAACAAGACAAGGCTGCCGACTGTCCCCATTACTTTTCAACATAGTATTGGAAGTCCTTGCGAGAGCTATCAGGCAAGAGAGCAGAATCAAGGGTGTCCAAATAGGGACAGAAGAGATCAAACTCTCACTCTTCGCTGATGATATAATGTTGTATCTGGAAAACCCCAAGGACTCAACCAAGAGACTCCTGGAATTAATTAATGAATTCAGTAAAGTCTTAGCTTACAAAATCAATACACACAAATCAGAGGCATTCATATATGCCAATAACATTCAATCGGAGAACCAAATTAAGGTCTCAATACCCTTCAAAACAGCAACAAACAAAATAAAATATCTAGGTATATATTTAACTAAAGAGGTAAAGGACCTCTATAGAGAAAACTATGAAACACTAAGGAAGGAAATTGCAGAACATGTAAATAGGTGGAAAACCATACCATGCTCGTGGATTGGAGGAATCAACATTGGTAAAATGTCTATACTACCCAAAGTAATCTATAGAGTCAATGCAATTCCTATTAAATTGCCAACATCATTTTTCACAGATTTAGAAAAAATAATTATACACTTTGTATGGAATCAGAGAAGACCCCGTATAGCAAAAGCAATTTTAAGCAATAAAAACAAAATGGGAGGTATTGATTTGCCATACTTCAAACTATACTACATGGCTGTGGTTTTTAAAACTGCCTGGTATTGGCACAAGGGCAGGGACACAGACCAGTGGAATGGAACAGAAAATCCAAATATAAAACTATCCTCATATAACCATCTAATCTTTGACAAAATAGACAAAAACATACTCTGGGGACAAGAATCCCTATTCAATAAATGGTGCTGGGAAAACTGGATAGCCACATGTAGAAGACTGAAACAGGACCCACAGATTTCACCTCTCACAAAAATCAAATCACGGTGGATAACAGATTTAAACCTTAAATGGGAAATGATTAGAATTCTAGAAGAAAATGTAGGAAAGACTCTTATAGACATTGGTCTAGGCAAAGAATTTATGAAGAAAACCCCTAAGGCAATCACAGCAACAACAAAAATAAATGAATGGGACCTGATTAATTTAAAAAGCTTCTGCACAGCCAAAGAAACAGTCACGAAAATAAACAGACAGCCTACAGAATGGGAAAAAATTTTCGCATACTACACATCAGATAAAAGACTGATAACAAGAATCTATTTAGAACTCAGGAGAATCAGCAAGAAAAAATCAAACAATCCTATCAAACAGTGGGCAAATGACATGAATAGAAATTTTTCAAAAGAAGATATAAGAATGGCTAACAAACATATGAAAAAATGCTCAACATCCCTAATCATCAGGGAAATGCAAGTCAAAACTACAATGAGATACCACTTAACTCTGGTGAGAATGGCCTTTATCAAAAAATCTGAAAACAACACATGTTGGCGTGGATGTGGAGAGACAGGAACACTCATACACTGCTGGTGGGAATGCAAACTAGTGCAACCCCTGTGGAAAGCATTATGGAGATACCTTAAACAGATTCAAGTAGACCTACCATTTGATCCAGGAATCCCATTATTGGGCATATACCCAGAAGAACAAAAGTCATTCTATAACAAAGACACCTGTACCTGAATGTTTATAGCAGCACAATTCACAATGGCAAAAATGTGGAAACAACCCAAGTGCCCACCAATCCACGAATGGATTAGTAAATTGTGGTATATGTATACCATGGAGTATTACTCAGGTAAAATAAATAACGATGATACAGCATCTCTTTGGTTCTCCTGGAGAGAGTTGGAACCCATCATATTAAGTGAAGTATCCAAAGAATGGAAAAACAAGCATCACATGTACTCACCAGAAAACTGGTTTCCCTGATCATCACCTAAATGCACATCGGGGAAGGATACCAATTGGATATCAGACTGAGACGGGGGTTGGGGGGAGGGGATGGATGCATGCCTACATGACGAGTGCGTTGCGCACCATCTGGGGAATGGTCATGTTTGAAGGTGCTGACTCAGGGAGGTGGGGGGGAGGGGATGGAGTTATGACTACATGGTGTATGCCAGGTGCACTGTCTGGGAAATGGACATGCCTGAGGCTCTTACTCGGGGAGATTGGCGGGACATGGACAATGCATATAACCTGAGGTTTTGTACCCCCATGAAGAGCTGAAATTAAAAAAAAAAAGAAATTACTCAGTCTGTGGTCTTCTGTTACAGCAGCACAAAACAGACTAAGGCATAAAATTGGTATTGAGAAATGAAGCTGTTGCTAAAAAAAACAAACTGAAAATGTGGAAGCATGTTTGGAACTGGATAATGGGTAGAAGCTTGAAGAATTTGGAGGAGCAGGCTAGAAAAAGCCTAGAAGGGCATAAATGGAGCTCGAGGGTGATTCTGATGACAGCTCAGAAGAAGACAAGAGGTGTAGGGAGAGCCTAAATGTTTTAGGGATTACCTAAGCGGTCATGATCAGAATGCTGGTAGAAAATGGACAGTCAGGGCCATTCTGATGAGGTGTCAGATGGAAATGAGAAAGAAGGTACTGAAAACTGGAGGAAAGGCATCCTTGTCACAGAGTCATAAAGAACCTGGCAGAACTGTGCCGTGCCTAGGACTTTGTGGAAAGCAGAATTTAAGAGTGATGGACTAGGATAGCTGAGAGAAGAAATAACTAAGCAGCAAAACATTCAAGGCTTCTTTTGGCTGATTACAGTAAAACAAGAGAAGAGACAAATTATTTAAAGATGGAATTTGTAATTAAAAGGGAATAAAATGGAAAGATTTTGAAAACTCTCAGCCTAGCCATGTAAAGAACAAAAGAGTGTTTTGGGGAGAGAATACTAAGGGTGTGGCCAACCAACACTTTGCTAAAGCAATTAACATGGGTAGAGGGGACCTGGGTGCTATTCGTCAAGCCAAGGAGTGAATAACCCCAAAGGCATTTCAAAGATCTTCAGTGCAAAAGCTAGAACCTTGAGGGCGAGGAGTCCAGAGAAGTACCTGTGGATCTCCGAGTTGCTGCCCAGGGCTGCCTCAGGACTCTGCCCTCTGTATCCTGACACCATACTTATTGGCCACAGCAGCCATAGCTGAAGCAGGCCCAGGTATGGCTTGTGCTGGGGCTCTGGAGTCTGCAAGTGGTAAGCATCGGTGATGACCTCATGATTTGACTCCGCAGACTCACAGGATGTGTGAGCTGTGGGGCCATGGCAGCTTCGACTCGGATTTCAAAGCATGCATCAGATAACCTGGGGGCCCAAGCAGAGACTTGCTACAGGGGTGGGGAGAGAACCCCCACTAGGGCAATGCCTAGGGGAGCAGTGGGACTGGGGTATTCTCCAAGACTTCAAACATGTAGGGTCATAAGTGTGTGACTCCAGCCTGGGGAAGCTACAGTCACAAGACTCCAGCCCCTGAGACTTCCTGGGTGGAATAAACCCAGCAAAGCCATAGAGGAGGGGCTGCCTGAGGCCTTGGGGGCCTAATCCCTGCCCTCAGTGTGTCCTGGATGAAGGACATGGAGTCAAAGGAGATTATTCTCCAGCTTTAAGATTCAGTGTTGATTTTCCTATTGGGTTCTAGATTTATTTGGGACCAGTTATCCCTTTCTTCTTGTCTAGTCTTCCCTTTTGGAATGGGAATGTCTATGCTATGTCTGTCCCACTGTTGTATTTTGGAAGCACACAGCTTACTAAGTTCACAGGCTCACACCTGGAGAGGAATTTGCCTTTGGATGAATTGTACCTCGAGTCTCACCCAAATCTAATTCAGATGAGACTGTGTACTTTGGACTTTTGAGTTGGTGTTGTAATGAGTTAAGACTTTTGGGCTATTGAGATGGAATGAATGTATTTTGTGTGATGAGAAGGACACGAATTTTGGAGGCCAGGTGTAGAACCCTATGGTTTGAAGGTGCTCCTCAAATTTCATGTATTGGAAACTTAATCCCCAATGCAATGTTGGGAGTGGAGCTTCATAGGAGGTGATCAGGTCATGAGGGCTCTGCCCACATGAATGAATCAAGCTAGTTATTGTGAGAGAGGCTTTCTTATAGAAAGGCGAATTCAGCCCTTTTTTGCTCTCTGGTCAAAGTTCTTTTCAGCATTCCCTTATGGTACCTGTTGACTATCTGCCTTGAGCTGCTATTTAGCTTTATACGGAGTTTCCCACCCACTTTGGACTGCATTCCCAAGCAATCTGACTCCAGGAAGACCTGAGCCTGGTGCACTGGGGCCAATACTGGCCTCATACTGCCCACAGCCTTGATCAGAGGGACTTGGTCCCCTCCCCTCCACCCCATGAGCAGTGACAGGGAAAGGGTCTTCCATATATCACACTTCCCGCACCCCAACGTGGGTGGGGATTCAGCACTGGGTTCTTCTCTGTTCACTCCCCATTACTGAGGAAATTTCTCTTAGTTTCTTTTCCTCTGCTGACTAATATGCTTATGTATAGCTGGTTGCCATGTCTGTTCTGAGGTCATGATACCCTGACGGATACAGAGAGACAGCAAAGGCTAGTGGATATTTGATGGGAGAAACAGCAAGTGCAGACTCTGGGGCAGGAGGGTGCTTGTTGTGTTTGAGGAACAACAAGGAGGCCAGAGGGGCTGGAGTAGAGTGAGAAAGGAAAACAGATCAGAGAAATGAAAGGTCTATAAATTGGAGCCGAAAACACAGAGAACATTTGAATTAATACAAAAGGAGAGAGAAGCTAGGTGGCACTACTGTGAGATATAATACAGACTGCCAGGACAAATGCAGGATATGGAAGTTATATTATTTTATTTTTTTAGAGACAGGGTCTCACTCTGTTTTCCAGTGTTGTGGCATGATCATAGTTCACTGTAGCCTCGACATCCTGGGCCCAAGAGATCCTTCTGCCTCAGCCTCCTGAGTTCCTAGGACTACAGGTGCTACCACCATGCCTGGCTGGATATCATAGCCTTACGTAGATTCCAAATCTAGCATAGATGTATCATGCCACAGTGAGACATACGTGGGCTTTGGAAGTCTATAAACAGGCTCAAGTTCAAGCAGAGTGATCTCAGGAAAGCTGCTGAAATTTTCCAAGACTCAGCTTAGTCATCTGTAAAATAGAAATGTAAAATGTACATACCTATCATACATTAAATGGATGTAATATCTATGGTGGAAAACTCTTTAGTTAGAATTAAAAGATGCTACTTAAGGACGAGACAGTGCTGCAGTATCCTTTCAAACAACATTTTTTAAATCTACTAAGAAATACTTGAGATAATCTGCACTTGCTTTTGCTATAGAAGATTTTATCATCACCTTTCTCCTGATCTGCATATAGAAATTTTACAACACATCTGTCCCTGAACCTCACAAGCCTGTGGCTATAAAATAAGGTCTCATTCCTTTTAAATTTAAAATATGACAACCTTGAGCCCCCATGCTAGTTTAGCAAATTCCAGTCTTTCTCTCTTCCCTCCTTAGTAGTGTTGAATTTCAGTGTTGTTGTCTTTTTTTTTGTTTGTTTGTTTTTGAGACAGAGTCTCACTCTGTTGCCCAGGCTAGAGTGTCGTGGCATCAGCCTAGCTCACAGCAACCTCAAACTCCTGGGCTCAAGCGATCCTCCTGCCTCAGCCTCCCAAGTAGCTGGGACTACAGGCATGTGCCACCATGCCCGGCTAATTTTTCATATATATTTTTAGTTGTCCAGGTAATTTCTTTCTATTTTTTTAGTAGAGATGGGGTCTCGCTCTTCCTCAGGCTGGTCTCGAACTCCTGAGTTCAAATGATCCGCCCACCTCAGCCTCCCAGAGTGCTAGGATTACAGGCGTGAGCCACCGTGCCAGGCCTTTAGTGTTCTTTTTTAAAACATATTCTTTTCTATTTTTACCTGTCTTCCCTGTTCCTGCTTTTCTCCTCATACCACAAGACCAGCAGCCCATGTTCAAAGTCTGATGTATAGCCTACGGTACTTTTTCTATATTTCTATATTTATTTATAAACATATTCATGTACGTACATACTTCTGTCATTTTTCTTACATAAATGGAATTATACAGACTTCTGTGAAACTTACTTTTCTCACTCAGTAATATTGCCTGGAAATCTGTTAGCACTAATTTCATATACTCTGTCCTGGATGAGCAAACAAATACAAAACAAAATAAAACAAAACTTTTGTTCCCTTCTGCCAAAGAACAATCCACAGAACAATTAGGGGAAATGTAACTACAGGGTTCCTTCATGTAATTTTTCCAAAACAAAGGAAATCTGTTCCAAGGGATAATTAATGTCACTACTGCTTGTGGCAGAAAAGGTCTAGCAACTTGTAAGCAAAACTTCTTCAGATTCAGAACAAAAGAAAACAAAACAGAAACACAAATAAAGCCCTACTTTCACCAGGCACCTAGTAGCAGCCTGAGGTGTTGACTGGTTTTAGAAAAGGACCCAGTGACAGCCCTGATGGAGGATATTAGCAGTGTTGAGATCTACCTGAATTTGTTCAGTGCTTATAACTGGGCAATGTCTCGCATCAGATGCCAAAAAGTCACCAGAAAAAAAGTGATGCTCTACCATCAATAGACCAAAATCAGCAGGATAAATATTACAAGTAGTAAATGCTAAGTTGTGCACTTAGGTCAGTAGTCAATTTCACAAGTTTTAGTTGTATAAAAAGGGGAGAATTGGTGGTGGAAATTGATGTGAAGGATGGCTAGGCAGTTTTAGTACGTTTCAAGTTTAACATGAGCAAACATTGTTGAGCAGTTATTAAGTAAATAACGCAGTCTTGGGTCTGATAATAGCAGTGTGCTGTTCACATCCCATTGAGTAATAGACCTTGTGTACTTACTCTCATGGTTGGTCCTCATTTGGGGTTCAGAGGTAAGTGCCATATTTTGAGAGGCATGTTGAAAAATCTCCTTTAGGGAGGATAATTATAGGGGATTGCATTGTAATTTCACTTATAAGATTCTAATTCGTTTTTTTTTTAAGAAGGAAAAAAGTCTGAAGTAACTTCAAAAAATGCTAACATTTATTCATTAGCAACGGGGTAGGTACATGAGAGTTTACTAATATAATTCATACTTTATGATAGCCCCAAATATATTTCAAAATGAATTACTACAGTCAATTTCTAACTAGTCTGGTCATTAACCTCTTGTTTCGGGCATGTTCTTCTCTCTTGGTGACTAGGTTCTTCTTGGCTACATCACATATGCCATTCTCTATCCTATAAACCCAATAAACATCTACTGAGCACCTTCTAAATTCCAGATGTGTGGGTTAGGGCAACCGGTGAGTTGTGAAAAGAGATCCAATGATAATGGGGCCTAAAGAGTAAAGGGGCTTACTTCTCTTCCACATAATAATCCAAGGTGTCTAGTTCAGGGGAGGGGAACAGCTTTGCTCTGGGCAGTCACAAAGTGACCCAGGCTCCTTCCAACGTGTGGCCCCACCATCCCTAAGGCCTTGCTGCTGCCTGCATTGTTGCAGCTGGGGCACAGTCTTGTCTGAGCTCCAGTCAGTGGGAGGGGAGGAAAGGGCAAGAAGGAAACACTAATACAGCCACTGCTAAGACGGAAACTCGAAGGGTGGTCATCACTATGCTCTCATTCCGTTGGTGAGAACTTAGTTGCCAGCAAGCAAGCATCTATTGTAACAGAAAGGGAGGCTTGGAATGTGGCCTAACCATGTGCCCAGGAAGACGAGGAGAATGGGTTTTAGTGAACCAACCCCAGTCTGTGTCTTACTAGGTAATGTGCTACCTGCTCTTCTCTGTCAATCCAGATATTGTCTCCTTCAAAATCCACCTTAAACTTCAGTTCTTACAGGACATGTATTGTAAATAACAAGACACCCTGTACTGCTTTCTTTAATTATGTCTATAATATGAATTTCATTTTATTCGACAGCTTTAAGTCAATCAATAAATATTTACTAACCCCTACTGTGTGCTAGACATTATGCTGAGAGCAAGAAATAGGGACAAGGAAAATAGATACAGTTCCTGTCCTCATAGAACCTACAGACCAGTGGTGGAGACAGATATTATTATATGTATAGTTAAGGTATTAAATGTCATTTAATAACCTTAAATGTAATAAAAATTAAATATATAAGTATAAATTAATTGAAAGTAGAAGTGTAAATGATGATAAATACTGTGAAGGCATAGAACAAGGTATCCTGAAATAATACAAAGAAAGTTCTGTTTTCAACTGGATGTTTCAGGAAGGCAGAGTGAACATGAATTAACTTAATATTTTAACTCTAGAATTACATCTCCCAAAAGAGTGAAACCAGGATGAGAAGAAGTTTGGAGAGGAAAGAAAGGAAGACTTCTTGAAGGAGCCCTTGTCTTTTTATTGGCTTATTGATTGAGGGGTCTTACCATGTTGTCCAGGCTGGTCTCTGAACTCCTGGCACAAGCGATCCTCCTGCCTCAACCTCCCCAGTAGCTGGGACCACAGGATGCTGGAGAAGGGATTTGACCACCATGGAGTGGGAGATGGGACCAGGGAGTGAGGGCAGCACGTGTTACAGCTGTTTGCAAATACTGAGCAGCCATCACACAGAACAGGGAGTTGATTTGCTGGAAACTAGAAACTATTAGAGGGAGCTAGAGAGAGGAGGATTTTGTATCAATTAAAAAACAAACAAACAAACTACAACATTCTATCTAATAGAATATCGAAAAGGCTATCTTGTTAGAGGGGGAGTGTCTGTCACCAGAGCTATTTAATCACAGGTGGGACAGCTCTTTGTCAGGCACACTGGGGAAGAAATTCCTGAACAGGGTCAGCAGTTTACCAACACAATGGCATAAATCCTTTCCAAGATTTTGTGATTTTCCTTCCTTCATCCATAGTATGTCAACTAGTAGAATAAAAACATTAAAACTGTAGATGTGCACTGGAAACATTGAACATAAAAATCTTGAAAAATCATCATTAATATGTTAAAAAAATTGATCTTGTCTAATGACTCAAAAAGGACTACGTTTTGTTCTAGTAGTGTCAGTAAAAAAGATTTTAAAAAAGGACTATGGACTAGTTTTGAAATATGAAGTTATTAGGGAATGATGTGTAAACTTTTAGTGCTTTTAGGTATTAGATTCTTACCTGCTCTGGACTGTTTTGACAGAAACCTAAAGGACAGCGTATGAAAGTGCATATAATATGCTTGCAAGCTAGTATTTCAGTTAATAGTGCTTACCTTATGGTTCCCTTTAGTAATGTAGATGGTAGATGTGATTGGCAGAGAATGTACAATCACAGCCAGAGAATACTATTAACTAAGAAAAATACAGATGCGACTCCACTTATGATGAGGTTATACCCCAATAAGCCAATGGTAAGTTGAAAATATCATTAGTAGAAAATGCATTTAGTACATCTAACCTACCAAACATCGTAGCTTAGCCCAGCCCATCGTAAATGTGCTCAGAAACTTGCACAGGGTGCTGTGGTTTTCGTTGGGGGTTTCTTTGCATATCACCTACACCTTCATAAATAACTCCTTATTAAACTGTACTCAACTTGCTCCCTTTGTGTAGCCACCTGTTTCATGGCCTTGACAGATGCAAATTACTTGGTTTAAATTATATGCAAAAGTATTTATTAAGTGGCAGAAGTTCAATTGAATCTGGTATCCTGACCGAAACACTACATTAAAGCAAAACTGAAACATACAGATGTGGAAAATGAGCATATTTCCTAATCTCATTCTCTCCCTCTGGCAGCTCATTTTGTACATGCTCAGGCTCGTGAGACCTTTCCCAGGACAGTGTTTTCTGCCAGATACCTTGCTATTATTTCCAGCTCCACAATCTTATGATAATTAAGAAACTCTCAGAGCTTTCTCCTGCAATTTTCTCCACAAATGCTAGGCTATCAGTTTTTGAATTTCTTCTCAGAATTCAGTAAATCTGGAAAGAAAAGTGAAATAAGGTGGGAGGGGAGAAGTATATTTCTTTCCTTCATTCTCCAAACTTTCATTGTAATGACTCTTATTTTTCCAGTAACAGGCAATCAATTAGTATCCTGGGCTGGTTATCAGCTGTGAAAATTTAGGCAACATATTTGTCCTTTCTGTATCTAAAGTTTTTCATTTTCAAAATCAAGACTGGAACATCTACTTCCAAGTTTTTGTGAAAATTTAATATAATAACATATGTAAAATGATCTAACCCAGTGATAAGCCTGTATCGGGACTCAATAAATGCCCATTTGCTTTATTCTTTTTTCCAACTGCATACTTAAAAATATTATATTCCACATGTTTTTGTTTTTAAGGTTTATTCAATCATGCAAATGCTTTTCAGAAAGTCTGATTACCGGTGAACTTACTATTTTTTTCATGACCTTTAAAACTTTTTAAAAATTATGGTAAAGTATATATAACATAAAAGTTACCATATTAACCACTTTTAAGTGTACAGTTCAGTATTATTAAATATATTCACATTGTTGTACAACCAATCTCTGAAACTTCTTCATCTTGCAAAACTGAAGCTCTACATCTTTGCAATTGTGAATTGTGCTGCTATAAACATTCGGGTGCAAGTGTCTTTTTTATAGAATGACTTTTGTTCTTCTGGGTAGATGCC